>NC_135497.1:234989903-235337768 GCF_052857255.1 Amblyomma americanum
GGCAAATTTCTTCAACCTCATCTAAGCATGTTATCCCTGGACTACCCATTTCTAGCAAATATTTCGGAAGAGCAATTAGCCTTACACATTACGAGGGTGCGTACAAATAAAAATTGACAGAGGGAAACAGAAAAAGATGATCTATTATTTAGTTGTGATGCTTTTATTCCCAGTTATCATTTGCTTTTTAGCATGTTTTTGTCGCATTTCATGTTGAGTTTAGGCACTGATTTCTGATTTGTTTTGGCAGTACTTTGTTTTTCATGATTTCAAACGTTTTTCTGGTCTTTTGCATGCCTTTGACACTGCTTTTACGTCGTCTCTGTACACCTCCAGTCTCAGATTTTATGCTTTGACTTATGGACTACTACGTCAGTTAAATATTATATTCATCATGCCTCACAATCTTAGGTCAACGTAGTTGCGTCCATTGCTGACAGCTGAGCGATGGACAAGGCATTTGAGCATGCACTTCGTATTTGAGCGGTGCAGGGATAGATCCCCGGTGGTGCTGGGTATCCACCGGTGATGGAATGGCTACAAGCTTTCCCCTGGCCTGGTGTTCACCTTCCCTGGGGTGAAATGCTAGGAAAATGGGTCTCTGGTCCCACCTTGTGTAGACTAAAGTATCTTGCGCCATATCACTGCTCTGTCACAATTGCCCTTGCGCCACTAATTCTGAAAGACACTGTATAACGTACGAGCGTCGTTGCGCAAAAAAAGAAAAAAAAAACAGAAGCTACCAATCGAGCGTTTTCGTCCACTATCCATATGCTCGAAGTAGGTTATTTTTCCCTGCGCTGGTTCTAAATGTATGCATCACCAACTACATCAACAAGAAGAGTTTCCAACGTCTACACTTGGCTGCGGTCAAAGAACTACCAGTGTAAACTGCCCCCGACGGAGGCACCAAAACGGTCTGCGCACAAAAACGCTTGTCTGCGTCGTTCCCTTTCCGTGCCTCGCATTTCCTTTTGCGCTATTTTTCATCATGAACGTTATCCAACTCAGCCAACTTTCGGCTTTGCTTTGACAAAAACGATGCTGAGTCCATTTTCTTTTTTGCTTAGTTAACACGCTTCCAAGCTTTTTTGTGAGCTCAAAAAAAAAAAAGGTTGTGTTCTCCAAGTCAAATATGTGATGTCGCTGACCGCATTTCTATTTCGCTCGCATGCATGCTCAAAAGGTTTAGGGCGAGAACGATCTATGTAGCGGAAGGGCAACAATTACAGGTTCACCAGTAAACCGTGCAGCGCCACGTGGTAGGAGAAAAAAAAATACAGGAGAAAATGCAGTCAGGCTTATCACATTTATGAAATTTTCTAGCTCACTTAAACAAGTCGGCAAGCATTTCATCTACGCTAAAGCGGCCCTTCTGTGTTTCTCGTGTGCGTTGTCAGCCAGCTTGGCTGCTTTAAATTCTCTAGGACGCCTGTAAACAGTTCGCAGATTTCATGTTATCATCCCGCACAGGTTCGAGCCTCGGATACTCGGATTCTCGAGTGAAGAACACAGTCGCCATTTATTCGAAGTGTCTGTCTGGACACCACTCTATATGAATAAACTCGTGGTGCCTCAAGTCCTAATTTTCATCACGATGAGGTAAACACAACATGAAGTGCATGAAAGTTGTAGACTAGCATTTAGAATTTTTCCTGAAGGGCAACAACTTTCATGCACTTCATGTTGTGTTTACCTCATCGTGATGAAAATTAGGACTTGAGGCACCACGAGTTTATTCATATAGAGTGGTGTCCGGACAGACACTTCGATTAAATGGCGACTGTGTTCTTCACTCGAGAATCCGAGTACCAGAGGCTCGAACCTGTGCGGGATGATAACATGAAATCTGCGAACTGTTTACAGGCGTCCTAGAGAATTTAAAGCAGCCAAGCTGGCGGAAAACGCACACGAGAAACACAGAAGGGCTGCTTTCGCGTAGATGAAATGCTTGCCGACTTGTTTAAGCGAGCTGAAAATTCCACACATGTGATGAGCCTGACTGCATTTTCTCCTGTATTTTTTTCTCCTACCACGTGGCGCTGCACGGTTTACTGGTGAACCTGTAATTTTCATAATCCTCGTCTTGCTTTTGAGGCAAGACTTCTGTGCATTTTTCATCCAGTTATGCGTTTTTAAAACGAAGAAAGTAAAGAGAACAACGCCGAAAAGTGAAAATGTGAAGACATAAGAAAGAAATTAAGAAGAAATGGGGGGGGGGGTTCTTCATAACCACTTTCTTAAGTAATTCTTAAAAAGAAAAAGCGATAACATTTGCAAGTTGGCCCACCTATAAAAATTCTTTAGGACTCCCAAAATTTTGGAAGCACACCCACCACAGAAACTGTATTAACGGGAATTAGTTCAAAATTAAGGCTGACTAGTTGGGGTAAGCGGGTGAATTAAGTATAATAGATGTGGATTAGGGGTTGGATTAATGTGGTTTCTGAGTCCGATTAATCATCATCAGCCTGACTACTCCCACTGCAGGGAAAAGGCCTCCCCTATGTATCTCCAATTAACCGGGTTCTTTGCTAGCAGCGGCCATTTTATCCCCGCATACTTGTTAACCTCATCCGCCCTTCTTTCTGCGAACGCTTGCTGCGCTTACCTCGAAAAACACTCCGTTACCCTTAAGGACCAGCGATTATCTTACCTTTCCATTACATGCCTTGCCCCAAGCCGAAATTTCTTCCTCTAGATTTTGACTAGGATGTCATTAACTCGCGTTTGTTCCCTCACCCACTGTACCGGCTTCCGGTGTCTTAACGTTGCACCCATCAGTTTTCTTTTCATAGCTCGCTGCGTTGTCCTTAACTTAAGATGAACCTTTTCTGTTAGCCTGCACGATTCCTCCCCATAGGTGAGTACCGGTTAGATACAGCTGTCGTATATTTTTCTCATGAGGAAAATTGGCAAACTGCCATTCATGATCTGAGAGAACCTGTCATATGCTCTCCACCCCATTCTTATTGTTCTAGTTATTTGCCTCTCATAATCCGGATCAGCGGTCACTACCTACCCTAAGGAGACGTATTCCCTTACCACTTCCAGCACCTCGCTATCAAGTGTGAACAGCTGCTCCCTTGAAACACTGTTGACCATTACTTTCGTTTTCTGCATGTTAATTTTTAAACCCACGTTCTGCTCTCCCTATCCAACTCGGATTAGTTTATCTGGTGGATCGAATTAGTCCATTCCTATATGAGAATTGAATGTACTAGAACATTCTAGTCCTTAAATTTTAAAATTTTACGGTGCTGGTGACGTCATGACCCTCTTGACCAACGAATTTTATTACCGAGAAACCGGAAATGTTTGATCACGACAAACCTGACACTATCGCATAAAAACGCATGAGGAATAGAATACGGCTGTATCGCATTGCTCGTGATCGAACAAATGGGCTTGCTATGCAGTGACATTCGTGGTATATTCCTTATTCTTCCTTGGATGCGCCAACATGTTATTGATATGCATCATATGTGACTGAAATAATTATTTATAGAGCGCTCTGAATAGTGCGCTTTCTGTTGATCAGTGCTGCATTTGGCGTTTTAACCTTCTGGAATAAACTCTTTCAATACTCACGTAGTTTTCGCCACCCTTTTCTATCCTTTTTCTGGCTTCCAACAAATTTACATGCATTGAATTGCGTTTATTCTGCTGAATTTTTTTATTGAAGAAGCGTAAAGTTTTCTGTGGGCTGGACGGCCTTGTCGTATAGCCATAATGTCACTTTGCGCCAGAAATCTGTGCCCATTTTCTTTTTATTTAAAATTTTATAAATGAATGACTACACGAAACAATGATGTTCGTCGCCACGACATGTTTTTTTCTGTTTCTGTGCTGATCATGCCCTCTTAAAAAGGCCCATGAGGGACGACATCCGTCGCTCAGTGGGGCAGTAACGAAAAACGCCCGAACAGCTGTAGACGGACTCACATTACATAAGGGGCCTTGAAGTGGCTGCGTCACAAAGAATCACTGAGAAGACGACACTCTCGGTATGCATGTGCTGTGTGCAACATCGTACTTTTAATGCTTCAGACTCGTGAATTGTTTGCGTGGAACGGAGGCACAAATTTAGATTGCGTCGGGGAGCGCAGGAGGGCTTTGTTCCAAAGCTTTGTTTTGTAGCAGAAAAAGCACCTTTCCAGTGTGCGCAGAGTGTGCATTCAGTGAAACCTCCTGAAGACTCACTGAAGAAAAACAAAAGCAGAAGTACTGCGACTGCACAGCCTGAAATACGAACATAATTAAACTGCTCGTTCTCGTGAGATAACGCCAGTCTAACCCTTCGACATTCCATGAATGCCATGAATTCAGGAGAGCAGTGATGCGGATTTAATGGGGAAAACCGCCACAGCCTCTTTGTTGTAAATAGAACTTGTGATCCATCGAGACGACTTCGACGCAACTCGACCCGCTTATCACTCCCCACGAGGGCAACTGCGGCCATCATGGTCTCGCTGCAGCAGCTGGGCTGAGTGGCTCGAAAGTGCGACTCTGAGTAGCCTTCGTTTCGTGGCACTGGCAGCAGCAAGCTTCAATCGTTCCCTATGCTGCCTGATATTGAGTCGCCGAAATGGTAAAGAGGCATTGCAGTGGAACGTCTTCAATAGGTAGCCGCGCGACAATGGCCAGCAGGCCGCCGCATAGCTGAGTAGTTGAATACTTTCGCTCTTGGTTCTCGACACAGTAGTCGTATAAAGCACCTCATTATCTATCTTTAGGATTGCACTTTTCTCAGGAGCCAGCGGAGTGTTGCAGATGGCCGCGGCGAGCGCTGTAATTTCTCTTTAATACTTTCTTACCATCCCTACAGGCCTGCCTAAATGAAGAATTGCGGCTTGACGCTTGGCGCAGCTGGCAAAGGACAGGGTTAATTGGAGAGACACGGGAGAGGCCTTTGCCCTGCAGTGGGCATAGTCAGGCTGACGATGATGATGATGACGACGACGACGATGACGATGATATGTGGTGGAGCCACCGCCACTCGACACTAACGAGCGCATGTACGCCGCTACTTACCATTTCAAATTAAAGACAAGTGCCGGTAAAAGGTGCGGTAAATTGCCATCTGCTTACGCTTCGCAAGTCCTGGAAAAGTTTTCATGGAAGTCTGATTTATTGCAAGGGCCATTGGCAATGGATCTCGGGGAAATTTTTGATGCAGGAATGCATTTAACGGCTACAGTTTTACCTCTCTTTGTCAGCACATTTTTGTCCGCCCGTCCGTCCATCCACACCTCATGAAAACTCGAGCAAATAAAATACACGCGGAAAGTTATAGATTCCAGTGGGATTATAACTGACGTTTTTTAGGCCTTGGCATGGGTATTGAAAGCGCTGCGCGCTAAGGCTGTTTGCGCCGACGCCAGCCGACGGTGCTGCTGCCCTTGTCACGTGGCTGCTGCTGTTGAGATTGAAGGAGGGAAGAGGAGGAAATTGCAGGGCCCTGTCGACTGGCTCCAACTGGGCCGCTGTCGCTGCAGCGTGCACACAGATGGAAATTGATAGAAATAGGTGCCAAAGAAAAGGTTGACAGAGTGACAGAATAGGCGCGTCGCCACAACCGCGTCCGCCGAAGCGATGATGCCGGCTGCTGCAGCAGCCGATGCCCCCAATCCCCTCCTGTCATGTAGAATTCAGGTAATAGAAGCGTATGCGAAGGGCACTTGTTCATGCAATAGGTTGCAATTAGTGCGGCACTAACGACAACAGCGTTACTAAGAACTGTAGCCAATTTTGTGCGAAGCACAAGGAATGCAAATATTGATATAAAAGACAGCGTACGCTTATGAATGCACGATAACCACACGAGATGACCAAAGAGACACTCCTGGATAATACCGCAGCTTTGTATTCTTTTGTCACGCATGGAGTGCCTTTTTTTATGCCTTTTTCTGTCGCGTCCGAGCACGTGTTAGTAGCCTCCCTGGCGCATGCTGTTGTGCAGCTCTCGCACGTGCTTGAGTCGTCCGCGTTCGTTCCCTTCCTCTGTGACATTGTTTTTGTCTGCGGTTGATTCGTCATATGCAGAAGATGTCTATAAACGTGCTTGTGCCAACACTAGGTTCCTCATTCGTTGCAACCGCCTGACCTACCTCACCTGGAACACGTGACACTATTGGAAAGTAAATGAATTTAAAACAAATGCTTGCGCCGAGACGCCGAGGAGAGGCGAGTGTTCTAGGTAGACATGTCGTACACGCTACTCAATCGCTAACAGCCATGTGGATGCTTGCAGGTGATGTAACAAAATAAGTTCATAAAGAATTCTTTTGTCAGAACCTTCCTTGTGCTGTTGATGGGATAAATCACAACATTCTAAAGCACGCATGCATTCCTGCTGTGCGGTAATCTAGGCCTACTGGGTATTATCGCGTAAATTTTCTTGCCTATCAAGCCTCGACAGCGGCGGCCAGCAGCAGCAACGACGGGCGCTTGTTCGACGATAGTTTTTTATTTAGCAGTTTATACAAGCCGGGGAAAAGGTGATTTTACTGAATTTTAAACAAAATTAGTTAGAGTAATATATGCTACCATAATACATGCAGTGATCACGTCTCTGTGCCGCAAGCGACCATGGCGCGCCATAAAAAGTCCCGTCCTCTTCCTTCAGCAGTAACGCAATACCATGAAAATAAGCCTAGAATAGCGGGGACACCGAGTTCACCAAACTTCACTAAAGCGCATGGAAGATAGCGCATAGATAGTGCAAGATAGTGCAGCCCATGGAATATAAGGGCCAATCATAGGTGTAAGGACGTTAGAGAAATAATTGAGGCAGATTTGAATAGAAAAGCGGGTTCATCCTGTGTCAGCGCACCATCTGTCTCCCTGACTAACAAGGAAATAATATTTTTGTGTGTGGCCACTTGATGTCGGCAGTGCTGTCAGTTGACGTCATGCAGCAAGGTGTACTTAATGGGCTTGTATGTTAATAAATCTTCAGTTGGAAGTAAGCGCTCGTGTTGTCGAAGTCATTCCCTGTCCATGTTTTTTTGCGCTTGTACGTGATCGAACCCACGTCTTTCGGGTCAGCAGCCGAGCACCATAACCACTGAGTCATTACGGTGGCTTTAGAAATCTCAAATATAAAAACTATAAATACCGAAGCTCTAAGTGTTCGGTATCTGTACATTAGATTTAAGGCGTAGTAAATTTTAAGCATACACATGGAAAAAAAAAGCGTGCCATCAGGAAAAACACTCCTCGCGAACAAAATTGGAAGTTTTGAATCAAACCATACAGAAACTACATAATGCACCTATGCTATGCCGCAACCTTTATTATTACGCATTCCATATCGAGGAGACCAGCAAATGGTTTTTCCTCCTCCTTCGACCAGCTCGTGCAATTTTTCCTTTTCTGTCGTGGGCCAAACATAAAAAAATAAATACAGGAACAAAATTATAGCCACCTGCCGAAAAAAAGATATCGGAATTTGAAACAGTTGCAGTACTTGTGTTTCCAATATCGCTCTGTCTGGCGCGTGTGGACATTTCTCACCTCACTGCCGTGTGCAACATATGGAAGAAAATTCTTCCGGTTTTACACGCTTTCAGGCGAATTGGATGAAATGCCTTGTTGCTGCGAAGGCGAAAGAAACCTCGTCAGGAAATCAGCTCGCTCGCCATCGAGAAACACCTACTCTCTTCAGTTTAACTGACAACATTCATTGAGGTGGATGCGAACAAAGAGTTCCACTTTGATGTTCATTCTGCCCCCGATTTTGTTTATAGATGCGACGAATTCACAGTCCCGGTTATTATTGACGCGAACTGTGTTGTGCTGTTTACTACGTGCGTAGCCTCACACAGCAAACACGCATTTATCAGATCTCGAAGCAGGCGTGACCACGATAAAATAAACGGGAACTGCACACGGCCGATGACCAAGCGCAATAGTACGCATTCTCGCCATTTATAAGGTTTGCATGAAACCACCATCAAGAAAGAGTCGCCAGTGACCGTACTGAAAATGCTGCTAATTAGATTCGTATGCTAGCGCTTATAGCTTACGGTTACTAACGCTACCGTTGGTATTCGCACCATCTTCAGAACGACCGTTGGTAATTTTTTTACTCCTGTCGCCTGTTCATTTCGCGTCACTTCGCTTTGTCGTTTAAAAATGCAGTGTCATGAAGAAGCCGGAATTTAGTGCCGCAAGAATTTATTTATTCTGAATAAATTAATCAGTTCCACCTGTCTTTCGAGCACTGGTGCCGGCATGATGTCTTAGACGCGGCTGTTGGCATGTGTTAGCGCTTGTAACGCATTTTACGCTTCTCTGTATGGTGTGGTCTGGAAGGCCACATAGCCCCTTTTAGAAGTGTGCTTTTTTTTTTGCTTATTACGGGGAAGACCAGCACCTGGAGCAGCATTCTGTAACGATTCATTTTCTTCCCATTCCATTTGGCCCCCTGTCATTAATCGCTGCTCCCACTGACTTAGGGCTTCAGAGAAGACGTCACCTGTCGTGAGAGAAACGCGCCCTTGATGCCGCTGAATTGCATAAACGCGCATCGAGCCCGTGTTGCGCAGGCGGGCCAGCGCCGACGCTCAGAAATGGCAGAACGCGGGAGCACGTTTGACGCGGCTGACGAGCTTTGTCTCCGCTAATCCAATCTCGGCAATGAAACTGGGGGCATTTTCTACAATGCAGTGGCACAGCGTGGTCCATGTGACACAGCTGGACTGGGTGTGACGGCAGGACGGTGGCTAGCGGCGGCGCCGCGACCAGATCGGCTGTACTGTTAGTGATTGTTCGTTTGCTTTCTCACCTGCTAGTGCTTTCGCCACATTGATGTCACGGCCAAATAACATGAAAAATGAAACAGGTTTTTACACAATACTGCCCCTGGCCGAGGGACGCGTCTATTCATTGGAAAAACCGAAGTGTTCCTGATGGGACCGGTGTTTGAACTTCGGGCCATCTGAATAGGAGCAGGATGTTCGGGCCACTAAATATCCTAAGGCCGCCGCCCGCCAGCATCGTTCAGTATCGTCTGCGCCTCAAGAGATACAGCAAGGAGACTGCTAATAGAAAATACCCAGTAACGAAAACGGCAAAGCGCGGAGAGAAAGAAGATAGCGGGATGAGAGGGTGCGTGGTTGGTCTGAGTTTACCGCTTACGGGCGTAATATGTAATGAGCATTCTTTCTGCACCGGACAAAGTGACCTGTACGATTTCCTCTTTGGATAGACTCAGATTCGTAATAGCGCAAATATCAGCGATTTTGACGCCTCACTGCACCGTTGGTATTTTGGTTCAGATACTTACGATATATTAGCAGTAACTTTCTTTCGCGGGTGTACATTCTGAAGTCGAATAACTTGAACCTCGCACGCCTGAATTAAGATGCAGCGGCTTCGCTTTATGGTCATTTATAAAAACACATAAACAAAAAGTACGCGATGCTGTCTGAGCGCCTAAAATATACAACAAAGGCTTTTTTACTCAGGCATCAACATTCAACAGAAATAGCATGGACTTAAACTACACAATGTGGGGATCTTTGTTTGCCACATCTGGAAGCAACAAAGCGAGCATAGCTCTGGAGGCGAAAATAGGCAAACGTTGATCTTGCCCCCTCAGATAATTGAAGCCAATGAAGACCGCATTACAAGGTTTGAAACGAAGTCGCTCTCTCAATGCTCGCTGAACCGCCGATATTGTGATCCCAACTTCCGATTAGTCGGGAGCAACCAGTGTAACAGATATTTCGCAACTTTGGCTAAGAATCGAATGAAGCGTCACCATTACACGGGTCTTTGAGTTGCCTGAGGAGGCGTGTTAGTGCAGCGCCTTTTAATCTTCCAGTGCAGGCAAAAATGATTTACTTTCATGGTCGGCCCAGCCTTAGATCCAATGGTGCGCCCGGAGCGCAAAGAGTAAGAGGAACGTACCGCCACATGCACGGCCTCTAGGCCTTGTGAATGAACATTACCGTTCTGGAAAGTGCCTACGAGCTGTGTTTACCTGCCCCGTAGTAACACTGTGCACTGTTTGTATCAACAAACGCGTGGGCCACCATCAATCTAGGGCTATCGTAGCTCCTCTGGGAACAAAGTGCCCTCGGCTGCGCGCATTCTCAAATTTATTGGAGTGAAGGCGGGCGTCGAGTTCGTGCGCTTAATGCTTCACCTGCGTAAGCCGCTGTTGTCAAGTTCACCACAAGAGCTGCTTATTGAATTCTTTCAGTAATCCGTTAAGTTCTCTTCCTCACACTGCACTTTTCCATATTACCGGTATCACAGGCCACCGGTGAAAAGAGGATAAAGGTTTGAACACGCGTGCACGTAGTGTCACGAGCACCCTGTTAATACATTAAGCTATCCGTGTATATATATTCTGTTTTAAAACTGTGCTGTTCCTCCAATAACAGGGTCAGCAATGTTGAGGTAAGCCGGCTTAACACTTATGGACTCCGTCGTTGTGAGCAACACAAACATGAAGAACGCTCGTGCACCTTTGGGCATACTGGATGAAACTTAGCCAGTAAATGTTGGCACTCAACGCGAGTATGTTCATGATCCCTCGTATCCTATTTACAGATTTGTTAAACTTTCGCTTCGCAGCGCTAGCTCTTAATTCGAAGCTTTCCGGTCAAAGCGTGTCGTTGTTGTTGTCGTCGTCGTCGTCAAAAAGCACCCGTTCAGCCAACGTGCACAAGGAGGGAGGGAGCAGAAAGACAAGGCACAGGCGGCGGGCCCTCCTCTTGGGATGCCGCCCTACGGGCGCGCGATCATGAAACCACCCCCTGCGCATAGCCCGTGCCGTGCGCCTCACGCTTACTTCCCAAAACAAACGTAACGAAGGTTCATTCGAAATGGAACGAAGGTTCATGAACGGAACGACGTTCATGTCACTGCACATTATGCGTGTTCCTTTCTTATATATAAAACATTTAGCTGACGACAATATTACCGAAGCTTCAAGTAGTCACGAGGTTGAAGAAAATAGTTACTTGCGATAGGGGAAACATTTTCGCAGATACCGCTCGACGAGGAGACTCCAGGGCTCAGCTCGGTCAAGGACACAGCTCCGATAATTCGGGCGGGGTTTCTTTCTTTCTTTTTTCTCCGAGCACCTGTCGCAAACAGAGTTCGTTTTGAGCAGAAGCAAAGTACCGAGGTATGGAGGAGGAGGGGGGGGGGCGCACCACATTCAATCAGAAATGTTCCGGCGAGGCTGCTGGCTGCTGTGTGTCACCACAATGGAAAGCTGCGTCGCCTTTTTACGCTGTCGTCCAATAACTGCTTTCTTCTGCGGGCCACCTCCAATGGCAAACGTAATTTCGCATACGTGGCCGTGTCTCTCTACCCACCTGCTTTTCCTGCCGCTGTTTGATTATTCTGTATTTCTGAGCCCCGCTTCGCGGCGAAAGCCGATCGCCTTCTATGTCCCCATTCTTTGCTCTCGCTTGTTCCAATCAACCCTCTATTTTGGACTAGTTTACTTTTGCTCGACAGGAAGCAAACAAATACGGCGAACACACTTTTTCCCTGATCAATTTAGAAGCATTGCTGGCAGGAACTCTGTGGTGGCTGCGCTGCTGCTTTCGGCAGATTTGTTTCTATTAGTTTCGGATTATCAAACCTTAATTTTCCGCTCGACTTGCTGATAAGAGAAGCTAAGGAACGTGAGCGCGGTCAAAAATTAGACTGTCGTGGTTCAGCCATTTGTACTCAAATGTCGACACTACACTGGTGCAGTTCCTGTTTCTTCGCTTCTTTTAACACATCATTTACGCGTCTTTTTTTTTTTTTTTTTTCAGGAAGCTAGCGTGTCTAGCGCTTATTCGCAGTTCCCGGTACAAGAATATGTACCACTACATTTAGCGAACATAACAGCATTCTGCTCAGCTATTATGTTGATGATTACACCCGCACTTTTTGGCCACCGACATATGCAATACTGCATCACGAGACAGGAAACATTGGGACAAAGTCCCAGCATTAGGCTATTCTGTTATTCAGATTTGCTTGACCAAGCACAGTATTAAAAGCCGTTCAATTCGAACATACGAAAAAAAAGTAAATGAGCGCGTTGCCTACGCGACGATCTTTGTACCTTGGAGGTTTCCCCTAAAGATTTGACCAACACAGTTTAAAGTAATGTCTAAAACAGTCACAGTCGCAGCGAGAACGAAGTCTCGAAATGCTGACCGATACCTGGCGTTATGAAAAGAGAAGAAAATAATGTCGAGCCCTAGTCTTTGGTCACAGCAACAAGGTTTCTAAATGCCCTATCATTATCTATGCCCTTGTGCACTTACGTGAAGAACTCGTCTCACCTCGTGCGATCTGGCACACCAGCTGGTTTTGGTGACTTTAACGCAGTACCTCCTCGACGCTTAGTGCGGCATCGTCAATATTGTTTTTTTTTCTCTATTTACGATATTCTTAAAGTGCATCCCACTACGTGCCAGCGAGAGCTCTGCTGGCAATCATTAGCCACGGCCTGAAGCTGCGCTTCTAGAGCAATGGAGTATGCGTGACAACTCGCGTGGCACGTCTGTTTCTATCCTATAGTCACCATTCCTTCTTCATAATCATCATCATAATCCTACTTAAGTACACTGCAGGAAAAAAAAGACTTCCCCCAGGGATCCTGCCTTGCGCCGTCCATGGACACGCTGTCCAAGGAAACTTCGCAATGTCATCTCTCCACCTGACCTCCGGACGTGGTCCCGAGATACGTTTGCCTTTTCTTGAAATCCGCTCGCTACCCTAACAAACCATCAATTATCTGTGGACAGCCAGCGTCAATTTTTTCCTCTCTATTTCAGCTACAGCATCATCAAGTCGAATTTGTAATGTTTTGCACGCTTCTCTTTGTTTCTTAGTGTTACCCTTGTCGATGGTTTCATCACCTATCTACTCCATCCAACAATTTAATTTCGGGCCTGTTCGTCTCTACATTTGCACACGTGTGTGTACTGGCTCTATGCAAATATTACACTTCTTTCTTCAGTATAATCGGAGAGTTGCTATACATAACCTGAATGCCAGCGAAATACGCTCCCATGCTCTTTTATGTTTGTTTTCTACTGATTCGGCTCCGCAGTCACCACTTGTCCAATGTAGATGTACTCCCTCGCACCTTCTGATATGTCGCCACCAATAGTGAGCTGTTTATTCCTTCCCAGGCTGTTTAGAGTTACTTGTGCTTTCTTCTCGTTATCTATGCTTTCAACGACTCAGCATTGCACAGGGATTTGTAATCATGTTGCCCGGCTTAAGCCCTATCATTCGCGCGGCGCTTTTTAACTCGCCCTGCGGGCTTCGGCTGCGTAGGGGGAAGTGTGACGCCCATGAAGAGGCGACGCCTGTTCTATTTCGTCGGCATCGCTGACTACGCAGAAGATGAAGAGAGGGAGGTGGATGTGTCTCGTGCTCTGCAAGTGTACCCAGCTGGTTCGCAGTCACCCGTCGTGGTCTGAACACACCCCTGGTCGTAACATCTTGGTGAAGGTGTTGGGTGTACAGGTTCTTCCGAAGACGGATCCCCAGCTTCACATTCGCCGCAGTCGTCGCATTGTTGGTCTGCCGCCTTCTGTGCCCATGATGTCTCTCGACGGCGACGCTCCGATGTCTGTGTCCAGCAGTTCGTGGCAGCATTACCGGGAGCCACGCTCGTTCGCGGGGTCAACCAGCGACGATGTCGATGAATGGCTCACCCACTACCTACGCGTGAGTCGCTACAACAAGTGGAACTCCTCCACCCGGCTTGCCAACGTCGTGTTTTCCCTAACCGACACGGCCCTATAACGCGGTACGACAACTACGAGGATTCTTTCATGACATGGGACCGCTTTGTAGAGGAGCTCAAGAAGTGCTTCGTTGACTCAGTCGCGAAGAAGCGGGCTGACCGAGCGCTTGCGCAAAGGGCTCAGGTTCCCGGTGAAACACGTACGAAGTACATCGAGGAAATCGTGAAGTTATGCAAGGTCATCTCTCCTGTCATGACAGAGGAGGACAAAGCTGGCCATTTACTTAAAGAATTTGCCGAAGACGTCTATAATTTTCTTATTGGAAAAGAAAGTCTCGAGTCCGTGTCCGACGTCATCCAGCACTGCCGCACGTTTGAGACATTGAAAATGCGTCGCATCACACCGAAATTTGGACGTTTGGCCGGGGTGACGACGGTGGCGGCTTTAGACACACCACCATCATGAGATCTGGCTTCCACAATCCGCCATCTCGTTCGCGAAGAGTTGGCCAGGTCGCTGGAACTCACTCAGAATTCCACAGCGTTCCCTCCTGTTTATCCCACGCGCCCTACTGCGCCAGCCGCCGTTAACGCAGCAGACTTTGAAGAGCACCGGGTACCCCGAGGGCTTCGGCCGAGCAACATACCGCGATCGCCCCCGAAGCATCGGTCCCGCTTTTACCGGCCTATGCCGGCCACATACGACGAGGACTTTCGACCTAGTCCTTCGTATGATTACTACTTTCCGGCTCAGCCTGCTCCCGGTCCCTCTATTGTGTGTTACCGCTGCGG
The DNA here is from genome assembly GCF_052857255.1 of Amblyomma americanum. Taxonomy (NCBI): domain Eukaryota; kingdom Metazoa; phylum Arthropoda; class Arachnida; order Ixodida; family Ixodidae; genus Amblyomma; species Amblyomma americanum. Next base: position 235,004,422 of record NC_135497.1, read on the forward strand.
TCAACCCGGTCACATCTCCCAATTTTGTCCCCGCCGACTACCATCCCGTTAGGGCTCCTCTACCTATTCTCCACAGCCGGATTACCAACCCGTTTCTTCTCGGCACCCATCCTACCCGCCTGATTCCGGCAACTCATGGCCTGCACAGATGTGGAATCGTTCGCCGGCATCGGATAGAAGTGTCACCGCCTCCAGCTTTCCGCACTCGTCGATCTCCATCACCCCGACGCCGCTCCTCCTCGCCTCTGCCGGAAAACTAGTTGGCGCGACCGAGATGTGGATGGTATACCTGTGATGGCTTCAGTGGAAATCGGGACCACTGTTTCAGTTATGAGTGCTGCGTTTAAGTGTCGCCTCGGACGTAAAGTTTTGTTTCGATGGGACAAAAATTTCCAGTTTTGAGGTGTGAGTGCCGAACCTTTGACTGCAGTTGGAGTGTGTAGTGTTAAGGTTTCCTTGAGAGGTGAAGTGTTCAGCACGGAAATGGCGGTGTTCGCCCGGTCGACGTACGATGCTATTTTTGGCCTCGACTTTTTGCACATGTGTGGTGCTAACGTCACGTCGACTGTCACACCGGTGAGCTCAGCGTCGGCAAATGTTCCACCGCTGGCCTTGTGGAAGGCTCGTACAGTGGAGAAGTGTATTCTGTGTTTCCCGAGATACTGTCGTGCCTCCTTCTTCGGCTTCATGCGTACCGGTTTCCTGCCCCAATACCACTCTCGGCGTGTTTGATGCGACTGTGGAGCCGAACCACTTGAACTGCATGAAGAACATCTTTGTTCCTCATGCCATGGTATCCGTCACCAATGGAAGCACTAAACTGCGGACAGTGAATTGTTCGAGAGAATCTGCAGTTCTGCGTGAAGGCCTGAAGCTTGCGTCATGCATCCACGACACGCCGGTATTTGTTTCCTTGGTTACCGACGCCTCGGGCGCAGCAGCACCAGAGCTTTACGACGAGTCGCAGTTTCTTCGCATGATCGACAACTCGCTTTCCACGCGTGAGCGCCGTGCTCTGTTGGCCATCCTCCGGCGACACTCCACTGTGTCTGACTTTTCACAGCCCGGCGGCCAATCTTCCATCCCCTCGTCTCGAACCCTGCACAGGGTTGTCACTGGCGCCTCACATTCGATCCGACAAAAGCCCTACCGAGTGTCACCGTCTGAACGCAAGGTTATCACTGAACAAGTGCAGGAGATGTTAACCAAAGGTGTTATATAAGTCCTCGAATCCCTGGGCTGCTCCAGTAATCCTTTTTCGAAAAAAGGATAGATCATGGCGTTTCTGTGTGGATTACTGTCGTCGAAAAACCGTCACAAGAAAAGACGTATACCCTCTGTCTCAAATTGACGATGCCATCGACTGCATTTTTTCAGCCTCCTACTTCTCTTCTATTGACCTCCGGTCAGGGCATTGGCAAATTGCTATGTATCGCGCCGACAAGGAGAAAAAGCGTTTATTACACCTGACGACCTTTATGAATTGAATGCAATGGCATTACTCATTTTTAATGCGCCCGCCACCTTCGAGAGATTTATGGACACTATACTCCGTGGTGTGAAATGGGAAATATGCATGTGCTACCTTCACGATGTTGTCATTTTGGGAAAGACGTTCAGTAAGCACAACTACCGTTTAGCTCTCGTCCTGGACTGTATGCGCAAAGCTGGCTTTGTGCTTAATTCTAAAAAGTGCCACTTTGGTGCGCGTCAAGCATTAGGGCTTGGACACCTCGTTGACAAAGACGGCGTCAGACCTGTTCCACCCAAGACTGCAGCTGTCGAGTCGTTTAAGCCACCACAGTCTGTCAAAGAGCTGCGAAGTTTCTTGGACTGATGCTCATACTTCGCCACTTTATCCATCGCTTTTCAGACATCGCATATCCCCTGGCAGGCCGGCTTCAAAAAGATGTGGCTTTCGAGTGGACCCCTGAGTGCAACTCCGTCTTCCGCCAACTAAAATTCCTTCTCATGTCGCACCCTGTACTTTGCCACTTCGATCCCTCCGCCCTTACAGAGATTCGTACCGACGCCAGAGACAACAAAGAGCACGTTGTTGCGTATGCAAGTCGCTCGCTCAGTAAGCCGAAGCGCTATTATACGGTCACCGAGCAGGAATGCCTCGCCGTCGTCTTCGCCACGCAGCGCTTCCGTTCGTATCTATACGGACGCCCGTTCACCACCGTCAGCAACCATCATGCCCTCTGCTGGCTCGTTAGCCTTCGTGACCCGTGTGGGCGCCTTGCACGATCGGCTCTCCGGCTACAAGAGTTTGACCACACAGTCGCCGACAAAAGCGGTCGCCGGCACGCTGACGTGGGCTATCTTTCGCGTTTTCCCCTTCCTGAGCCGGAGCCTAGCATCGATAACTTCGATCACTGCGTCGCGTCGGTGTCACCGTTTTTTCTCGATTTCACCACATTCAAAGGAGAACAGCAAAAGGTTCAACACTGCTGTCACTCCTTGCGGAGGCTGAAGACCCCTCAGGTGCAAACCACTTCTGTTTGCGAGATGGTCACCTATGGAATAAAAACTATTATTTTACAGGCCAGCACTTCCTCCTGGTAGCTCTGAAAAAGCTTGTACACCTTTGTCTTGCATGCCATGCATGACGACCCTACATCTGGGCATCTTGGGTCTGCACGCACGCTCCAGCGTATTCAGGCGCGCTTCTATTGGCAAAAAATGCGGGCTACGACTGAGCGGTACGTTGCCAGCTGCACTCAGTAGTGTCAACAATATAAGCGCCCCACTAGCGTTGGATCTGGTCAGCTTCACCCTGTGACACCACCTGCCGCACCGTTCGAGCAGGTGGACATAGATCTCCTGGGCCCATTTCCCAAATACTATCATGAGAAACGCTGGATAGTGGTTTGCGTTGACTACCTTACTCGGCATTGCGAAACGGCAGCCCTATCCTCATCTACAGCGTATCATGTGTCCTCTTTTATGCTGCGCTCTATAGTTCTCCGCCATGGACCCCCAAAAGTTATCAGTGACCGTGGACGACAGTTCACCGCTGACGTCGGGGAGTAGCTTCTTCGTTCTTGCGCGTCACATTTTCGCCATTCCTCGCATTACCATCCCCAGACGAATGGGCTAACTGAGCGCACGAACCGAACGTTCACTAACATGCTGTAAATGTACGTTGATTCAAAGCACAAAAACTTGGACAGCGTCCTGCCGACAATCACCTACGCTTTTAACACCGCGTCATGAGATTACTGGCTTCAGCCCCTTCTTGTTACTATATGCTCGCCCCCTACGCTACACCCTGGACACTATACTACCATTTTCTGTCGAGCCTCATGGAGATCCCTCCATCGCCGAGACACTTTGGCTCGCCGAAGAAGCCCGGCGCCTTGCCCGTCTTAGTATTCTCGCCTCCCAAGATCGGTCCTAAGCGCGCTACGATGCCTACGACCGTCACGTTACTTACAGCCCCAGTGATTTGGTGTTGTTGTGGTGGCCTGTCAGAGAGCGGGGATTGTCCCAGAAGCTTTTGTGCCACTACGATGTACCCTATGTTATTATTGAGCAAATTAGCGAGCTGAATTACTGCATAGCGCGTCTCACAGCAAGTGGCCGTCGTTCTGCACGAACTGAAGTGACTCATGTTGCCCGGCTGAAGCCCTACCATTCGCGCGGTGCTTTTTAACTCGCCCTGCGGGCTTCGGCTGCGTAGGGGGAAGTGTGACGCCCATGAAGAGGCGATGCCTATTCTATTTCGTCGGCATCGCTGACTACGCAGAAGATGAAGAGAGGGAGGTGGATGTGTCTCGTGCTCGGCAAGTCGACCCAGCTGGTTCTCAGTCGCCCGTCGTGGTCTGAACACACCCCTGGTCGTAACAAAATCTTGGCGTACTATTTACAACCAGCATGTTTTGGTCGAAACATGACTTAATTTGCACGAAAGAACTAAAAAGATTTAGGTAGGATGGTTTGTAGTTATTTTTTAATTATTATTTATTTCATAATACTCTCAATCCCCTTTTCAGGGATTTTTACAGGAGTGGGAGGTGCTACCAATTACCTCTGTTAACATCTCGTCCGCAACAAACTTAACTATAATATACTTTTTTCATATCTCTGACATCGCCTTTCTAATGGATTATTTTCTATATTAGCATTGTTCTATGTTTTCAGCACCATTTATGGGATTGTGCATACAGGGCTGCAAGCTTTTCCAGCCCAATATTTCCGCTATCCTTCAAAAGGTCTGCGTTTATGTGGTTCTCAAGTGCCGCTTATGCGCTCCGAGTCTTATAAGACTTCGATTGTCTTTTTTAAGTCAAAAGAGAAATTTTCACTCTCCCGGCGCAGTTATGTCGACCGTTATGCCTTGCTTATTTGGGATGCTCTACACATCCATAAGAATTCCTCTGCTGGTTCAGCTCATCTCACGTCAAAATGCGCTCTGCTGAACTACTTAGGAAGAGATGCTTCGTCAGGAGTAGAATGGAAAGTTGGGCGAGTTGGTATGCGTTCATTTTGGGTGGAAAAAACAGCGCGAAAGGACGGAAGACAAAGAAAAAGGAAACCACACGGACGAGTGCTGTGTGGTTTCCTTTTTCTTTGTCTTCCGTCCTTTCGCGCTGTTTTTTCCACCCAAAATGAGCTTCGTCAGGAGTTGCAAAGTTTAGCCTGTGCACCTGCTGCAGAGCTTATATATCTACTCTAAAATATTAAATAATGAAAGATTGCTAATTACATTGCAATTCTTCTCTCTCGCAACGTGCATCTGGATTATTCACTTCTCTTATCTTGACTTTGCTGTTTACAGGCTTCCTGCATGCTTTAAGGGCTTACTCAGTGCTCTAAAAATTATAATTATAAATTTTATTGTGCTGGTCTTGCGCCACGCTTCTGCAAGTTATCTCTTAGAATAAGAGAGCAGTTGCACATCGCCATTTAACCAAGCGCAGTTAATTTCGATAGAGAGCAAAGCAAAGAAGCATTTAAAGAAACAACATTGTTGGAAAAAATTCCCTCTGCCCTGGGATCCTAAAAGCACACTGAGGGCCACACCATCCAGTTATATTTCTCAGTAAAAATTTATTCTTTAGCTTGCTCTTTCTGGCTCTATTGACGATTGTCCGGCAGCAAATGACGCATTTATTGCGCAGATAATTGGAATTAAAAAATTTCCCGTGATTCGATTCAAACTCGTGATGTTCGTATCGACAAGAACGAGTTTCAACCATTTTGAAGTGAATGGCGGTGTAAGGATGAACTCTGGGATCCACGGAGAAAATGGTGTTTACACACCATTTTACTTGCGATATCGGTTGGTGAAGTCGACACCTGCATTTCGTTTTCTAACTTTAAACAAGCTGCATTTTCGGTGAGTGTGGTCTCTATGATTACAGCGAGGTACGCTCTCAATGCACGTCGGCTTCAATTTGCCCCAAGGGTCGACCCTTGCTAAGCAACTTCTACATTACCTACGTCGCGAGAAGAGCACAGACAGAAATCACAATGAAAAATGCTCTCAAGGCACTGTTTCTCCTTTCTTGTAGTTTGTGTCTTTTCGCGCTATTTTTACAATTTAAAAATCCACCAACTAGTCTAGCAGTGCACCTTGCTATTTTATCTTCCCTTTCGGGTTCGAAAATTTCATGCTCCAGCGTTATTTAAGCAGATTCTTCGTTTCTTGTGAAAGTTTCACAGTAATCTCCTATAGCTACCTCCCTCTTAACTGAATTGCGCACTCCGTGATAATATTGGTTAGGCTTTCAGTCGTGGTCTCCGCGGTATGCTCGTCCTCAACTATTAAGCAGAATATTTGTTTGTGATTAAGATAGCAAACTTCGCACCTTTTCCTTATTGCTTCATTCTGGATTCATTGATCCACTTTCTTTCGAGATTAAAGTTAATTTTAAACATCGCAGTCCTAAGGTAGTTACATCTCACCTTTGTTTGTGTACCTCACCTGGCTCTTCCATGTCCACTTCAGGTCCTCGAGTTCACGGGAGAAGGCATTCACAATTGATTTTTCACTTCTTTCCACAAATTATACCGTATATCTCCCCTGCTATTCCTGGAGCCTATGGCGTCGTTTCCAACTGCCTCCTCCGCGGCGTGATTCTTTCAAACCTTCGCATTGAAGTCCCCACCAGTACAGTGCGTCGGATTTTTCTTCAGTCGTCGTCCCATTCCACATTTTCATTAAACCTTTCGGTAATCTCTTCACCAAGACTTGATATCAATGAATATATCCGCGTTGCCTTCAACCTGTATGTTTTACCAAGTGCCATGACGTTCTCAGCTAGCACGTAGTTAACACTGAACTTTGCAACACGATGGCAACTTCAAGCTGGAAACAGGAGCTGGCAACATCATGTTGACATCTGTGACTTCACTGATCAAGAAGTTCACCCTGTGTTCCATTAGGTTCAAAGCTTCCCCCCCCCCCCTAGCAGACATGGCCGGCGTGTAACTTTATACAGGGTGATGAAAATTAAGCTTTACAGATTTCTAAAAATTGGCGCTGAGAGGTACGTCAAATCCACTTCTGCACAACTTACGCGGCGAGGGGAACACATGAAGTTAGGTGACAATTGTCACCGTCAAGCACCTAATTAACTAAAATAGATAAAGGAACATTTTAGCGATCACTGTACGAGGGAATGTTTATATTGAAAACAAAGAGGTGGTCGTATTCTTACACAATTACATTTCGTAGAATTCTCCTAGCACGCGTGTAGGTCAAGATATTCACTTCGAAATTTTGAGCTCGGTCCGCGTAATGCGCATGCACGGCTGTGACGATCGACGCGAAACTCTTCCCGTGGTGACTCAACGTTTCGTCTGCCAATGGCGTAAAGCGGCCGGTGAAGTTGACAACTTTTTTCCTTTCGCTTTCGACATGGTAGGAAGTCCCGCTGAAACAGCGGCATCACACTACAGGGGATTTTCGCGTCGACTTTCACTGCCTTGCATGCGTAACTATGCGAAATAAGGGGAAATTTGGGGGCGAATATCTCAGAACACGCGTGCTATATAAGAGTTCTACCAAATTTAGTAGTCTAGCAATGTGCCTCTATATTTACAACATAAGCATTAACGCTAGCCGCAGTGTCTAAAAAGTTTGTTTATATATTATAATAATTTCGATACATGATGATGAAAATCATCATCTCTCTTTGTGTCCCTCTGGCCTCATAACTTAATGGAAGAGGTGGAGTTCACGTACTGTACCACTCAGTGCATAATTTTAAGAAACACGTAAAGCTTAATCTTGATCACCCTGTAATAATACATTTCATCTGGCGGCTAACTAAATGGTTGAAATTGTGTTCAGGACAGAGCAGTGAACTATGTAAAGAAAAATGTTTGGAGTAACGTTGAGAGACAGAAAGAGAGCAAAGTTGGTCAGAGAACAAGCGGGAGTTAGTGATATCCTAGCTGAAATAAAGAAGAAAAAATGGACATGGGCAAGGCATGTAATGCGAAAGGAAGATAACCGATGGTACCGCAGGCTAATGGAGTGAATTAAGGCGTACAGATTTCGTAAATATTGTCGCTGAGAGGTACGTCAAATCCACCTCTGCCCATCTTGCGTAGCAGGCCGCAGCAGAGAGTAAGATGTAGCGATGAGATTAGGAGGTTTGCAGGGATAAGGTCGTTGCAGCAGGCGCAGGACAGAGTTAATTGGTAGTCAGTGGGAAAGCCGTTTGTCGTTCAGTGCACCCAGTTAGGCTGATGATCATAATGCGTACTACATGTCGTCAGCTCTTATAGCCTCGTTAAGCCCGACGACATCCTATTTAATCCCCGATAGCGTCTCAAACAGTGCAAATAGGCCAGTCACATTCAATAAAGGTCTTGCATTAAATTTTGCTAGGCTCTCTTTCCAATGGCAAGGTGTGTGTATCCAAGGGTGGCTGATGGTCTGACCGCCGCTGCCGCCAATGGCGCCGCTGTTGCTGAGGGCTTATGTTCGAGCATAAGGTGGGACAATTTTTTTATGGAGTTTAATGTCCCAAAGCGACTCAGGCTATGAGTAATGTCATAGTGGAGGCCTCCAGAACGCCAGGTGTTCTTTAACATACACTGGCATCGCACAGTTCACGGACCTCTAGCATTCGCCTCCATCCAAATGCGGCCGCCGCGATCGGCATCGAACCCGCGTCTTTCAAGTCAGTAGCCGATAGCCACTGAGCCACTGAGCCACCGTGGCAACTGGTGAAAGATTTATCTACGAGGTTGCGGTTAAGTATTACACCAGGGTGGCGTACTCCTTTTCTGGTGAGTTAGCATGTTCGCGCTTTTCATTCATTCAGCTTTTTCTAATTTGGTTGCACCTTGACTAGCCCAGCCCCACTGGCCCTCGGCGATATTCGCCGGGATCCGGCAGCACACAAAGCTTGGTTTGCATTGGCATAACCAACTTTATCGACACAAGGGCTTTTATAACTGATCGGTAATTACGATGGCATCGGTCTTCAACCACAATCCCTCCTCCCTCTCCCCTTTCCTCTTCACCCATCATTGCATTCGGGGCATCGCTCGTTAAACAGCGTAGTCGCTAATGCTACTGGCGGAAAGTTCTGAGGAAGCATCCTCTGTTTAGGAAACGAAATGCCTGTTTCTCTAAACCATCCCACAAATAAATTCCCGTTATTCTTCTGTTACGAAATGGTGCTTGTCATGCAGCCTCTCTTAGAGATGGCATGCCCTACGTGAAACTCTAGTGAGGTGTTCACATATCCTGTTGACCCATGAGAAGAAGCGATTCCCCTTAATCATCTAGCTAAACAATGCAGGCTTGAATTCGACAGCTAGGAGCTGACATCGACCGCATATAAGCATAGAGGATGTTGTCTTTTAATCCCATTCGTAAAATCTGGGTCTATTGTCCTGAGTGTTGAAAGAAGTTGCACTGGAGTACTGACTAGGCAGAGAAGGAATGCATCGCTCCTGTTCATTTGCCGTTGCAGCTGTTGTCTAAGCTGCTGCTTTTGTTCATTGATAGTTGAAGAAGTAATGAGCAACAAAAATTCTTTGCACTGTAGTTGTCTTTGGCATTTGTCAATGGTTGAAATGGGATGCGAGGAACGCTCCTTATCTTCGCTTCCTTTTGCGACGCTGTCCAATGGACACCCGTCATGTCATCAATTTTCTTCAGGCATGCTTGACTTATAAAATCAGAGGAGACAAAGAGCTGAACAATCGGAAGACTTTTTGATCATTTATTCAAACATCAACATAAAAAACAGCACCCAAACAAAAATTCAGGCGTATAACAAAAAAAATGTGTGCTCGTCTAAGCTTTGACATTTTGAACGCGTTTTTGCAAGAGCATTGTCTAATTTTCGTTTTCTTTCTCTGACAGAGGTCGCAGGTCGCACATCACGAACGTATGCGGCGTCCCGACTGTGGAAGAGAGAAAGAGAGAGAAAAGAAGGAGAGAGATAGTAAGAAAGGGGGAAAGAGGAAGAAGAATCTAAAATAAAAAATGTCAAAAAGCTGCCTGTGTAGCTCTTGCAAAGCTAAGGCACAAGCTGTCCGTACGCGGAAACTGCACCGAGAGAGTATATTTTACTACGTTCACTGACTAGAAATACCATCCACCGGTTAGTTGAAAAACACACCGTAAATATCTAATCACAGCATTAGAAAACGTTATATTAAATAATAATGAAAACCCTCACACATAAACTCACACAGAAGAAACACTATTACGATAGCATATATTTCCTTCGATCAAGAATATTTATAACGTAATATCTCGATTTAAATATTCTTTGTTAGTAAATAATGTTAAGAGAAGGTTCTGTCAGACCTAATGAATACCGTCCACATTCGTGCAAAAGCCATCTCATTTTGCTTCCTTCAGTTAAATCGTTTCACACGCTTTCCTTCTTTCTTGCAGACCCAGACAGATGCATTATATCAAGCATTCCACACTTCAGATATTTGACGCACACGAGCACAAGAAGCTATATGTTCTCAAACAGATCTCATTTTTTGTTAGAATGCACAGATTAATGTTTTTAGCAGAAAAAAAAAACACTAGTAGTTCTGCAGTTGTGCAAGTCACTTAAGACCGTTCACATAGTAGCAAAACGTTAGAAAGTCCGCTCGCTAAATAAATTGTTTCGTTCTTTGTGAACTGGCTTATTGCCGGTGCATTATTTCGGCTTCGTGGAGGGAGGTCACTAAAATTACGCGAGAAAGTGAGCTTATTCCGCTCATGATTTTGCGCCATCAGTTCTGCAGAAGGCCACGAATGATATTTACCTTTAACAAGGACTGCACACCGCATGGTAAAGGCGTGAGCTGTGTCCCCGCTGGTCCTGAGTCAGAGTTAGTACATTTTAGTAAGATTGAGGCAAATTATGTGCAGTTAAAAACCGGTTATGTCGCTCTATGTACACACTAACGTTCCCCTTTTATTCTTTTAATGCGGGGCTGCAAGAGAGCGCAGGATGTTACGCTATCACGACACTTTCGCGAAATGTTATCGGTGTCAACAGCCAAAATGTAGAAACACGTCGCAGTTTCTTACGATATCACAGCTTTTTGCTTTTTAACGTCTGCATGTATGGTTTGCGATAGCTTGCTTTTATTTAAGTACAAGTTCGCAGGACATAACCGTGTGTACGCTGTGCTTTGTAAATTGGCTTCATTTCAGAACAAAATATAATAGAACATCAGAAACGCCGGAGAAAGCATGTACAAACCGCCGTGGGCGGGCCTATAACACAGAAAAACTTAAATAAGCAGCGAAAACTCCGTCATCTCATAAACGTCTCTCTAAAAAGCGCAAGAACACAAATTAACAACTTCCGCGATGCAGCAGCACACTTACTGCATTGCACGAGTCATGGGAAACAAACTTCTTCGTTCTTCGGCTAATACAACATAGACTCTCCGCAATGTGCAAACTTAAGTGCGTCTGCAGCGCGAAATGGCGACGTCCATGGTGCATGCTCTCACGCCGCCCCGTCAGGGCTTTAGTCCCGAGTAGCCAGACTCAAGTGACCAAAGTAGGTCATATGCATCTCTGAGGAATTCCCTGTCTAAGAATATTTTCCACTGATCAAGTTCTGCGCGTTCCTGCCTATTTCTCAACATCCCGCGGCGTTTCCGTCACAAGCAGTTGTTTTGGCCCAAGAATGTACCCGTTTCCTTCACGGCAATATCTAGTCGCATAATTTTCAGACAGAAGCTATACCTCGTGGAGAAAATGCACCATCGACGACGCGTATGTAGGCACTTCCCATATCTTTCTAGTCCATCACGCTGGTTGTAAAACGGCTCCACAGACCACGGCCTGCTTGCACGGTGCCCTTGAAGAGAACTCCGCTGATTATAATTTTATGTGAGGCAAGAATTTCCATGGCAAGGTAACTTGCGCGAAGTCAACTCGATTGAAGTTCACGGGTTACCAACAGTCACTTCGCCAATTCTGCGCGCTGACTGGCTCTCTTGCGTAACTGACATATAGCAAGGCTTTAAATTGAAGAAATTTCGCCCGTAGAGGCAGACGGGGAACCACGTCAAAAGGATTTGATTGCAAATGCATTACCTTCAAGACCTTACGTAATTTCATGAAGCGAAACCAGAAGGAACGGCTATTATGGGCAGAGCATGCGTGATAGCATGCTGACCAGGAGGCAGGAAACGTGTGCACTACTGCTGGAATACAAAGCCAGAGCGATGTAGCACCGCAGGAATCTGTCCGCGAGTGTGCTTTATTATGCAGCACAGCGTAGAGTGTGCGCGCGGTAAGGAGGCCGTGGTGTGTGGAGGTGCGTGCGCGGTGCGAAAGGAAGAAGGGTGCAGGGGATACGCGCACGCAGTGTTAGGTCGCGGAGGAGTTGTAGTGTTCCCGCACATCTCCTACAGCGGGGGATGTAGGGGAACCCTACGGCTCGAAAGGAAAGGGCGGGTGGTCGGTGGCGACGTCTACAGGTACTGGGAGGAGTTTGGCGGTGGCCTGTAGGTTGGTGGCACACCACAGCTGGCGTTCTGGTGGATGAACTCGTCGGGCCGGTGCAGGCCGGTGCGGCTCACGGGCCGCGGCACGAACTTCGGTGATGCATCAGCCTGTGGCGGCGGCCAGGCGATGTCACGCGTGCGACGTCCCAGGGAGGGCGACCGGGCGAAGGGCGGCGTCCGCGTGCCAGACGTCGGCGACGCCGGGTGCCACGCGTTCACGGCCGAGCGGCTGGGGGGACGAGACGGGAAGCCTTCGTCTCCGTTGGCCACGCCGGTCTTCGGCGGTGGCCATACGAACTGCTTGGCACCTTGCGAACCTGGACGATGAAGAAAGACGCGTGCCAGGAACAGCGCTTGCTTCAGTATGGCCGCAGATGGAAAAGCAGCCTCGAGGCAAGTTTAAAGTTTGTTTTCCTGTCACTTGAAGATGACATTACTAGAAATGAAAAATTAATAACAAAAATGAAGTCAAGAAACGAAGAAAAGGACAAGATTGTAACAAGGGAAACGAAACCTCAACGCGTCTTTATTTGTGAATTATTGCTTTGTTCCAAAAGGAATGCTGTGGCAATGAAAAAAGCCCGCACAGATTCGCGAGCGAGGGAAGTTAGCGTGCACGGACAGAAATCACTGTGAGGTTACCTGCAGCTTGGACCAATAGACCTGAGCGGTGGATAAGAAAGGGCACAAGGAGCGAAAACTAGCCAATATTTCCTGAGATTTTGAACGCACGCCTGACAACACTACGTGCGATCTAAAGGTACATAACAAAATCAAATTTTGCGCATGCATTCCGCTTCACCCAAACGGCATGTTGCAAAATGTCAAAGAAAACAATAAGCAATAAGCATGTGCTGCACAACGGCAGAGTTCTGTAGCAGCTTGCCTATATCTTAAAGGTGCGAGTAAAATTTATATGGCTATATTTGAAGCGGAAAACAGTATTAAGCTGTTTCTGAAATCTTTCTGAAAGATATTCTAATTCTTTACTAACGTCAAAGACGGGATAGATGAAAACAAACATGTCATTTCTACACTTTTTACAAAGCAAGCCATCGTGTTAGTTGCATGTAAAGCCAACTAAAAAAATTATAGGCTGTAGGTTAAAAGGATAACGCTCGCAGGAACTCGGTGTTAATATGTCGGAAAGAAGGCTAATACAAAATCCCCACAATATAGTCCATTGGACACCAGACTACAGCATGTTGTAACGGTCTTGTGTGACCGCAGTCATTAGTAAAAGAAAACACAATTTGAACGAAAGAGGCATCCACTTTTAATAAGACAAGGAGGAAGGAGAAGATGCGCAGGAAGCTCGTCGAAACATATCACCCAACATTAATACTTACTCTTCGAATTTCGTGCAGAAAAATACAAAAAAAGTTGGAAATTTTTTAGGTTTTCCGTCTACGTCACAAATTACTGAAGCTTTCTGGCTACGTTAACAATAACATTGCTTTTGTGGTTGTATTGTTTGTGCATATTGTTTTATTTTATCTTGCTAAGCACTGTTTGCATAAAGCCTCAAACTGATGAGAATAGTGTAGTGACCGAAGGATTATTTTCATCAAAAAGTGAATGGATCCTCTTTGACAATAGACAAGTTTGAACGTTTTGTGTGTGTGTGCATGTTGTGCATGGACATATGATAAATCTGCAAGAAAATAAAGATTACTTTAAATAAAAACTGAAACCACATAACGCAGCACTAAAGATTAGTTGTCAAATGAACTACTTGTAAGACATTCAATTCTGCACTAACTTTGGCGTGCCAGTTGCGGAGAAAATCCCGTCTTAGGTGTCCATCGCACACTCGACTCCTGAAAATCAGAAAGAAAATGTGCTTCAGAACTAGAATCTTGCACAACGTTTCTCACTCGGTAAAAAAAAACCAATGTTTTTACAAGTGGTATGCAAGGATCTAAACAATCCGTGAGAGAAAAATCATGGGAAGTATTAAGTATCGATTGCTCTGCGGCTAGCATAACGCCATAACAAAAAGTTTCGCGGTACACGTTATCCGCTTAGGATAAATGCAAAATCGTTTCGCGCAACTTGTTACGCTTCTGATCGTGCTTCGCAGCTTTACAAGCTGTTTGGCACAGATGTTCTGCTGGCTTCCCACAGTTGGGGCTGTTCACTTGAACTCAAGTATACGGGAATCTAACGAAAGAAAAATCTGAAACCGGTTTCCTGTGCAGTTATCACGCATGTTCAGTTACACATTAAACGATAGGGCCGCTCGACAATCTCTTCGCCATCATGACAATATCTAAGGCACCAAAACGAATTGATTCCACGCATGCAAAGCTTCACGAATCATCCGGTTGATAGTCGAAGGTTGGATGGAAATTGGCCTGGTCAGGCATCATGCGGTCAAATGAAAAAGTCATTATGTCAGCCTCCGCAAATAGATACGCAATAGTTCTTGTCCCCATCACTGTGATCAGAAATCCGGCATATGTTTTGAAAATTCTTTATATTGACTATGACCGGTGACTGCTTCTTCACTTCATCTGATCTTGTACTTGGTAAATTTATCACTTTATAATTGCATTCCGCCAAACCAGAAAATGCATTCCTTTCACCGCATGCAGCTTACTGGAAGGCCCAAGAATATATAGCGTCTTCCTGCAGCTAATCACTCATTGGTCTTGCCGAGGAACGGCCTGTGTCTTTCGCGCGAAGGTCCGCAGCGCAGGGGCCTCACCCACCTTTGGCGGCCACACGTTGTCGCGCGCCCGGCGCGAGACCGAGGGCGATCCTAGGGGTGTGCCGGGCATCCTGGCCTGCTGCTCCTCCCAGATCCTACTCTCCCAGCGCTGCGCTTGCGAGCCCACCTGCTCTTGGTGCTGTGGCGAACTGGCCACGGCTGTGCTCGGCTGGTAGCGCCTCTGGGCTTCCTCCTGGGCTCGCTGCACGTTCAGCGGCTCACGCTGGACGTTCTGGTAGCGCTGCTGCTGCTGCTGCTGTTGGGCCCTTCGCTGTTGCTCTTCGAGCTGCGTACGTCTGGCGGCCTCCTGCTGCTGGTGTTGCTGCTGCTGCTGGTGGTATTGATGGTGCGGCTGCTGCTGTTGCTGCTGCTGCTGCTGCCCAGCGTTCCTCCGCCTCAGCTCGTCGTCCCTGCGCTTCTGCTCCTCAAGGTATCGCTGATACTGCTGCTGGTGCTGCTGGTACTGCTCGTACTCCTGCTGCTCCTGGCGCCGCTTGCGCTCCTGCTCCTCCTGCTGACGCCGCTTCTCCTCCTCACGAAATACGCGCTGGTGGCGCTCCTCTTCTTCGCGAAGCCTCCTCTGCTCAGCGTCGTACTCCGCACGCCGGAAGTCCTGCGGAGGCTGACGGAAGCGACCTTCCTCGTACTGGGCCTGCTGTAGTCGCTCTTCCTCGTACTGGCGCTGCCTTAACTCGGCCTCCCGGATCTGCTGCTGGCGCCGGTCGGCCTCCTCGTAGCTGCTCTGACGCGCGTGCTGCGTCGGGTAGCTCGCCGGTTGCTGCTGGTAGCTCGGTTGCTGGTAGCTCGGTTGCTGGTAGCTCGGTTGCTGGTAGCTCGGTTGCTGGTAGCTCGGTTGCTGGTAACTCGGCTGTTGGTAGCTCGGCTGTTGGTAGCTCGGCTGCTGGTAGCTGGGTTGTTGGTAGCTATGCAGCGGAGGTGGCGGCGGTATGTAGGTGTGGTGCTGCTGTACCGGAGGCGTACCGGGAGTTACCGGGTTAGAGAAGGTCACGTGGTGTCCAGACGAAGAGTAAGGCCGCTCTGGCTGTGGTGAACCACTGCTATAGGATGGAGGCCGTGGTTTGGGTGGAGGAGTTGGAGGCGCAGTAGCCCTGCATGTAGCAAAATACAAAGCGGTAGTCGACACCTGTTGGGCACTCGGATTGCCTAGTGTACCATTGCGAAATTTGAGCTCAGGAATCGGCAGGCAGTTCAAGGCTGTTCAAGGATACGACCCTAGTAAGGCGCCATCAAAAACACAATTTTTTTCGCTCTGTCTTTGCCTTCTTTTCCGTTCACCTCTGTCATTTCTTTTTATCACATTTTTTAGCACTGTTTGTAAGAGCGCTCGTTTACTGGACTGAACAGGCATAGAATAAGACAGGCACCCACTTCTCTATGCTGCTTTCTGCGTTTACTTCGCTTTTGAAAAAGGTAACCTAAGGTCATTACGAATTCGGCTCAGAACTGCGGCACAACAAGGCCTTTATTACATTAGCTGATTTTGGGGTGAAAAAGATTTCCGTCAAATGAACACGGGCTCTTCCTCTAATCTGTTGTTCAATATATCTTTTTTACGTACACTACAAAAGCTTTTAGTATAGCGATATTATCCACTGGAAGAGTTGTTTACCGTGTTCGGTGCGCCTAATACGTTCTTCCTTGCTGTCTTGAAACCCCATGGGCATGTACGTCTTTTTTTAATTCGAAGATTTGCCATGTGGCATATAAAGTGCACATGTCATCCACAACTTACCTCTGCACCACAGTCGTCCCGTTCGCAGTTCGATATGGGTTTGCACCTGAAAAATAGGTGGGGTATAAGCGTCGCAGGAAACTCCTCTGTGTTCGTTAATTGGGGAGTGGGGGGTGAGGAGGCATACCCAGAGGCATAGACAGGCATACATAGGCATACACGGCTGAGCGCATGCACAGTTTCTGTCTGTACGCTCGCAAGCATGTGGAATTATCAATAGCTTATATGGCTTCTTTTAGAGCTTTCCTGCAAGAGCAAGATGTGTATCGGTGCTACCTCAAGATTTCGTCTCTTCCGAAGCAGGCTCTGTCATCCCTCGCCTGCGCTAACGCGTGGCTCCGCACAGATAACCACGCCCAATCACCGACGAAGGATCAGTGCCAAACGTAGCTTTCAAAACTGCGTGCTCCATAGCACCGTTACCTCTCAAAACAAGCGGCGAACTTCAGTCACAGCTTGGCCGTACGTTCATCGAACCTCAAGCGCGAACGCGGCGGTAAGAGAAAGGTAAACGGACGATTGGGGAAAGTGATCCCCAATGGCGCGGCTTCGAAA
This sequence comes from Amblyomma americanum, assembly GCF_052857255.1. NCBI lineage: Eukaryota > Metazoa > Arthropoda > Arachnida > Ixodida > Ixodidae > Amblyomma > Amblyomma americanum. Next base: position 235,021,392 of record NC_135497.1, read on the forward strand.
ACACTGGGGCTAGGACCGAGCGGTGCCGGTGACGGGTGAGCGCGCATTCCGGGGCTGGTTTTAGCGCACTGCGTCGCGTCGCGCCGGCGTCTTTCCTTGGGCTCGGCCCAACAGCGGGTTTATTTTGGCCCAGAGACATTCCGGGCCAGCGACGGCGGCAGCTCTGCGGCGCAACGGTGTGGTGGGGGGCAGGGCTTTCTTGTTTCGCAGTTTTCGCTACCGCGCACTGCTGCGCCGAGGAGCCCTGCGATTTGCTTTCCGGCCCTGAAATTGGTTACTGCATCGCATGATGTGCAATCCAGATATTATTGGTCCTCCTACTTTTTTTTTAATAGACGAAGTCCTAGTTGCTCTCACTGGCCGAGGGACACAAGCATGCCTTAACCTCTGTTCGATGCTTTTGAGATTAACGAACGGTTTCGCACTGCTGCGCAGTCTGCAAAGCGGGTGGAATGAGGAAATAATCAGCAAGTTGTTGCCTTTAGAGCCTGGGATCGGGATATACGCAGCACAGTCTTTATCTGACACTACAGAACGCATTTATGCTCTGCGTCACGCGCGCTTTCATTTTTATAACGATCTATCCATCTTGGTGTTTGTAATTAGAGTGCGGTTTTAATTAACAAAATCATAGCAGATGCTCAAAACTGTGATGGAAACGTTAGTGAGTGTTTTATTGTGAATGGAGCGATGTTATTAACTCAGGCTATTATGAATGACCAAAAACTCTTTAAAACTCCGCCACGGCTTCCGCCTCACGCAGCAGCAAATGACACCCACCGACTGACACCCACCGACACACACACACACACACCACACAAACACGCATACGAGCGCGTATGGCACCACCCGGAACGCTTTACGACGAATGTTTCCATCACAATTTTGATACGAAAGTCTGGGAAGGCATACAATTGAAGGTGCATATATCGCCTGTTCGAATCACTGTCGCAAGCTAGCCACCGATTTGATTAGCACATGCAAGCTAGATGCGCCAAGAAATGGTATGACAGTACCCGGAACGCTACACGCGAAACGGCTGCGTCACAATTTTGGTACGAATGACGGGAAAACTGGCCCCACATTCATATCGGCGAGTGGTGACAGTATATAGACGAAAGACATGTACAGAACTGTCTGACGTGGCGGTGCTCGGCTTGCTGCGTGCGTCATACGGCCGCTTGATGACGTCACCTTATTTTTCTTGCCATCGCCGGGATTTCCAGTACCATCTGCGAGTACACACACACACACACACACACACACACACACACACACACACACACACACACACACACACACACACCGCCGGATTTTCTTGCAATGGGACTAGTAATGTTTTCGCCTTAGTAGTGAGCACAGAGTTGCACTTCGTTGGCAATAAAATGTTGATCTGTGGCACACCTGTTTCGTCTTCGGTCAGAGCCTGTAGGACAGCGGAGCGAACGAGAGTCTTGGGCAGCCCCACGGGTTGGATGTCGTTGACCCTGCAGGCAGATTTACACTGTTCTAGCACGTAGTGGGAATGAAGGCTTGCGATGCACAGTCGAACTGAGACCTCCTCACTGTTGCATTTGCGTCCCTCATAGCCTGAGTCGCTTTGGGATGTTAAACCCCATAATACAACATCACTCTTGCATTAGTTCTGTTTCTCCCTAACTATGGCCACTGCACGACGTCGAGTGCCCAGCGTCTCCGTGGCCTCATGAACGCAGTGGAAGTACCGAACGTATCCAAGCCAAGTACAAGACTGAGGTGTATTTTTAGAGGATAAGGGAGAAGAAGGTGACCCTACACACAAAAGGTGGGGCCGCTTACATCTGAAAAAGTGAAACAAGGATAAAAAAAATTAATTCGGATTAGCTCAGCTAATCCGGGATATACAAAGCGGGAGATGTAGGCGTTCACTGTGTTCACTGGCGTTGACAATGTTCTAGACGGCTGGCTTTGAGGAAAGGAAGGGCGCATAACTGGCTCCCTGGATATGCGGACGCCTCATTCGTGCTTTGATACATGTGGCGGTGGTGAGCGAGAGATGTTGCCTGAATGCATTAGCGCTGACAGCGTTGTGGCTGACATGCGGGACTGCAGCAATAGCTAGGCCGCAGCATTCATTTGGTGATCAATCTCTCTCGATCCACCATTAACTGCATGCCAGCTCCCAGGGTGGCAGGGAGGGCGCGCTGCTTATCCAGTGTGCGGAACGCAATCAAATCAGGCTTTTGCAGTTGTGCACCAACGCCACGTACATGAAATCGAGATTTAGGTCTCCACTGACCCACGGAGCCGGTTGTGCGCCTTCCCTTTCGAGAAAATTAACGGCCTTTGGTAAGTTGTCAACGCCAATGAACCCTATGAACGCCGTCGGCTCACTTGTTTTGTTTTTGAGGAAAGGAAATGGCACAGTAACCGTCTCACATATCTCGGTGGACGCGCGAACCGCGCCGTAAAGGAAGGCATAAAGGAGGGATGGAAAGAAGAAAGAGAAAACTGAAAATTGAAAGTTGGATTTTGAGGAAAGACGCTGCGCTGCGCTGCGCAGCGGCGGTACACTTGTGGCTTGGTGCTACTAGTGGCGCATGCGCAGTAGTGACTAGGAAGCGAGAGAGGGAGAGAGGAAAATATCCGCGACGAGGCGCACGTTGTGACGTCATGTGCCTCCTCTAAGCACTGCTACGGCGAAATCGCAAGTTCGCGGCCAGTAAAGCCTTCGCTTTGAAAGAAAACAGACGGCAAGAATAGACGCGCTATACACACAGGATATAGAGGAAAATAAACAAAATTACTCTTCATTTTTTTTTTCGCGCTATGACAGGAAAGAGCGCAGGCTGCAAATCACATGACGGCTGAGGGAATTGGGTGAAACTCGATGCCCTGAATGTCCGATAATATTTTTTTTTTCTGGAAGCTTCCCCCCACCCCAGCTGCCATTAATACAGGATCTTTCACAATCTTGAACGATTATGGCGGTTTATATCTGAAGCCACAGGGATCGGCTACACGTGCATTTTTGCCCAAGAGCTACAACCATAAATAGTGAAATAAAACTGAATTGAATTGAACTTATTAATCATCTAAAAATTCTCTTTAACTTTAATGTGCTCAATTTTAGCGCTGAATTTCCAGAGACAGACGTCCTTGAAGCCACCGTAAAATGGCACTGTTGTTTGCATCTGGTGCATAAAATTTAACAGGACGAAAAAATGTGTGCCTTTCCCTCGGTTGCCGATGCAAGCGCATCTCTACTGTCTTCGGATTGCCTGCGCCTTTCAGAAAGACAACGTGTACTGAATTCGGAACGCTGAAAACAAGTGTTAAAATTTTCATTGTAATGCCAAGACACCGCGAGAATTTCTCCAAACATCAACATTTAACTTTAGTCTCAGTGTTCATGGCGCTCTAAATTGCATTTAAAGGGGCTCTCAAAGGTACAATATGCCTGCCGTGTTAAAGGACGCCGCTTCACAGATATCCACGAGCAAGATTTTTTTTATGCGTATTGTGATAGCTGAGCTATATGCAGTCAAAACCGAATTTCCGCGTCTTCGCGCCTTTCCCTCTCCTCTCCTCAATTTTTGCACGCTGAAATGTCGGCGCTCATCCGCTGGCCCCACCCGCTCATTTTCCACGTGGGGGGAGGAGCTTCCTAACCATCCGGAGTGGCCGCGGCCTTGGTAGCTGCGAGACGTCTGAAAGAGTTGGCGCGGCGAACGCGGCGAACCAATGACCCCCGGCTGCTGATGTCACTTGCACGACATGACGTCGTATGCCAGGTTTTGCGCGAAAAGCACGGCGCTGCTGGTGGCCGCGAGGCGCGAAAGCAAGAATTTAAAAATGTATTCATCCGCTCCCTTTCTATGTCTCGTACGCGGCATGAACGCGCGGTGGCCTGTACTTAACATAATGCAGGCAATTTATAGCCAATCTCAAACACCCTTTTCAGGGAACCTTTAAGCACGTGAAATTTTATAACAATTATTTTTCGTGCTGACGCGGACATGAATTAAAATGTCGAATAAGTCTCTTCGTGCGCCAAAGAAAGATTGCTACAGATACGGCGATGACACATTTTCTCGCATCAGTTCTTATCAGACGCAAGCATAAAAGCAAAGTAACAACGCAAATCAAAGTTCTGCTCCACCGTTCATTTTTCAAGAACGTTTTAATTCCAGGAAAAAAAAAGAAATAAGGGTAAGTAATGTAGTCCCGACATTTAATTAACAGTGCGGATGTGTTTTGTAACGATGGATTATCCGATTTATAATTTTGCCCCTTTATCGTCACCCCTGCTGCCTGTGACATCATGGCTGATCGCCATCAAGCAACGTCGTTCGTAGGCTCTGGTACTGAACGCGGGGCTGACTAATCGAAAGTAGGCAGACTAGCGGGTGGCAAAAAAACATCTCTATAAAGTAGGGGCTTGCACTCTAACAGCCTGCCGGCATGAAACGGACTGTGCAAGTAATTATAATAATAATTGGTTTTTTGGGAAAGGAAATGGCGCAGTATCTGTCTCATATATCGTTGGACACCTGAACCGCGCCTTAAGGGAAGGGATAAAGGAGGGAGTGAAAGAAGAAAGGAAGAAAGGGGTGCAGTAGTGGAGGGCTCCGGAATAATTTCCACCACCTGAGAATCTTTAACGTGCACTAACATTGCACAGCACACGGGCGCCTTAGCGTTTTGCCTCCATAAAAACGCAGCCGCAGTCAACAAATCAGGGAACGAATTCTAAAACCAGTTTGCGCGTTATAACGGCACGCGATTGAGTGACACTTGTGCCATTGTGCGTAATGGTGATATAAAGTGACATTTCCGGTGTCGCATAAACCAACTGTTGGACAAACTGTAAGTTCAATTTGTGATTCGGAGGCCTGTCACGGCTGACAAGCGTCCCAAGCGCCTGCGAGTCACGCAACGCGCTTGTGTATATACAAGTGTTGTAACTACGGATCCAAGTTCCCAGAATGCGACAGTTGTTTCACTTTGCAGCAAAATACTCGTCGTAGGTTTTCATCTTGAGGCATTTTTAACAGCACACAAAGCTGTATTCTGGCCCTGCTTGGATTCGTTGAGTCGTATCAGCAGATCGTAAAAAAAGGAACAAAGCAACCATCAGAGAAAAGGTTAGTCGCATATTGTATTCATCATTAACCTGACTACGCCCACTGCAGGGAAAGGCCTCTCCCATGTCTCTCCAATTAACCCTGTATATAGCGACAATTAAATCTATATTGGTGGTTAAGATCACTTCCCGGGTTCGAACCCGACTGCGGCGGCTGCGTTTTTATGGAGGAAAAACGCTAAAGCGCCCGTGTGCTGTGCGATGTCAGTGCACGTTAAAGATCCCCAGGTGGTCGAAATTATTCCGGAGCCCTCCACTACGGCACCTCTTCTTCCTTTCTTCTTTCACTCCCTCCTTTATCCCTTCCCTTACGGCGCGGTTCAGGTGTCAAACGATATATGAGACAGATACTGCGCCATTTCCTTTCCCCAAAAAACCAATTATTATTATTATTAAGATCACGAAATCCTGAGCGCTGCTTTTGTGTTCTCGACTGATTTTGGCAGCTGAAGAAGGAGCCTCCCTTGCTGTTTTATTCGCTTTTATTTTACTTTTGTCGGAGCACGTCGCAAGAATAAATCGGGATGGGATAGAATAGGACCGGACAAGAAAGGAGAGGCTGGGTGTTATTGCGCAGGCGAAGTCCGCTGTACTTGTCTGCTGGCAACTGCTTCTCCAGATCAACTCATTTACACTCAAGATGGCAAGCACAGATCTACCAATACAGCGTCCGCGTAAGGTCGTCACAAGCAAGCCCAGCTTGTAAACGTCATTACGTGATGTCTACTTTGCACACAGCTGTTTCCAAAAATTTGAGGAACACCTAAGCTCCGCCTTGAGAGTGTGATGCGGCAGCGTTCATTTGGTATTTTTCACTTCCTTTCTTGATCAGTGCCAATTTCTAATTGCGAACACTCATCACCATGCAACAGTAGACATACTAGACCCCGTGATACATCACAAAGCGCACAAGGTCTCCTTTTAATCAAGTCCAACGAACCTGCCTTAATGGCCTAGTGGTAGCGTGCCTCACTCGCAACCCAAGAGGCATGGGTCCGATTCCCAACTAATTGCCGCACTTTTCTAATTGTAAGCTTAATTAATTTACTTTACATCCTTATGTGCCGTTATAAATTTTCAGACACACTTCAGTCACACATAGTCACAATTTTACTAGAGCTTTCATCACTATCATTCACAGCTCGACGTATGACGTCACAACAGTCTCGACCAATCCTGAATAAATGTGACAACACACTCGACTTTTCCTCCGAACGGCCGCTCTAACGCTGTCGGGCTAATACCTCTTCCTTACATATGAACTACTCTAGTCCGCTTTACTCAGCCGTTTCCCAACTTCGCGAAGACGATGATTACGCCACCGTTCCAGCATCAACACACGCACGCCTTCGTGTCCTCTTCCATGCAAAGCCAAGACGGCGACACATCTTTGCACGCGTTAAAGTGCTCCGTTCTGTAGCGATGCGACAATTGGCGCATGTTTCGCGCTTTCCGCTGTATAGTAGCGCCGCTCCCGACGTCTGGCAAAACGTCAGAATCGTTGAGCCGTAAGCTCACCCCCTTTTCGACGTGACACACCGCGCTATTTACGGGGCTTTTGTTATTTGGTCTTTGTTTTGCTTTTGCTTTTTCGCGACCGCCATTCGTGTCGTCGTGCTCGTTAGACGTCCGCCTGGCCGCAGACAAACGCACGCAAGGAGATCGCCCTCCCTCTTCGCGTCTTTTTCTTCTCGTGCGTTTTCAAACGTATTTAAACGGAAGCTTCGCGTCTGTTTCATCCTCCAGCGCCCCACTTGTGACTCAAAAAGCAGTGCTCTCATTTGTCACTGACTCACCTCGCTCGACTATAGCCTCCCGCGCTGACTAACTGACCTCGGCGCACTTCAGTTATCCTCCTGTCAAGACGCCCCGTTTTCTCGTCTGTTTTTTCGCTTTGGTTCTTTTTTTTTGTTTTTGCGCTGTGACTAAACAGAAAGCTGTCTGGAGATAATCTAGAACGCTACCTTATACGGCAGCGAACCACTCGGGTTACCAAAGTTATATTTGATTACAAACGGCATTGAGAAAGCTTGACATTCGACGCAGCCCCTGATGAGACCTTTCGGCAATCTTTGAACATATGACTCACACTTTATACTCATTATCATGGGCACTGAAATAAAATTGTGCTCGCTCTCCTGTCCTTGTTTTTATTTTATTTTTTCGCGTTATCTTCGAGGGGTACCGAACGCAATTGCTTGATAAATTTACTCTTCGTAGGAATATTTTTTTTTCCGGTTCAAGCAGTAAAAATGCTGAAAGTTGCAGCAATAATGAGAAAGAACGCGATATGCCTGTTCGTAGCACTCGCGGAACCTGGACGCGCCGGCGCAATAACCTGCGGACCAAAGCACAAGTACGGGCTGCATTTCGAGCGACGTTGCGACGCGCGCACTGTTCACGGAGATGTTTTCATTTTTTTCCTTTGTAGAATGCATATATTACGCGCTGTTCTAGGTTCAAGGTATACAGTGTTCTGTTACGTTCATGCAGCTTTGTAGCTATCGCAAAAAGCGTTCTGCGCGCATGCTATCTATGATGTAACATAAGGAGGACATGGGAGAGTGTGAGAGCGGCGGAGGTCACGCCACTTCCTCTCCTCTCTCATGGACCTCTGCATGAGTCACTTTCAGCGCGTGTTGACTTCTCGATACAATCACATCCTGGAGGTACGCCGAATAGCCATTTCATTTGGTATTTACTTAGTGCCTAAAATAACCGCTCCCCATGCTTCCCGCCCCACCATCTGGTTGCGTAATGACTATGCACTCTTTAACTTGTCCTATCATGGAACTAGGTATCTCTGTTTTTGAATTCCAGGGTATTCCAGAAAAGCTATAGATTCATAAGCGTCCCAGTGTTGTGTGACATGCTCACCCGTCCTCGGCGGTGATGGCCTGGGCGTGGTATGCCAAAGTCTCAGCGACTTTTTCCTGCGAGTAGAGCTGCAGGGGCGAGTTGTACTGGTTGTGCACAACTGCCTTCACTGTTGAGGGCTCGCCCTGCGTGCAATCGGGGCGCAGTGTGCGCGCATGCGTGAGATTTGAGGGCGTCTACAGAATTGTTGTTTCTTTCGCGCACTGCGATAAAGCACGGAAGTTCAGACGTCTCTCATACGACAGGATAAGAGCGTTAACGCCATCCCCAGAATTGTATTTGACATATTTGAGAAGATTTTCCGCTGTTCCGTGTTAGGGCTGAATAGAAGGCCTTCTTGGGCTTAATGAAAGCGAATTTTGCTGTCTGAAAATTGGTCTATGCAAAGAGAATTCAACAAAAACCCTTGGAGCTGAGATGCCAGCAACCAAGACACCAAGAAAGCTTGGGCGATTGAACAAACACTACACTGTCAGCATCATATAAACAGCCTGGACACCCTGAGCCAGTGAGTAATGGCATGTAATCGGGTAATGTACGATTACGAGATCCTATACATGCAGGTGCTTTACTCTCTTCAAGAAAACTTTCAAAAGATAGCGGTAGTGCGTCTCAGCGCTTCAGTGCCGTTGCATTGGGCGAATGAGAAATCTGCAACTGCAGATACCTGAATAGCCTACTTTAATATTCATTGCTTTCACTACTGAGGCAAAATAGATACGTGGAGTGAGGTGAGAGAGCAGGAACATAATGTTCAACTTGAGAGTTATTCGCGAACATTCTCCGTTGGTGCGCGTGCGTTAGGCTCACTTGAAGGAACACAGATGGGCCACCACTAGCTTTACAGATTCTCCAAGCGCAGTCCCTGCCGAATTGCCTCGACGACTTTTCTGCTTACGTAAATAAAAATTGCTGCCGCCCACCTAGCTACCTACTCTATTTCCTACTCGTGTGAACAAAGGATGCGTATTCTTTCCTTCAGGCAAGGGATTCTCTTAGAGGCAACATGGTGACGGTAGAACAAAGGCCACTTAAGGTAACAGTACGTTTCCTATTGTTACCAATAAGAATACCGTCACGATACGATAGAGTACCTACGCCAACTTGTAAATATAGCATTTTCGCACTTTAAATAGTGAACGGGTTATCAATGAACCTGCGTTAGCGCTGCTAGTACTGTACATACATATTCAGCGAAGCTTTGAAAGTGTGTGTGTGTGTGTGTGGGGGGGGGGGGGGGGGAATCAATGAAGTACGAAACATCCCTATAAAAAAGGAAGCTATGATTTCAGTGTGCACTGCTCCTGCGAGGCTGGCCATGTTTTCGTCTGAATAGGCCTGTGTAATGAGTAAAAACGACTAATGGCTTACCTTTCTCGGCTTCTGGAGAAAATCTTCTCTGTAAGCAAAGAGACAAAATTTTCGTTTAAATAGCTGTCCTTCCATATGCACATAGCACTGCATTTTCCTAATGCGGTAAAATTTCTCAAATCACATGAATACAGTTTTGATTTACAGTGATACGTTCCCTGAATAGCAAGATCTAGAAGCCCTTTCGGCGCTCTTCAAAAGTTATTTGCTTCCATGCACCATCCACAATGCAAAATTCATGCATCGTCAATAAGTGATGTGTTGTCTCCGTGCTGGTATTTTTAATACTGGTTACAAGTACTACAAATGTCAGCCTTGGTCATTACGCTGTGCATTAGGTTCAAATCGCTGTGAAAATCTCCCTGGCGCAAAAACTGGTGCTTTGCTGTGGCATGCAAGGCTTTCAAACCTTGCATGTAAGGCGCTGCCTCGGAAAAATGCAAGATTTTTCTCTAGCAGTATTCAATTTGTACTTCAGAAAAAAGAAGAAACGAGCTGCATTGCGTAAAAAACGGTGGCAGGATCGGTTAGTGTCACAGGAGCGAACAATATCTAGCATGTTATATGACTGGCAAGCACTTGTCGAACGATAACGTGGAGGATCTTGTGTTTTTTGTCACCGCTGTTGCCCGTCTGCGCTCGATATAGAAATTCGTTGCTCGTGGTCGACAAGCGAAATTAAACTGCAGTTTAATTCGCATTCAGCTACACAACAAGCAACGCCTGATTTCATTCCAATGCGATGGACCAGGGAGCCCCGTTTTTTTTTGGTTCCGAATGCTTTCTACGTGTGCTTTCCAAAACCCGCTATACTGCGCCCGAGGCATGCCTGGAAGGAGGGTGGTGCTACGTATTTTTCAAGCGTGCGACAAAAGCGAGTCTTACGCCGAACCAGCGTTCTTGCAGCGTAAATCGCATATTTCGACGAGGAAATCCAGCAAGAGAAATAGTAGAACGGTTCCGTATACACTGAGATCCACAACGCACCTGAAACTTAGTATCCGTTAGTGACTCGCACTGCATGTTATCAGCTCAACGCTCGCGCAACTTTTCAAGCAGTGCGCACAAAATGTGATGCAGCAAGATTGTTAGGTGCTCGCCTGATAGAGTGACAAAGCGTCTGAGCACGCAGTGTCTTTGCAGATTAGAGGCGCCGGCATGGAAAAGCGAGGACTCCAGCAGTCGACTTCATATTGCATCAGTAATTTACATTATTGCGTTTGCAGTGGATCGCACATAGGCAAAGCGGAAGAGACTGCTAGTTACTAGCTGGTCCTGTGCTCGAAAAAACCGTTTTTTCAGTCCCGCTTTTAATTTCAGCACAGAAGGCTAACTTTAATTAGACATTGTAAGGCAACAGTAAACAATCCTAACGCAACAAACAGCAAAATATGGCTTTGCAAGTCGGCTTATCAGCAATATATCTTTCCTGTCTTCATCTTCTAAAAAAAAATGTAATGCGGCGGCCTGTTTTGGGCCCCATTCCCGGTATCGGCCAGGCATGCTGTGAGCTGCAAGGCTGACAACGGCGCGACTTTTCTCTGTGTGTCCTTGATTAAACGTGGCTGCCGTCCAGGAACATGTAACGAGACGGGGGGGGGGGGGGGGGGGGGGTGCTTTTTCAGGCGCACGCGCCCCGTGAGGCATGGCTGCAGAGTCTGGACCTCCAGCGGGTCCCCTACTCAAGGGTTGCGTGTGCCAAGAACCAAGGGGTACACAAGCTGCGCGCTAGAGGCGGCTTTTAAAGTGAAACTGCCCAAAATAATTCACTAACCTCGAGATGTCGAAGTCTTACTACATTATCCTCTACGTAGGAATATGTCGTACAGATAACAATTCTTGAAAGCTGTTTACAACGCCTTTCACGTAAGTTGATGGCAGTGATGAGGCTCGCGAGTTCTCGTTAACAGCGGTACGCAGTCGGACAGGTTATGATCGACGCGGTGGCAGTGAAGTGTGCTATAATGAATTGCGGGTAAGTGAAGTAACTTTAAATCACTTACTCATTAATGCGGACAGTGTTCTGTTTATGTAGCTGCGCAATGCTGCAGCAGACAATTAGCACACTAATTGTCTTCCACGCGGCCGCTTTCTTGACGGTGGAAGGTAATTTAATTCATTAAGCGCTTCTCTCGGCCAGCTGGGGTGGTTTTTGGGAAGAAACCCATTACTAAGAGCAACGCCACTCACTAATGCGGTATGGATTTGTTCAACGCACAACCGGCTCTTCAAATTGTTTAAATTACTGCTCCCGTTCAGTACATTCGGTCGCAAAATTTTACGGCATTTCAGGAGCTTCAAGTGCATTAAATATTTTTTTCTCAAGCCCAGCATGCATTCTAGAATTTATTGATGGTATCTGTAAGTTCAGCAGTTTATTTCTCGATTACAAGCTTCGTGCCAAAGCCGCGACAAGGTTTTTTTTTTCTCCTTTCATTGCTGTTGTGCTCCGTTGACTTTCGCTACCGAATGTACAATCTGTGCTTTTACCATAGCAAACATTGGAGTTAAACTTGACTGGAGGTAAAAGAAAAATAGCCAAATAAAGTTGGGCAACATAAACATGCATTCTAGGTACCTGACTAACAAAGAATAAGAAATTTCGTATTCACTTCTTCAGTGCACACGTTAATGTCTGTGCTGACTTTATCGCTCTGCGTTCATTCTCGCTACAGCCTTGTGCATTTATTTTGTCCTGCGGCATCTAATTACCTCGCGTTCTTGCTTCACCTTTTGATAAACTGGACAGCTTATTTAATTTCTTCCCGTGTGACTAACTTTATGCGCAGAAGATTTAAGGCGGCCCAGGGGTGATATGCATACCAAAGATGCGATAGCTCGTCGCCCTATTCGAGCGTTCCTCTCGCTCCGTGTTTGTCCATGAGCGCAAACTATTAAATACGCGCCGGCCATAAGCCCCAATACCCGCCGTAGTTTGAGGTCATATGCTATGGGCTCGTTCAAGACGCTTCGTCGCACATAATCAATTGACTACTTAATATCATTCAGCTCAGCCGCGGTGGCGTCTTTCTCCTCCCAGATCTCCATAGTGATACCGAGATGGGACATATATAGGTTCTCCGTGATAATTGAGACAATGTTTAATTATAGTTGGTCACTATTTCGACATCGCTTTTGGCCGGATTTGTCAGTGCCCCAGAAAATTGTGAGCACGAACAACTGCTAAATAAGATGTATATGAGCTGGTAGACTAAGTGGCGAATCACATTTGCACTAATGCACTAGGCTCGAAAGCAATTATCTCTGCATGCTTTACCATTCTGCCGGCGAAACACTGTGTGAAGCTTGGCTATTACTGTTGAAATTTTCAGTAATAGCCAGGCATTCCGACAACAAGCCCGCTGCACATTACAACAAAACGTGCATCACAAAATTTTTGGTTTGGAACACATAACGACATCATTTCATACTTCAATTCGACCAAGCACAGTAGTACAAATTCGTTGCCGTTCTCGTGAAGTAATTCGGGCTCAGGCAGCGAAAACAAGAATGCGACTTTAAGTATCAAAATTAATAATCCTGAGCACGCTCGTCATATTGGCTCAGATTTAGGCACATTTAAAGGCAGCAAGCTTTTATTTAATCTGGGCGGCGCCTTACTTCTTTCAACAGTGTTGACTCAAACGTGAAAATAAGAGGCGAATGTATTCCTGACGTCACGGCTCTCCTGACTCTGCATCCAAGGGCCAACGCTTTGAGTCAAACGCGTCCGCCAAGTACACACTACGGAGTCAGGCTGAACCAGGTTCGCTAAATCAAGGCCACCAATACATCTTTTTCGCTTGCACAGTGCCATAGAACATCGCTGTCGAGCACGACGGGACACAAATGCTCTCCTCCTCTCAGCGACGGGCTGTGACAGAGTCGAGCCTCCAGTCTTGAGCCCGACTTCACAGCCAAAGCATTCAGCGTGAGAGAGAGGGGGCGTCAAAGCGTCCTTCGGTTGGCGAAAGCGAAAGCACAGCCACTCGAGATGACACAAAAGGCCACACTTACGGCGGAAGCTCGAACATCCTGACGTGGCGTTGCGGAGCCCAGTAAAACCGATACGTCAACGGAAAGGTGGCGACAAACCTAAAAGCGCAAGACAAGGTACATGTTGAGTCGCCGCGACAGCGGCCAAACACCGAGCGACAGGAGATGGCTGCTGACAGCTCTCGAGCTGCGTGATATGGTCACCTGATGAGTCGAGTCAGGAGCTGCTGCGGCACGGACGGGGAATCGCGTGTCAACCCTTCTGTGTGGAGCTGCCTTCCAAGAGCGCTCGCTGCTTTCCTTCTGCCTGGTGGCCTTCTTCGAATCTGAGCCCCGAGCCCGCACGCGGCTCCAGCGCGGAGTCGAGGGCGAAGGAAGTCCCTCCCCCTCTCTCTTCCTCTATCCTCCCCCCCCCCCCCCATAAAAACCGCCTAGAAAAAGGTAGGGGTTGAAAAAGAACGCCGGGAAGGCGAAAAGGGCCGCACGGTCCTGATGCGGCCCGGGGAAAGAGGGGAAGGCGGAGAGGCCTTCACAACAGCGTCCTAAAATATATTTTCCGAGCCCCCACCAGGGTTGCCCGGGGCAAACTCATCTCTCGCTGCTTTTCCGCCAGGGCCTCCGGCGCACGAGCCAAGGCCCCGGAGGAGAGGCGACGGAAAAAGAGCCGTGTACGTCGGAGGGGGACAGACCTGCCCTCGCCAGAGTGATTGCTCCCAACTGGTCGTTGGAGGGGTTGCGCGCGCTGTCGAAAATCAGCGCACCTCAGGCAAACCGCACTTCTCCGCTGCTACATCCCCGGCGCGGCGGATGAGAAGGCAGAGACAAAAGCTACTCCGCTTTGCACAAGAGTGACTTAAGCCTGGGCTGTCCTCTTGTCCCACACCCCTCTTCCGGAGCGCAACGTGGAACGTCTGAGTTGTTCTGGCTGCTCACCCGAATTCGGCCTGCGCCCCAGATCTCTGCATGCCCATTCCCAGAAGTTGCCAAAAAACCGCCACGGCCACGTACGGAGTGAGATGCGCGCTTACTCATAGCCGGTCAACGCAGCCTGGTCATTCCCACTCCACTCGTGGCTGTACCGCCCGGTTTTCGCACGCATTTTTCGACAGAAAATACGCCTTAGTCTTAGTGCAGATACGTAGATATTTGGGAAAGAGTGGAGGAAGAGGATATTTTTATCCTATTTCACCGTTTCTTTTCTCGATGCTTCTTGAGGGCACAAAGGCTCATAGTGCAAGCTATTTTAAGCGACTTCTGCAGTGGCCTTGTCCAACGAGAAAGGTGTAACGCGAATCCATGGACAGTTACCGCAGCAGAAGAACGCAGCGGTTTCGTGGTGCTGTCCTTGGACGGAAGTGTTGATGCTCGGGAACTAAAGAGATATTGAAGAGAAGAGCAAACTAATTGAGTTCTTTTAGCCAATTAAGGGGGACAAGACGCGAGGCATATAACTCATCCTTCACTACTAGGTGCATTCGAATTGTCTATCCCGTCGTGCTGGAAACAAAGTAATGGTTAATGGCTTGTTCCGCAGATAGTGCAAAAATTTTGAGCTTTGGCTACGCCGTCGCAGATTCCTGGAAACACATAGCGGACTTTACATGAAATTATGTATACGCAGTCTTCAGCGTGTGTCCTGTCACGTGCGCGAGATGAAGGCTTACAACTGACTGCTGAGCTGCTCTTCTAGTTACCTCTGCAGCCTTCCGTGCTGTCTGGGCGGGCCGACATAAGCCTCGAAGTTATCGCCGCTGTGGCAGCACAGTCTTTATAATGGTTGAAATGGACTATCACATCTTGTATATGCCGTAGGAAAGAAACAAATTCCAACAGCACGACATTTCGAAGAGGAAGCACTATGAGGTCAACTGGCGGGAACTATGAGATTCCCTACAAAGCAGGGAAGCTGCAGTCATTTATTTTTAATGACACCGCATGGCATTGTCGGAAATTCGTGCCATCTTATCGTCGGCAGCAGGTGAGCTCTACGTGCCACGTCCTCATCAGTTGACGTTGCACTTCTAAGTTTTTACCATTCTTCCTAGCGCATAAAAACGAAACTATGGAAGCTGCAATGTACACTGAGCTTCTTCGAACACGGATAACAGCTTGCGAACGTCCAAGCCAGCACTACTCTCAAGACGTAGTAATATTGCTTGGCTGCAGTATATTGTTCTAACGAAGGAAGCCCTTGCCGCAAAGATTAGCGTAGTGAACGCGAATACTTTGTACACGGCTTCAATGGATAAGTGCGGTTCATCTTGGATAATTCATTCCCTCTTTTTTTCTTGACCATTCTGAGATCCGTAAAGCAACGGAAAATTTTTCCCCACTGCGAGCGGTAGCATGGTAAATAAAATATTCTCGCTCTAAGCTAGTTTGCCCAATCCTTCCACTACCGAACTCCATTACCGCGACTGTGAACTATATAAACGCCCTCGCAGTGACAAGCCAGCGCGTGTCGTACCTAAACACACGACTGCGCGAACTGATCACAATGCAGCTCTCTAACGCGACTCCTCTCACAGCCGCGGCGTGTTTATGCTGTGGTCGTAAACATGCCACGCATTGTTATTACTTAAAATGCCCCCCGTAGATCGCACTCAAAGCGCGTTCGATTCAGGCGCCGTCGTGCACCCCGGAGGGGGACGGGAGTCGCGCGGCAGGTGAATTCACTTCCGCTACGAGGCGGCCCCCTTGTGTCGAAAAAAAGCCCGTGCCTGCCTGAGTCACTGCTTATGAAACCCGACGCTCAGCAGGCATCTTTCCGGCGCGTCCAAAATAGCCGCAGCGACCGGAACGCTCCCCTTGGGGGCCGCCTGCCTATAGCCGTCTGCGCGGCCCGCGCAACGCGCTCTTCGCGAGACGGCGAACGCCGCTGGCACATTCGTGAAAGATGAATTGTGTACCGACATGTTCGGCGGGAGGCGGGTGGATAACCCGCACAGCGCTCGCGCAACTTCGTCGCCGCGCTGCTCCAGACGTTTCCTCCGACCGTTGTCGCGGTTCTCTATCATCTTCGTTTTTAGGTCTGTGTTTTATTTTACAACACGATTATTTCGGTGGAGCCATACTGAAATTGTCTGTGGCTTTAAGAGAACTCCCCAGTGCCCTCTTTCCTTAAATCAAATGGTTTGACTACATGTTCCTCCTTCAGCGATAGGTGTATGGGGAGCTCTCTCCGGTAGAAAAGCCATCGGTGTTGAAGTATGCCGTAACAGAAAAGTACCGCGTTCCGAATCTTCCATATGAGAATGCTGCAGAGTAGGAAGCTAGGCTTTTGCCCTTCGCAACATTAGCTTGTAACGGCCTCCTGGGCCCCGTCAAGCTGCTTATTTAGGTTTTAGCCCAGGAGGCCGTCCAGTTTTTCTGGAAAATAAAGTATGAGTGAATGAGTGAGTGAGTGACCCAAGGAGCACCTGGCCCTTGCGGGCGTTGGAGCTGAAGCTATATAATACGCGGGGGGGGGGGGGGGGGGCGAAAGTGGATGGCGCGGTGGCTACTCTTTTCATCGTCAGCACCTTTTCATAAAACTGAGCGCAATCTTGCAAAGGGGGAACAACGAGGGCGAGTTGTTTTGCATAGCTATTTTGCCAAGAACACGCAAAGGTATTAGACTCACCCTTTCCCTCGGAAGTCGTATACACTTGACAGCGTTAGTGCCCACGAGAAGGATTTGCTGTTTTGCTTTGGTCCGCGCTCGTCTGCCGAATGTTATCGAGTTTCGGGAGTCCAACCGCGATAACTGCTTCCGCTTCAGCCCGCAGGCTATACACGAACGTCAGATCGATATTGCCCTCTGTGCTGAGGACGTTGCGTAGGTAGCGGAAATTTCTAGCACAAATACTGCTTTACCTCGAAAGCAGGAAATTTACCCCGAAACGCCTGCAGTATTTCCTTTCCTCTACCCAGCAAATCGATGCGACCTAACAAGTGGATGCTCGTAGGCAATTTGTGCACTGATACACAAAAAGAAATGGCGTCACGAAGGTTGTTTGTCGTCTCGTGTAGCTAAAGTGTAGGGAAGTTGTCCTTTTGCAGACAACTCTAAGAAAATACCACTTTAAGTTGGGCGAAGTACAGCGTTTGAGACTAAATAATTTCATCGCTCGGAAGTTTTTGTAAATTCGGCGCTGCGAAGCGATACTGAGGGCCAGCACTATAGACCCCCTCTGCGCATAAACATGCTGCCCGCATATAAGTACACAATAATCATGTCAGGCAGGTTACCTCGAACAATATATTTTATTCGTAGATCTGGTCCACAGCACGCATTTGTGAATTCATCTTGTCGCTTTTGAAGCTGGTAGGACTTCTCTACAGTAGTTCAAGGCAATGAAACGTATTTGCTTTTTTCTTTTGTGCAACTGCTTACTGGCGGTATGGAAACGCTGCGTTCATTTTCATGGTAGTGCTGGGTGCGACTATACAGTAACTGAACGGCATTCATTCCATCCGATGTCTGCGGATGCGGAACGGTCGGTTTTCTAAATGGGCAGCACACATTCGGATTCCTCAACATCACCTTGTTTCCTTGGCGTCTTAGAGGCCGCAAACCACATTTGCAAAGGTAAGCAACCCTACAGTCGTCTGGCTCATCACAATTATTTCCTGCTCAAGACAATGGTATCTTATGTGGTGTCTGCGCGACCCATGTGTGCGCCTTATCCAGGAGATAGCGAAGAAAGTTGACCTATCGTCCAGTGCCCTGTGACATTGTCTTTACTTCGTACAGAGTGTGCTGACCGTACCCATGTATACACGGATGGTTCGGCTTCATCCACAGGTTCAGCGTGTGCTGTGGTCCTTTCGGCTTTACAAGTCACTACTCAGCAATAAATTTCACACATAACAACCTCAGCTGGGTCCGAACTGGCCGCACTTTGCGCGGTTGTTCAGTAAAGAAGCCCAGCAAACTCCCAAAAGATGGGCTGTGTCCTGCTATTCGAAGGTTGTGCCATTATGTGTGAAATCAGCTTTATGCCCATGGGGATTGTGAGCAACTAGGGGCAGAGATCAGACAGATACAACACAGAGCACTGGAATAATGTCGAGAAATGAATTTGCAGCGGCTACCAGGGCACAGCGGTATTTCCAGAGGCTACCAGGACACACTCTTATTAGCGCGACAGCGTTAAGGCTCCCGTTGTGCACAACATTCGGTGTCCGCGTTGTGAGCGATAAAGTAGCTGGCCCTCCTGCCACCTAGGTCACATGACCTTGTCACGTCACCACAACCTGCGCACCGTAGCACATGGCAGGTAAATACTGGTCACGAGAGGTTGCTCGGGGAAAGTAACCTAGGTGTCACAAGCCCCACTGGTGGCTTTGTTTGAAGCAAACACCTGCCGGGGCAGTGGCGCCAGGAGGGGTATGAGGTCTCCCCGCGATTTATGCATATAAAGAGAATCACCAGTTCCACATATATGGGCATGTGGGCAGAACCTAGGCGAAGTGATACGCAAAGAAGACTCCAGGCCGGTGAAGGGAGCCATTAAAGCTATCGCGCCATACACTTAAGGCGGAGCTTAGCTGTCCCCTCAATTTTTTGGTTGGCAAGGACTTAGCTGGCAGTACAGCTCGAGCGGTCCACGGGAGCACGCACATTGTCCCAATTCCACTGGCCGGAGCCGACCCTACATGTCATCTACGACTTCTTGCCCGCAACACGACTTTGGCTGCATGAACTATCCTCGGAGGCTCGGGACGTCATTTGCACAGCCTTGACCCATTCCTGCAACTGAATCTACCGTCCGATTTCCCCCACTGCGATGATGTAACGCTGTTGCGTTGCCTGTGGCTGGAAGTGGTGTTCACAGACTCTTACTTCCACCTCATCGGAATGGCACTCTCCAACACGTGAGCTCTTCGGGTGTTAAGAGGCAATTTCGCACCTGCTTAGTGACGGCCCTCGATTTGACCTTGAACGAATATCCCTGGATGCAGCGCTCCGACGATTGAATCCTCGTCCCCTGACGGAAACCAAAATCCTGGGGCCTTGCCCCTAACCTTCGACTGAGAAGAAAGCCATCAAGGTGCCCTTCAAATACTAAAGGACCCAGGCTTGAGCTCCACACTATGGACTTTGTGTGCGTCCCGTGTGCTAACAGAGTCACAGCCTCCACGAACATGTTCCATACTGTGCTCTGACCTTCCATTCCTCTTATTTCTTTCCTCCTCTCTATACCTATTGTCAATATGTTGCTGATCATGTTGGTTCATACGTAACCCCCCCTCCCAAAAAAAAACAGGGTAAAAATGTATGTATATAGAAACGCTTGACGCCAAATAAACCCTGTAGAAAGTTAGAGCACGTACCGTACTCTGACTACGTTCGTTTCTTTGGTTTGAACACTTGCGTTGATTCCTCAAATTGTCCCTCAAGCTGTTATTTTGTGCTTCATGTCCTTCTTCGGAGATTTTTTCTGGGGCATCTGTAACCCTAACCAATTTTTGTTATTTTTTTTTTAATTTCTCGGCCGAGCAAGCCGAGCGAAGCTAATTATCGATGGTAAGCAGATTACCCCGTTCTGAAGGCCCCTATAGCCTTCTTGGAGCAGCTCGTCAAAACGAGACCTGTGTCGCAACGGGTCAGCAGCAGTTGCCATTTTAAGGCCTCTCTCGCCATATCCTATTCACGCAAATTTTTACGGGTCTAACGACAAGAACAGGCAAACCAGCCAATTTAAAAGTTGCGGTCGCTGTCTTTGGAGCCAACTGCTTGTTGAGTGCTTTGATAGCTTACCTTGACGCCACTACAGGAAATTTTTATATAACCTCTCGTTCATGTCAGTATTCCGGAACTTTTTAATCATCTTTTGCAAAAAAGTGACCATTGTCCACTCTCTTACGCCTTTGTTCGCGTTTATTCATGTCCAAAATCATTAAGTCAACCACGATTTCTCAAATTCAGCCCTATGAAATGCAAGAAAACAGAGGAAAATATGACAATGAGTCGCGTTTCTTCGCAAAAAGTAAAAAGATAAACGAAAGCAGCAGGAACAGTCCGGAACGACTAAGTGCTGCAGAGCCAGATAGATGGCGACAGCGAGCCGACGCATAAATAGAGCGCACGAGGGGGATCCGACTCAAGCCACGAATAACAGCTGCAGGGGCGGCGGCGGCCTTGCGTCGCGGCAACCGCCGTCATTGGTTTTTGAGTTTCAGAAAATTCTACCAGAGGTTCAGTCTACAACATACGCGGCCTTTTCGTGTCCTTTCATGTGCTGTCGAGGCAGACTGTGGGAACAATTTCGGAGCGAGGGAGACGTCTGCCGAATGAACAAGGCTAACCTTCAGTGTTTCTTCGAGATCAAATAGTCGGTAAAGGAGACAGCAGAGATAAAAAGCGTGGAAGCGCGTTACTGAAGCTGAAAAAAAAAAATCAGCCCCAATCCAAGCGCGAGTACAAAGTCGATTATGGCTCTAGACACTGATCTAATTCTCGCGCAGTTCAAGCAAAATGGCGCGTGGCCTGGCTCGAGTAAAATAATATGAAAGAACACTCCCACAGGGACGAGGCGCTGTGTCCTCGTTCGCACGGGGCCCATTATTTGCCCGACCCACGAGCGGCTACTGCGCCGGCAGCATAGCTCCTCAACCATGGCGTGAGGGGATTTTTCTTGCCAAGTCTTGGCCGGTTTTATCGCAATTTAACGGTCACTTCGACGAGAACAGGACTAATCAACCGCGAAGCCAAGAGCAAGGCAGGATAGCACCGTCAGCTGTGCTATCATGGCAAGGCCACACGGTAACGATTCCATTTCATGTATCAGTAGGCAGGGGACGGGGTTTCTTCTCATCAAGTGACGGTTGTATTCAACGCTGTTTTATCGTTCCCTATTTTTTCCTGTCTTTTGGCAGTTTACATTATTCGTTGCCAATTCTTTGCTCGTATGCACCACAATAAGCTTGCATCGATCATGCGCCTTTCAGCCGAACGCTTTGGCACAAATATTAGGTTGGGGCAGCCTAGAAAAAGAAAGAAAAATAATAGCTAGGCATTCAAGTAGAACTTTTTGCTGGGCTAGTCGGTGCATGTTACTGAGAAAAGAAGCGCCAACAGAGGCAGAGAAGTGTCCGTGTCACTTCTTACGTATTGTCTCTGTTGGCGCTTCTTTTCCTAATAATAGCTAGGCCCCTGCCTGCACAACGTACGCACAACACGCTTAACCCAATGATAAAATAAATGAAAAGGCCCGAAGGCAATAGTCGTTTTGCCACCCGTAGGTGGGAAAATGAAAAAAAAGGGGGGGGGGGATGGTACAAAGCGACCCACAGCCGGGGGAGCGGGCCCGGGGAGACTCCCCTGATCTCCCCTGGGACGTAGCGGAGGGGGTTGTATGTAAGGTATGGGAAGTGGGACTTACGAAAGGGTTATGGGGAATAGGTTGGGAATGGGGACAGCGAGATATAGACCCTCATTATTATCATTGCTCGACTACTGTCTGGCCAGGACAGTGAGGGCGTCGATGTTGACCAATGGTGCGGTGCGGCTCCACTCACGGGATGCCCGAACACCCAACGACGCAGCAGCTCCGACATCAGAGACAGGAAAAACCTAACCCGGGGCAGCTACCTCGGTCTCCTCCACGACTTTAGGGGTCCGGTTCGGACTTGCGTGTCGCTATCCAGCTACTAACCGTCGAGTGTTTTTCCCGGTTTTTCAGACTCCGGAAATATGTGTGGTGGATCCAGCCAATGGAATTAGATTCCCGGGGACCCACCTGTGCTTCCAACCATCCAACCATGCACTTATTTCCTCCCCTAGCTTGCACACTTTGGCACAGTTAGAATCAAGCAGAATCAAGCAAAGATGCTCATTCGGTATGCTTGAAGACCTGACTATGAAATATAATTTCGCCAGTGGTTTCGCTGTCACGTTGCTATACGCACGCTCGAAACAGACAATTTTGTGCACTCTTACAGGATGAGAGTGTTTCTAGTCTGAGCGAGGCCTATTTATTGCTTTAATGTTCGTCTTCTTTTGTGGGAACAAAAGTGATGTTCTCGAGATATTACGAGTGGTTACTCGCACGCTGAAATGCAAATGTCTCAAAACTAGATAAAAGCGTAGGTGAGAGTGGAAATGTTTTGTCTGCGTGCTGATGTTTTTCGCACGACCCGCAGTACATTTACCAAAATAGGATTCGGAGCTCCCGTCGAGACACCTTCATTGCGAAATTTTAGCCTCATTGTTGCTCGTGTACCAGCTAAGGAATTATACACGCTTTTAGCATACCGGAGACGTATTAGCGGAGACGTATACCGGTTTACCGGTCGCCTCGTGCGCACGCGCGTTGGTGTGACCCGGCGGGGTCACTGTGCGCGTGCCGGAGGCGCCCGTAAACCGGTATACGTCTCCGGTATGCTAAAATATAGAGATTTAGCATACCGGAGGCGTACTAGCGGAGACGTACACTGGCTTAACGTACGGGAGCTGCGCACGCGCAGTGGCAAGCACGCGGCGGGAGTAGGACCACTGCGCGTGCGAAAAAGGCGTACGTAAAACCGGTATACGTCTCCGCTACTACGTCTCTGGTATGCCAAACCTCTCTAATGTCTAATGTCACCTGTATTTTCTACGTTTCGTCCACGAGTAGGTGGCATCACATCAGGAAGTGGAAGCGTCATCGGCTTTTATTTGCACCCGAAACGCTTCACCTGCCGACGACGCCTTTGATTCTGCTTACTCCCAACGGCTTTTGACCAGGAAGCCAATAGCGATCCGTCGAAGAAACGGAGAACGTGTAACGCAGTTCGCGTAGGTTCGCTGAACCCACTGACTTTCTCTGGGGGACTGCACAAAATGCGACCTTGAAGATGCCTCTCGTACAGCATCGCCTCCCTTACAAACCAACACGCGTTACTCGTTTCCTCTCTCTTCAGCCACGTGTGTTCACCTTGTGATCTGATCCGGTGAGAGTAGTCCCGCAATCATGGCAGAGGACCGCACTTACGTGGCTGAGTTGCCGACGTCGGGCGCTCTTCGCGCCAAACCCAAAACAGGAGGATAGAAAGCGAAAAAGCGACGACTCTCTACAGCCAGCTTTTGGTGGCAACAGACAATCTGTGTTGTGATTCTAGAGAAGAGGCGGCAGTGACCTGCTGCTACATCGCGGTCTCCACAGACGAATGAAGCGCGCAGTAAGTTCTGCAATTACAGCCACAAAGAATGCCCCTCCAGCCTTCATCACGGGAACGCACGAAAAAAAGGAGCTGCAGCGACATGGAGCAGTTTCACCTATCTTAGCAGCGTGCACGCGCAGAGGAGGAACGGGGATGTTGGTAGCCTCGCTCATGTGGGCAATGACTTTCCTCACTACGTCGTCGCGGGGAACCGCTTTCATCGGGCGCGTCGACACATTGGCTGGGAAAACACAGCGGCCAAGTGCACTCCTGTTCTCGAGATGCGGTTTCCTGACTGCGGAAATGCGGCCGCAGGATTTACGACAAGCGTTGGCCGTTCGCATCGCTTGTGACTGAGTTCCTTGTCCACCTTTCCCACCGCGAAGAATGTTTCTCTTTTTATGTCTCTTTTATTTTTATTTAACCCCTCTGCTTTGCATCGCGTAACATGTGTCCGCCAGACGCTGTGGAGCTACGCGAGCCCCCCTCCTTTACATCGCTTAGCGTCGTCCGTCTCGACGCGGCGCTGCGCGGCCGAGTGCTTTTCTTGTACCGCTGCCAGAGCGCGTCACGAGTGGTTTTTCCCTGGTCAGAAAGCGGTCGCCCTGTTTGTTGCCGTAGCGTTGGTGGATTTACGGGTCCCGCTTCGTGCTGTCTGGACCCGGCTGAAGATGCGCCCGTGTTCGCGTGCCTGTGCAGTGGCGCCACCGTGCGCGGATTGCGTAATTCAGCCGCTTTCCGAGAAGAGGCCCGTCCCCCGAGTGCCGCTGAGATAAACAAGTGAACTTCCCGAGCGCACGTTCCCGAAGATGAGTATTCTATCAAGGCGCCGCGTCACTCAGCCTCGCCGACAGCTGTTCGAAGCTGTCGGCGAAGCTTCGCGAGAAGCGCGCACAAGAGTATGCATGCATTTGGAATAAAAGAGACAGGCGGGTGTGGGTATGACGTCTCTTTCTCTATGCTCGCTCTCTGAGCTCGTGTTTGCGAGAGCGTTCTAGCGGGAGTGAATTCCGTGGAAAAGAAAACTTTAGAAAACTCAGAAAAGTAACCCTCGCTGGCGATCGGTTTGAAGATGCTTCGGGGCCGCACTCAAAGGGCGTCCCCTTCCTCTGCGCTTGGACGCCGTCAGCGCTGCACGCAAGCGCCATTCAGCGTTGACGACGCAATGCTCCGTTGGGCAACAAAACGGCGGTTTGAGATAGTGGACTACGAATTCTCGGAACACAGAAAGAGGCTGATCAGTGTTTATCTGGAATGACAAATACCTCTCCTTTCACTGACGCATCGCTCGGAAAAACTGCGAAAGGAATGGACACGACGGATGCTGCCTCATCTCATCTGTTTTGGCTGCATATTTTAACACCGAGCAATTTTTTGCTGCATAAGTAGTACTCCTGTACCCCCCTCTCCGCGTACCCCCCCCCCCCCCCCCCCCAATGGGACGTCAGTCGGCGGTGAAGCCTACTGACGTCAGAATCCACCGTTCAGAAGCACCACCCATCAGCCACTATCCCACCCCACCCCGCTTCGTAGGGGGTGGAAGCGGGCTCTCATGATCCCGCAGAAACCCCAGCGGCAAGCATTAATCTGGCACGTCATTCGTCGCAAATAATCTTGAAGCAATTCCAGGTGAGCCAGCCAATGAAAGGCGAATGATTTACTAATGGGAAGTTCAGGTAAGGCACAAAATGAGATACGAAATCAACTGACGTAAATTTAGGCCTTTGCAGACTGAAAAATTTGAAAAGCAGCAAGCGCAAAACCATCATTCGGTAAAGTTTTAACTGCAAAATAATTAAGGCAAAATCACCACTTCTGCGCAGGATCGTCGCGTCATATTGCATGATCGTCTGCCTTTTTTTTTACTTCAAACTTGGACTCCAGTAGTCCCAACTCCTGCTCCCAAAGTATTTCGAAGCCAGTTTTCTCGGCGACGCTAAAACAGAAACCACCATGATGCCAGGGCTGTGTTCGGAAGAGGGGGAAAATTTTGCATGTGAACAATCCGGGCCTAAGTCATGGCGATTTTGTAGTTTCGTCGCACATACCTCTGTAGCACCACTTTCGTTAGTCATAGTCGATAGAAGTAAGCCACCAAAGAAAAGTCAGTAAAATTTACTAAATATGCACGCATACTAATCATACCAGGTGTTTCAGTGAAGGGGGTCATTCATTTTTAAATATAGGGTTTTTTAGATAATGAGAAGCTTTCTGTGGCCGTACCACTATTGGCGACCGACAAAAAACAAACTAATGGTGTTGACTAGCAAAGGGGTTAGCTAAATTCTAATAATTATCTTCTTAACTATCACCGATAGGCGCCCGATTACAATTATCGACTCGTAGCCGATCATTATTAATAGCCGCATCAGTTTTTTTTTTTTAATTTCAAAAACGCGATTATCTTCGCTGCGGTGGCTCAACAAATTCGTGCCATTTTTCGCACCATTCGAAAACCGCGTGTTTGCGGGGAGCGCGAAACTACGTGCATCAAAGTGAGACACTTCGTGACGCAAGCGCCACGTGACATTCTCTGCCCGCTTGCGTTGGAGCAGCGAAGTGATGGGCGGGGGAGCCCAGCAGCACGGGCGGGGCAGAGATTGTCGCGGGAAACTTGCGACACGGAGTGGCGCGTTTTTACTGACCTCGCTTTGCGTCTTCCTGCAAGAGCGCGACTCTCGAACATTGCGAGAAATGGCCCAAATTAATGGAGCCCCAGCGGCGAGGGTAATCGCATTTTCAAAAATCTAAACACTGATACGGCTATTAACAACGGGCGGCTACAAGTCGCTAATTGGAATCAGACGCCTGTCGGCAACTGTTAAGAAGTAACTATTAGAATTTAGTTAACCCCTTTACTGGTTAGCATTACTCCTTTTTTTGACGTTTTTCCGACACTGCTGTCACTATGCCGCAAGGAAGCTTCTGTTTATCTGAAAAACCGTATTTTTTAAAATTATTGGCTGGCTTCCGTGAGACACCTGGTATACTCGTAATAAGCAGATTTAGAATGCGTTTTCTTGTGATGGCCCTTAGCCCGGGCATTTCTCCGTGACTACGATAACTTAACCGAAGCTGTGAGTAATATGTTTGCCTTCCCTTCAATTTTATCGTTCAGTCTATATTATCGTGTTAAAGCACGTGCTTGATTAACGTCCTTACGGCTGCTGTGCCGAAATATACACCAATATGTTTTAAAATACAAGAATACTAGAAGCTTTAGCCAATCTATAACTTTTTGCTATCCCCAATATCTTTAAACTAATTATCTTGTACACGATGCCCCTTTATCTACTCTGTTCTAACAGCACTTCACAACATTTCAACCAGGCATCGGGTTTTTGTAAGAATCAACTCAATTTCATCGTGAAGTTGACCATGTTACACATATTATTCAGTGCCATTTAAGTCCACTGGCAGGAAAAGATTGAAAAAAAAACAATTAAGTTCGCACTCACATCAACTTCAGACCGGCATCCAGCGGTCTTGCGCTGATAAGAAATTTGTCGGAAGAAGCGTCCGGCTTTTTTCATATGTTCGTGCAGCAGCGCTTTAACGCCCCCCTCCCCCCAAAACAAAAAAAAATATAACTTTGTAGTTAACCGTACGCCCCCATTGCTGTAGCCGTCGGAACACCAACCTTCCCTGTGGTTGTTGTTTTTTTGTCTCGCACGGCCCAGCACCCTGTCTTGCCCGAGACTTAATTTCTAGCTGATTTCTTTATTCTTTTAGGTATGTATAGCACAGACGTCAAGCGGCAGACTTGTTGTTGGAAATTTTTGCAGGAGACACTCAACCGTGATAAAACAAAGATGCCATCAGTAAACGCAGCTTATACAAACAGACACGCCGTAATATCTGCTTTCGTATCTCAATGTCATCGCTCATCCAACAGCGAAAATTTTGACCAGAAGACAGAACTTGAAGAAGTAACGCGCGCTTCATAGAGGGCGCAGAGGTCTCGCCAGGCGAACGGATTAGATTGAAGATTTAGAGCAAATGACTGCTGTTCAAGGAATCCTGATACATGCTACAGATTGGAAGGTTAAGCATTAGTACTGCTTTGGTAAGAAAGCAGAGTTCCTTCTTTCTTTATTGCTGTAAGAAATCTGAGCAAAATTCTCCTGCTTCGCGAGGCAGAATATCTCTATATCTGGACTAATACGAACAGAACTTCCATATAGGATTGCAAGTTAATACTATAAACGTTTCACTGAGCCCTAACCGAATCAGCGTCAACTTCTTCAAGGCCACGGTAAGGGAGATGCGAAGATGTTCTTTTACAAAGAAAGCCAGTCTCGTTGCGGGCCGCGTGCCTTCTTTCGCAGAATTTGACGCAATTTGCCGCGTGAGTGCGCGAATGCGTGAGTTGGGCACACGTACTCACGCTCTTGGGCACTTGTGTGGGAATACGTGTGTTCTTGGATAATCGTTAAGGACATTTGAAAAAAAAAAGAAAGACCCAAAGCGCTCACAAACGGTGCGAACGAGGCGCGTGGTGTTGCATTCTTTTCTGTTTGTGACAAACGGTTGATAAGCACGACGCAAGGCGAAACTTCCGGTCGCTCGTTTTTCGGATAAAATGAGCGCTTCCTTCTTTCAACCAGTCGTTAACCGCTTCTGTATACAAGCATCAGCCGACTTCATTGTCAACATGCCTCTCCTGTCTCACCCTCTTTCCCCTCGCTTTTCTTTTAAAACTTTCTTAAAGAGGATAAAGTTGTTACCGCAAGTGCAAGCTGAACACTTTACAAGCAATGCTTTTTGACCTCGTGTTTTATTTGTATTTTATTTTGCTTTGTTTCCTTTTGCAGTTCACACATAAAATACTATTTCTTTTTTTTTTTCGTTAAGAACTCTGTACAAATTGGGTGCTTCAGCAAAGCGTTGGACACGCCTGGTTCTATCGGATAATTTTGCTTACCAAACAATTAGCCATGAGCCCTCCTTTGCTGCGTGTCACAAAATGCTCAGCTTTCCAAATAAACTATACGTTGTTAAAGTGGAAAGACGGGTTAGTTGGTACTGGTACATAAAATGAATTTTTTTTCAGCGCGAAATAGCCAGGACAAAGCAAGGAGATACACGCATGACGAACGCTGACTTCAACTGATGGTTTATTGGCACGAACAGAAATATATACACAGCGAGTTTTGAAATCAAAGCTCTCAAGCGGATACCTCACATATTCGCACCTTCTTCAACACAGTTTAACAATCCACCAGTTTAACCTAGGCCCCTGTGTCATTCTAGTCTTCGGATAACGCAACTCCTTGGAAGATAACTTAACAAATGCAGCGCTAACTCAATTCTCGCTTTCATTGTGTATCTCAAGGGCGTCAAAATTTCCCTGCTATTCTGCTGCTTGAAGCTGCTCAGCACACGTGTTTTGCTCAACGCTGGAGTGCACGATGGTCTGGCAGGGCTAGGGCACCAGCTGCAATGTTCAGCAAAGTGGCTACTCTTTACATGGGACTCGACTGCTCTGCATGAATTACTTGACTGATAGCTTGCCCTAAACAAATGTCCGCGAAGTCCCATTTTGCTGCTTGTTCATATATCACAATACTGTCTTGGCGTAGGCTATCATCCGTATTCGTGACATTTCCGCGTTCATGACAGACCTGCCAGTCCTTGAGCATACACTCTGAAAACCATCTCTAGGCGTCACATCCGGCTCCACAGCAGTTTCAGAACAGCACGTTGTTGGCATTGGGGTAAGTCTTGTTAAAACGATGTCAGCAAGACAGCAGGTTGGCAGCTGTAGTCGAGAGCTTGGCTTCCAATAAGAATCTTGGAACTCGGCCAGAAATTAGGTCTCGCCTTGGATGACAAGGGTAACAACAAGATTCTTACAGACATCAACAGTCCACAAATTATACATGAATATTATGCTAGTTGCCGCATGTCATAGTTTATTATCAGTTCTGACCGATTATATTAATAATTTTTCAAATTGGCGGCTCTGCAAGCAGAAATTAGGTTTACCCGGATGTACATAAAGCTTGTCGGGGCGGAAACATTGAATGAGAGAAAATACATGTGCCGCCTGATTGTGCACGAGGCAGTTGTATGTAACGACACACTACGCCGAAAAAACCTTTGTTCCGAGAGCAAATGAGGCTTTACCGAAAAGCAAGGGCACTGCATATGCTTACAGAAAGCTTTTTTTTTAATCATAGTCTTGTACAAAAGAACCATCGCAAATTTGAGTTTATATGGTCCCTTTTTCAAAGCTGTTGCAGTACGCGCGAAAATGTGTCGTTAGAGTAAATTAAATACTCTTCGTCTACTACAGATAAGATTGACATTAACACTCCACGAGGAAACAGCGACCTTTCTTGTTCAGCCAAATGAGATTTCTATAATTATGGAACCGCAGTTTGTGAAGCATTTTCGGCAATGCGCCACTTTTCCACTGAGCGCTTAATGTAGCCCAGAACGATGTTTTCTGTTTTATTTTCTACCACCGATTACTATCAGAGGAGAGCAGGAAACACAGACATGACTCGCGTTCACTTCTTGATCACCCATGAGCCCGGCAGTATTACCTTTCCTTCGAAGCCAGCGAAAAGCATGCGTGTACATACAATAACAGCCCTTCCGTGCGCGGAACACGCGTTCGCCGTAGTAATATCCGACCAAGGTGAACCGCCGTAGCTGTGCGAACGAGTCGGTCGCAACTGGGTAGAGCGTGTATACGTACCGCTCAGTCGTAATAGACAACCCGCCGCTCTTTTTCAACCGCACATTAGAGGGCGAGAGTGGGCGGGGAAGGGGAGCAGGAGAAGGATTAGAGAGCAGAGGCGAGCCGCGCACCGTCGCAGGGTCAATTAGCGCCTTTCCCTCGCTCGCTGTACTCCCCAAGTGGAGGCGACTAACGAAGGCAGCGCGAATCAGTTCCGGACGACCGCGTAGAGGCACGTAGTACCCCATCCACGGCTCTCCCCGCAGGGGAGCCGCTTCCTCCGTGCCTGGCCCCGGGACTGTGACCCGAGCGCCCGAGCCACGCCGCGGACCTCCCGGCCGGTGCGCTTGCGGTGCGCTCGTCCTCTTATTCGAGACTGGCTCAGGTCCAGTTTCTCCGGCACTCCTTTTGTCGCGGTTGAACAAGACGTCTCTTTCATTTGCCGCCCTCACGGCTGAAGCACACGCCGCTGATCTTCCGTGGAACTAACGCGGCTCCGCGTGCCTGCCTCCCATCAAAACAAAGCTTCCCGCGTTTCGCTCGCACGCGGGGCAAGAGCGCAGAAGACCTGATATAGCCGCGCGGCGCTCGCCGGAACGGAGCACTGGAGGTGCGGCCTTGCGCTGGTGGTCCCTCGAGGTCTTGGGCTCAAACCTTGGAGACAGGAGAGAAACCGGCGGGTTTTCGATGGCGGCGCAGATGCCAACGCGCTCCTGCAGTGATCTTCGCCGTGAGAACCGTGAATAGGCTTTCCGCTCACGTTCCAGCTAACGCGTGGCGCTGCATGCCTAAGGTAATCCGCCTAGCATAACTGCTACGAATGTTAGGGTTTTAAATCTTTTATACCGTATGCCAACAGACATGCCGCAGTTCATAGAAGCAGACCGCCTAGATTCCTCAGCTGCTAATGGTACCGTTGAGACCAAGCCAGATCCTGAAGACGCTGCAGCGAACATTTTGCCTCTGTTCTTGCGTGTACGCTGACGATGAATATTGACCAAGTTGCAATGGTCCGAATCCGCTTCATTTGCGGCCCGCAAATGGCGTCTTACGGCCTAGTATCCCGATAACAAGGACCGTTGATGTGCCACGAGCAGCTATGGATCGGCCGTACGTTCATACACCACAGGCCCGAACAAGCACATCTCTATCCTATTGTTGACTCTCATCATCAGCCTGACTACGCCCACTGCAAGGCAAAGCCCTCTCTCATGTCTCTTCAATTAACTTTGTCCTTAGCCAGCTGCGGGCACCGTATCCCCGAAAACTTCATAATCTCATTCGCCCACCTAACTTTCTGCCGCCCCCTCCTATGCTTGCCTTCTCTTGGAATCCCCTCCGTTACCCTTAAGGGCGAGTGGCTATCTTGCCTTCACGTTACATACCCTGCCCAAGCCCACATCTTCCTCTTCATTTCGACTAGAATGTAATTAACCCGCGTTTGATCTCTCACCCACTCTATCCGCTTCCGGTCTCTTGACGTCATACCTATCTTTTTTTTCCATAGCTCGCTGCGTTATCCTCAACTTAAGCTGAATCCTTGTCGTTAGCCTCCATGTTACGACCCCATAGGTGAGTACCAGTAAGATACAGCTGTTGTATACTTTTATCTTGGGGGATATTGCTAAACTGCCATTCATGATCTGAAAGAGCCTGCCATATGCGCTCCACCCCATTCTTATTCTTCTAGTTATATCCCTCTCATAATCCGGATCAGTGGTCACTACGTCCCCTAAGTCGACGTATTCCCTTACCACTTCCAGCGCCTCGCTACCAATTCTGAACTGCTGTTTTCTTTGGATTCTGTTGAAGATTACTTTGATTTTTTGCATGTTAATTTTTAGACTCGCCCTTCTGCTCTGCCTGCCGAACTCATTGATCACGCTTTGTAGTTCCTCTGCTGATTAACTTCGCAAAGCAAAGTCATCAGCGAATTGCAGATTATTTAGGCATTCTCTATTAACTCTTATCCCCAACTGTTCTCAATTCAGGCCTCGGAATACCTCCTATAAAAAGGCGGTGAATAGCATGGGCGAGATTGTGTCTCCCTGCATGACACCCTTCCTTATTCGAATTTTGTGGTTGACTTTATGGGGGACTGTGGTAGTCGTCCAGTCGTTATATATATTTTCCAGTATTTTCCCATAAGACTCTTCTACACTCTTATTCCGCAATGTTTGCATGACTGCTGAGTTTTCCACTGAGTCGAGGGCTTTCTAGTTGTCAATGAAGGCTCTATATAGGGCTTGGTTATATTCTGTGCATTTCTCTACCACTCGATTGATATGTAGCCTGTTGTCGAGAATCCTTTACGAAAGCCTGACTCATTATTTAGTTGATTGAAGTCTAAGGTTGTCCTGATTCTATTTGCGATTACCTTAGTAAATACTTTATTAGCAATCCTTATAACACAAGTGATCATAATCTGTTAGCTTAATCTGCAGGTGTTAAAATTTTATTTTCTGTTATCCTGATGTAGCTGCTTTTTATTCCACGTGCTGGGTTCGGAGCGATAATGCGATGAGTATTATGCTTGAGCTGAATTGTCTAAATATGCCCCTTTTCCGTGTAATAAACAGTTAGTAGTGTGCGCACGTGGTGTCTCTTCCTTGTTAGTGTCGCCCTTGTTTGCGCCGCCGTTCATTTCATCGTGCATTTTCGGTGTTTGCCTTTTGCCCCCATACTAAAATTAAGAGGGGATCACCGGTTTGAAAGCCTGTTATAAAATTATAATATGTGATTTTTTAAACTGTTTGTTTGTCTGAGGTTTACGCACCACGGCGAGTAAGGCCAAGATCTTTTGCGCCTAACTTACGCCTTTTTCTTTTTCCTTGTTTAAGAATCAGTTATCGGGAATTTCCCAACGACGTACTGACCTGTTCACTGTTTACAACTTCACTGAGCACACTGGTATCCTTAGTTGAGCCGCCCATGCGCAGAAAGCTGTCTCTGTGAAATCCGGCAATCGGAACGGTGCTGCCACAGCCCAGTGGCAGTATGGCTGCGCCCACGTGGGTAAATCAGAAAAGGTGCATGTCATCAGCCTGTCTTCATTGTCTTGCTAATGTGGCGAATGAATGCGTCAGTTAACGCCGGCAGAAGCAAGCCACTATTTTCCCATTTTATTAACTGATCACATTATCACGCTACATGCCCTACCCAAGCCCATTTCAAGAGGAAGGGATTAGCTTGGGCAGGCATGTAATGCGAAGGCAAGATAATCGATGGCCGTTCAGGGTAACGGACAGGATTCCAAGACAATACAAGCGTACAAAGAGGAAGCAAAAGGTTAGGAGGGCGGATGAGATTAAGAAGTTTGCGGGGATAGGGTGGCCGTAGCTGGCACAGGACAGGGTTAATTGGAGAGACATGAAGAGGCTGATGATGATTATTATCACGTTGTGCGTCATCAACTCGCGATCAACAGTTTTCTCCGCGAGCACATTTGGCATCACATTCGCTGCTTTTCCAGAAAGCGATGGCCACATTCCAGCCAAAATAACCGCGAAGCTCACCAGCGCCTGCTATTTTGGGTTCATTAGGCGGCTCTGGGCCAGGTTCTTCCGTCTCCCGTATCATCAACACGGCACAAAGAAGACAGCGAGCGTGTTTTCAAGCGTGCTGCCAAGCGTCCGCAAGAAGAGGGGCGCTTCCGCGCCTGTCGTTTCTGTTGCCTCAGGGATATAAAGCAAACAAACAAGGAATGGCCTTGGTATCAAAGCATACTTTTGCGGTGCCTCAATATCGACCGCACGTTCCCCGCGTGCATGCGCTCGTGAGGCATCTGCTGCATGTCAAGTATAGCTTCAGGGATTTTTTAGTTTATCTGGGAACAACCTCCTCTAAGTATACCGCCTTTTTCTCCTTTCACGCCTGTGCTCAAGTCCTTAAATATTTGCAACTTTTTGTGCAATCACACTATATTCGCACCTTTCTTTTATTTTTGAAGATGCAAAGAAAAAAAATCTGCTGTGCAATGGAATGCTGCGAAATGAAACTGCGAGCTTAGGTCTGTCGTAACCGAATATGGCGGCAAATTATACAAAGTTGTGCGTAACATGCCTTTCCACGCACTTTTATTCTATATGCAGCAATGTACATCAAGGAAAGATTGTGGCTGTAGTTTGTGGGCAATTCTTCGTGGAACAATAAGGCTGAAAGTTTTAATATTCATCTTTTTAGACGCATTGTTCAAAGGCCGCCGTATGTTGTTATTAAGGTATAGTGGCAGTGATTATGAAGGTCCGCTGCCGACCATAAGGAAGCGGTTTCGATTAGAGCCGCATTTGGATAGTGACGAAATACCAAAAAAATCTTTGTACGCTAATGATTTGCTGCAAGTTAAAGGACCCCCAGGTCGTCAGAATCTGTGGGCCTCACCTGCAATGAAAATTACAAATTTAGGTCCAAAACCTAAGGCGGACATCCGCGTTGTGGGTATGACGCGATATCGTTAATGGGTCCCTTCAGCGGCAGCATAGGGTCCTCTTTGCGTATCACTTCGCAGACACGGATGCTGCTCTTTCTTTCATCATCACAAAACGCTTAACCTACCCTTAAGGGTACAATGCAGTAGCATTAGCGATCCCTCCAGCTCTAGTATTCCTTCTCTGTCGCCTAGGTTCTGCCTACACCCCCATATATGCTGAATTGGTCGGTCTCGACTTGTACATTCATAGATCGCGGGGAGCCCTGATACCCCTTCTGGCGCAGTGGTGCAGTGGTTAAGCGATGCGCCACTGTCCCGACAGGTGGCTGTTTTAAACACACCCACCGGTGGGGCTTGTGAAACCCTGGTTGCTCTTTCCGAGCAACCTTTCGTGACCAATCATTAACTGAACTGCCACCTGCCACGGTGGTCAGTTTGCTCACGATCCGATGGGTAGGTTGCCACCTGCAACAGAGGGCAGGTTGTGGTGATTTCACAAGGTCAGGTTTAGTAGGTGACAGGTGGGCCGCCTGCGGAATTCATCCTCTGTGCGCTGCTGCCGCCTCTTCCAGTCACGGCATCACGGCACAGGCACCATTGTCCGAACCCTGTCCTGTGGGCTTTCAGCCTTATTCACGATCGTCAAAATGCAAGGAATCTCACAGCCGGCCAAATAAAGTAAAGACTTCATATTTTACAAGCAGCGCGACCGATGAGAATCGAATATGAGCAGTAACAATCTTTGTTTGCAGTCTCTTTAAAAGGCCACCACCGGCTGTTGGGAACTTTGATCGACTCCAGAACACTTGGTGCATTTCTAATGACATGTAATTTACTTTTTGAGAACGTTCTTGATTTCCCGCCTTAGAGGAGCGTTGCTTTCCTAAACTACAGCGGAAGTCGTCATCCCGAAGTCTGTATGGAATGAAGCAGCGAATAAACAAGAGAACTCTAAGTTTACATTCAGACCCAGGAGCTTTTCTAAAAGCAAGGTGATTTTGCGACAGCTCAGCATTTTCCTGCACCTTCTGCAAAAAGAACCTTTTTTTTTTTAAATGTACGCTCCTGAGATAGCATAATGGATTTGTGAAGGCACCAACACAAACACATCTCTTCTATTTAACTCTACGGTAAGTGGCACTCGAATCTGTATTTGCTTTATAGCTCCAAGCTGAAATAAATTTAACATGGCGTTATATTTACATATATTTTTTACTTTGCGTTATAGCAGCTAATCAGGACGCAATTTGAAAAAGCAAAAAGGTGGACAATGCTGAGCCTACCGTGCACTAATAGTTACTTTTTATTTTTGGGCATAACCTCAGTTAAACTGCTTTCGAGATATCGAGAGCGGTTCCTGACAGGAGCAGGTCTCATAGTAGAGGATTCGCTTTTACATCCAAGCTCTTTGTGTGTTCCATTCACATCTGAGGATTACGTCGCTAGACACGTGTGGTAGTTTTAACGTCTCAGCGCTAAATTCTCTAACTAAAATCTGAACTATTATCGGCGCGAATTCCTTCCTTCATGGCAGTCCTTGCCAGTATTTCCAGGCTGTATGAATCAAGTTCCTGCAGGCAATGGTCATTTACTGTTGGCTTAGTCAACCTTAGTCTTCATGAAATAGAACAGAATGCCCTTACACCTTGTACCTTTAGAGGTCCCATACACTCTGTGAGCAACAACAGCTTATTTTTTTAAAGTTATGCATATCAGCAAGGCTTTCTTTCTTCTGTTATAATAAAGAGTATTTGTCTAACACAAAATAAAGATTGCATTTTAGCCTCGAAGTTATAGCCTTGAGTTTAAATCACCGGCTTTAAGTGAAACTGCATTGTCGCTGGTTTAAGATGGCTTCATTTTCACCCAAACGCGCATGGTTCAGGGTTCCTGTAATCTTTTTTCCAGAGTCGTCGCTGTCGAGAATTTCGGAGTGAATGTTTTGTAAAACCATCGTTGTTTCTGCCGTCAATGGTCACATTAATTAAACACTGCTGTTGCGTGGACCTGTGAAGCAGGGTGCACGGCGTCTTTTACCGTTAAAATACTGGTAAGCTTATCGCCTGTCAAGAGGCATCGGTATCACAGGACCTTTCAATGCTCATATAAAACACATAAAGGCGTCCTTTGTTCCGTACATGTAATGCTTAGATCAAATTCGACGCGCTTAGTAGTTGCATAATAATGGGTAAACATATTTATTTACATGAAACTTCAGAGACCTATAAAAATTTATATAGGTCAAGGTAACATTCTACCCTGAAAACAAGCCTGGGCCAAGATATTATTTCTGAGCATAGTGAGGCTAGACTGGTCTCACTTTGCAACCACACGACAATGTTTGCGAGTACCGCTGTTCGATGTTTCCGAAATGAAAAGAGGCCGTGTCATTCTAGTTGCCCGATATTAGTACAAGTATGTTAGAATGCACCATCTTGGAGAATAAATCTGTATAGCTTGTTGGTTCTGCAGGACGCACTGTACGAAATGATTTGTCTAAACTCGGAAGCTTAAATAACTAGGCAGAAAGCAAGTCTTCGGTACAGCTTCGAAGGTAAGTAGTTGACAAAAATCGCTTTTTGTTTTCTTTGAGGCTTAATTCCTGCATCTTCGCGACTGCAAAGTTCTGACACGCAATGCGTTCGATAAACGAAATCGGTACAAAATGCAAGGTAGTGTTATATCTGTTACACTGCGTTACAAGTTCTGCTGCATCTGTAAAGTCGCATATAAAGCTCGGGAATAAACGCTAGCTCTTTTGGTTCGTTCGTATGGACCAGCCCTGGCGTCGTGCTTCAGATTTCAACATCGACTCCAAGAAACCATTGTAAAGAATACTGTTTCAAAAATGCTCCAGCAGCGCGGAATATAAAATGACACAGCTTAAGCATAGATCCCGATGCACAATAGCGCGCAGAGCAAAGCACGAATTCCGGAGGCAGAAGCGAGTCGCAGCTGACAGCACACAGCGGAAAATGACGCACTACAGGAAGCTCAACTCATCAGACACTGTCTCAGCAGCCTCGTAAGAATCTTGTGTTTTTCATTTTCATGTGTTGTCCTAAACATGGCTCAAGCTTTGTGCGAATTGTTCGTATTGCCCTTACGAAGGAAAGGCTCTGTTGTCGTTTAAGTACTAGCCGCGCATGGTCTTCTGTCAAAGCCACTAAAATGGAAGCTTAAAGATGTGGCATGGTTGGCCAGCACACTAAGCCCGCATAAAGAGCTAACGACACCCGATATAACCCGAGCATGCGGCAACAGCCGGAGAAAAAAATTGGAAAACGCAACGGAGCTATGGCCTCGCTAAGTGGGGCATACAGGCAGGTTCAGTCCCGCTTTCTATCTTTTGCTATCTTTAAAATTTTACGCGGGTATGGCAGAGCAGGGCGTTATTTTTTAGGCTGCAAGCGAGATTCCTACTGCCACACTCGAGCACTAGTGGAGGGGCGGCGATCAGGACATGAAACTAAGACCGGCGTCAGGATGCATTCCAGATGCAGTGGCTATCAACCTGCGCCTTGCATGCGCGCGCTAGAGGGACGACGGCGCAAAGTTGTCGAGGGGGGGAGGGCAGCTGACAGAGGATCCACCGCGAGACTGGCGGCGCGTGCCTTGCATGCGCGGACGTTCAGGTCCCGTCGGCGCGTCCACGGCCGCGCCGAGCGAACCGCAAAGTTCGGGTGGAGGAGGCCTTGCGAAGGCGAAGAGCGTTCCTCCCGCGGTCGCTGGGTGTTAGGCAGAGGGGGGTGGGAGTGGGTGGCCGCGGCACGCAGCGTCGTACTCACTTGCGCGCGCGCTGGTGGGTCTCGGGAGGCGGTGATCGGTCCCAGTGGGTTCTCGCGTCGCCGTGTTCCGCTCTCGACACCTGGCCCCTGGCGGCAGGCGCTCGTGGACCAACCCCCTCTCCTCCGAGCACTCCAGCGATCCCCCCACTGAGCAGTGCGCGCGAGCGCGGCTAATTTTGGCACGTGCTGCGCGCACTGGCGGCCGGTTACGCCGCCTTTGCCTCCTCTTCCCCGGCGACGCACGCGCGTGAGTCAGCGAGGCCGCCACAGGATGCCCCGCGCCGTCTCATGGGGCGCATTCCGCCAAGTTTTCAGTCACACCCCCCCCCCCCCCACGCCTCACGCCCCCCTTGGCTCTCCCTAGGTCCCCAAATTTGTGACTGTACTCGTCATGCGACGTTGTTTTGGACGTCGCCTAGAAAAAAAGAAATTGTGACAAGGAGAGCGGAAACGTGACGTGTCGCGACGTTCAGTGCTTTAGTGGACGCTGCCTGCCGTCCAGAAACGGTCACGCAGAGGTGTATCCACACCCGACTGATGACGACACTGGCAGGTCGCCACGGGTCGAGCCGATCGTGGCGGTGCTGATTGAGAACATCGGTGACGAATGAGTTCGGCTGCCCTGTGAGCGCCGACCTTTCGCACTCGCCATGGGAGGGCTCCCTTGGGAACCCTAGCAGGCCTACTGGCGTAAGACCGCTGGCTTCCGGTCTGGTGTATCTTACAACGCTGCTATTTATAACAAGCGCCATCAGCAGCCTGAACTTTCCTGCTAGAATGCCTGCTATTTCTTGT
The DNA here is from genome assembly GCF_052857255.1 of Amblyomma americanum. Taxonomy (NCBI): domain Eukaryota; kingdom Metazoa; phylum Arthropoda; class Arachnida; order Ixodida; family Ixodidae; genus Amblyomma; species Amblyomma americanum. Next base: position 235,060,589 of record NC_135497.1, read on the forward strand.
GTTTATGCTATTACACTGAGATAATTATTGCGGACATGCGGGGAAATTGACGTCGTCACAGTGCTCTGCACTCGAATCTTCTAAAAGCCCCAAGCATGAGCTTTCTACTTGTACGAAGTTTGATCCCTGAGGTTGCCCAAACGCGTCCTAACGACGCGATGTCGATGACTGCGAAGGTTACTTCTTGCTGAAAATTCGCTTTATGACGCATCATAGTGTATACCAAGGGTATTCTGCACTCAGCCTTCCTTGAATATTGTACAATTCTTAGCGCAGGCGCACTCGCTCTGCCGTCCTCTGAAGCACTCGCAGCGAGTAGAAGTAGTAGTAATAGTAGTAGTTTATTATTACAGAAATGCAAAAAGGAAGGAAAAGATGTTGCCAGCTGCGGCAATTGCTATCAAGTATCACAAACTCCCGAGCTGCGGCCGGCGGAAATAAAGGGGCAGGGAGAGAATAGCAAGAAGTACAGAGGAGAGCGATAGCGAGAAAGGCCATGGGAGAGGTCTATAGACTATTTTACGATATACACAGACAGGTGAACCCAGCGAGTCCTTCCTATTCCTTTTCCTTTCTTCGCCGGCTCTTTCATTCATGTCGTTCTTCGGTTCCATCGCAGTTGACTATGAACGTCAAGCGGAGATACACGGTATCTTGTATTAACACTGGTGACAAAAGCTGTGCACTCCGCTTTTATTCTTGCCTGCCACTGACGCTGCTTTCACTGATGGCGCGCAAGGGAATGGAGTTAAATGTTTGGTATCCGCAGACTCTTGTGATCGGGGACGGTTTCTGAGCGTGCAAGAAAGCTACGTACGCTTTCTGATTTTGAAGGTGAAAAAAATCAATGCCTTCTGAAGGTAGTGGAAAGGTAAAAAAAAATTGTTATTGTTGGGTTTCACAGCCTGGTTCAGCTGTTTGCCACCAGCCACGCGGCTACTAGAGCCAGATACCACGGAATGAAGGCATGGAAGATTCCAGGGAAACGGGTAGTCCGGTCCAAAGAGAAGAGCAACTGCTCTACTCTGCACTATGTAACAAACAACGCACCGCAATAAAGTTACTAAGCAGGATCAGTACTTGGCCTTCAGCTAGCTGGAGTAAAACGCACTCTCTACTCCTTTGCCTGAATGTTCCATGTGGTGATCCCTTCTCGCTCTCCGTTTCATGCGCATAAGAACGGGTATCTATTTGAGCAAAGAAACTATCCCAATACTTTATGTGTCCTCATCAGACCTGAGCAAATCTACGGTTCGCCAGCGTACAAATCAAATTTTATTTTCTCCCAACGGTCGATATTCCCCTGACCACCAAAGAAAAATTTTTGCAGCCGCATATATAATAGTTGTCTATATGATTTTTCTCTGTGCTCCATGCCACTAGTATATTTAGACACATATGCGGCAGACTAGGTATTTAGCGGTAGAATAGGTGTATATGCGGAATGGGTAGCGGAATTTTGGTTCAAAAATGGCAAGTAACCTCGTCGTAAGGAAAAAGAAACGTGCCACGTTTTGAGCCGTTGTGAGTTGAAGGCTGATGTAGACACGTTAGCTCACACATGTGGTCTACCGCAGCAATATTGGGAAACAACTCAGAGCGCCCTTCTCGTGACGCAACTCTTCAAAAAGTAACTACCTGTCAGCTCCGTCAGTAGTCTGTGATCTAGGCTACAGAAGTGACGCGCTTTTGAAGTACGAGAGGGAAAGCAGCTATCGGGATTGCAACGTACCGGGGACCTGATGAGAGCATTTGCATACATGCGTAGACTCAGCTTCCCCATTAAAATGGTTGGAAAAGAAGGCGATTAACGCGAGTGGTGACATGGTATCATTGCTACCCATTGTGCTCATTCACAGGTTAATACTTTGCTAGGCATCATCATGTCCACTACTGCATGCGCGTTGTGCAGCCGACACGTAACAAGGTGACGAACGATTAAGATGTGTCTTGTTTTCCGCACATAACAATGACGACTCTAATGCATCGCGATACAGTTGTCAAGATTGTGATCACAAAGCTTAAAACCAGACCAGGCTTACCTGGTTAACAATAAAAATCACCTATATATTTATATGCCTACACTGTGTGCTGTGTTCCGCGTAAAGCGCACACAACGTACATGGCCGCCAAAGTAGGAAGATCATTTATCCACATTACCCAGGCTGCGGAGGGGCTTGGGAGAAGAAGGAGCAGTAGGCGAAGGAGGCAACCTCGACAGAATACTACTCGGAGTTTTTATGGGGCTATCAGAGGGGATGCATTTCTGCAGCAGCTGCGTCCATTGTTCCCCAGCTGTGTCTGCAGTTTTTTTTTTCCTTTCTCAAATAGTCACTGCTACTCTGGCCGGAATTTTCAGATAATAAGAAAAAGAACGACATAAATGGATCCTATTCCAAGAAAGTCATTCCAAGATACGGTGTGTTACTGCAAAACATGCACGAAAAATTAATCACGAGATAAAGCGCGCTCAAGTGTGCTCCCTTAACCCTGTTGCCGGGACTGAGTGAAGGAGAAAAACATTTGATGCGCAGAATAAATTGAGGTTAGTAGGGCGGGCCCTTATTCCAGGAGACCATTGGCTTTTGCCGTCGCTCTTTCCCTGCTAACCAGCCAAATCTGGTCTTCCGGGTGTGAGCTGGACGACGCTGCTTCCCAGTCATCAGTTGTTGGGTTATTGATTCTCGCAATATATGGGATGTTCTGGCATGCCCAAACCATGTGGTAATATTAAACTGTTTTATCTTATTCCTTTTATTCTACATCTTCTAAAGTAAATCGCCTCGAGTGTTCGCTCAGGCATGTTAGGCTGATTGTGAGGCTGTTTTTTTCAGTTTCATAAACATAACTCCGCACAACGGCTCCACAGCTGCAGTCTATTCACAGCGACGATGAAAAAAGCCAAGAGCTTACAGCTCCAGTCGACCTGTGCGGACACCTCAGCTAATGGCGTGCCACTTTTTAGGTGACAGGACAACGGGCATACGTGTCCCAGATGTGCATCGGTGGAGTCCGATGGAGGTAATTACTTTTCAGGTGTCATTGAAGCAGAAAACTGATTACAACGCTCATGGTAAAGCGGATAAGCCTTTCGGTGTCACTATCATCTAGTTAGCCGGAGGACGCCGGCAACAGTGCCAATGTAATCGAGTGGTTGCATCGGTAAGGAATGCCTGTAAGGCCCCTAATGCGTCGAAGGGCCTATGTCTCGCGGGCAGAAATTCTATATGTCCCCATTATAACGGAACCGTAATACAAGAGTGTTTGATCGCAGAAAAACGAGAAACGCAACGCTCGCCTCATTGTGCCTGCTGCGTGTTGCGTTTCGGAGAAATAAGCTTTCCTCGGAACGGCACTGCATGCACCCATCGTAATACCTGCGCTTTTGTTCACTCATTTTTGCTTCTTCTCGCAAACGGCACGCGCAGCCGTTGTTCCTGTACTACGTTGCGTCGTCCCACGCCAATCAAGAGCCTCCCGGTAGCCATCGATCACTCGGAAAGAGCAGTATGCAGAGGTTAATCATTACGTATGGTGACAGGTGAATCTAACTGGGTGATTTCCCGAGAATTTTGAGCAGAAGATCACATAAGAAGAGGCGAAGAAAAAATGCACGCAACACGCGCAGACCCAAGCCGCATGCAGCACCGTACGCTGCGCGCCTGAGCCGTGCAGCCGTGCGAGGTGCGCGCAGGGCCAAGTGAGCCGTCGCGCCGGCGGTCGTTTTCCGAGCCGAGTCGGCGACCCAGACGCGCGAGATTGATGCGTCGCCCAGCAATGTTATTCTGGTTCGCAGTGCAACCCTTTGGAGTTCGCCGCCGGGGCATCCGCGTCTGGCTGCGACGGGCACGCAAGCATCAAGCAGGGAAGGGGCCGCGCGCTCGCCGCTCCTGCTGCGCTTTGCCTCCCGACGACTGCAAAGCCGCGCGCGCTGCATCATCCGTTACGGCGCAGTGCTAATGGAACGTGCGGCGGGCAGGCGCGCAGCGCGGCCCTGTCTGCGCTGCCTGTCAGCCGTGCCACCTTCAGGCCCATTACCCCACAACTCATCGCCCTCTTCTCGTATATTATGTAAAAAATGCGTGTAACCCTTTAAGTTGTCCGCGTCGCCTGTAGCTATTCTTGCGCCGATGTGCGTCGGTTAGTAAGGTGTGCACGCGACGACTGCGCAAATATAAGAATGACTGAAGCCTACAAAGTGTAGTGTAAACGACGGGCTCTGCAGCAGTGGAAGAAACGAGAGGTCAGGAAAGCGGCAGGCGAAAACATTAACCCTTGACTTTTTTTTTCCTTTGCCTGCCGCGTTGTCTCAGTGTCCAGGAGTCCGGCGCTGCCGACCGCGAAAGTTGCAGGTTCGATCCCAGCCCCGGCAGCAAAAATGACGCTTACTAAGATTTTAGCGCATGTTAAAGGAAATCAGGTGTTCGAAATGAATCCGGAGCCCTCCACTGCGCCGCACCCCTTGTTCACAGAGTTACTAAGGCATGTGAAAATCGATCGATCAATCAATCGATCAATCAATTGCATTATTTTTCTCAATATAGATCATATATACGATGCGATTACGAAAAAAGCAATTCATTAAGGCAAGAGTAGTATGGCCACATAATGTGTCGGTAGACTCGAGTTTTCAGTTTCTCATGAATTTGATAGGAGCACAAATTTCTTTGGTGGCTACTCTACTGGTGGGGCGCTGGCGCACTGCGCACTCTATAGGGTAAGTTCATGGGCAAGTTCAGATGCCTCATATTCCTCTCGTAATCCGCACCGTGCTTTGTCCATCACCCTGCGCATAAGAGAGACATAGGGAAAACTTCATAAACTTCTCAGTGCCAGCTCGCTGTATCAGGTAGTCGAGTTGAAGGTGGAGTTCGGGGCAGTACGATGGTTGCCGACAGTATGGATGATGTGGATCTCTAAGAGCGGACTTGGCGTTGGATGTAGGGTGACTGGAAAAAGGAGCCGTACCTAAGTGAGCGGCTTCGCGTAATCGGCGCCGCAATTTGTTCAACCACCTTATCAGCAAGAGTGCAGGGTGGTGGGATAAAGTACGGTGCAGATTTCGCGCAAAATCATTAAGCCATATGTTAATACCAAGTTGAGTGCGCAGTGCGTGAGCATGAGGTCGCAGGCTTTTCACCAAAAGGACTTCTAATTCCTATCAACATCGTGAGTGAATTAACGTACCAGTATGCTATTTTGTCAAATTCATTTTGGCCCAGTGTGTTTTATCTCTAGTTCTCATGATAGATGCGTTCATCGTCGTGAAAAGAAAGATTTTGTTGACAGTCAGGACTTCCTGGTGTCGCCGTTCTCCTCTTTAAGTATGCTTTGGGCCCTTCGTTCACAATGCTTTACCAGCTCGTCCACAGTAACACTGAGCAGGGGGCACTGCAGTGATGCAGGTAGCTGCACAAGACGACATAAAAGTAATATGTAATCTGATACTACATTGAAATGCATAGACAACGGATGTTGCTTAAACGAGAAAAATGCCCATGCATTGCCGCAGATGCTTACACCGGAGATACACCGCACGTTAAAACGTCATCTTGTTAATTATGTGTGCTGCCGCCACTTGCTTTCACAGAGACTGTACGCCACATGCATGCGCCATTCACTTACACAAGCACCAGAAAGACGTCACACCACTCTCATATTCATTTCGGTTCAGTGCGCCTCTGAGGCGTGCTCAAAGCAAGCCATGACACATTTGCAGCCAGTCTATACGAAGAGTGGGCCTTAGTTTAACGACCTTCTTTGTGTCTCGCGTGTAGACGTCTGTAAACTCGTCGAAGTCTGCCGTGAATGCTGATTCTCAAGAAAGAGTTTGTCCTTGTTGAGAAAGACTAAGAAGGCCGCTATGCCTGGTCGTTGCAGCGTCCATTATCATAGCGGCTTTCAGGTAAGCACACTATCTCACAAAGTGGGAACGTGACTGCCGCCAAGGCAGCACTGAAAACAGGGACAGCGGCCGCAGGGACTCAGATCGATACGCGGCAGACAAATGGAAAGCTGGTGCTCCATTGCGTTGCGTGACTTCGTCTCACCAGTCTTTCTGTCCCCGAGCAAAGCATTCGGGACAACTATATTGCGCTGGTGCGATTGCTATATTGGTGTTTTCGGTATCACCATCTCCCTGTACGGTTTTTAACCAGCTGAAAACCTTATACAGTATGGCACGCACCTCTTTCGACGCCGGCCCGGCCACGTGAGGAACGACTTCCAAAAACCCAACTTTACGACGACTATGAAACAACGTGAACGCCCAACTCTACGCCAAAATATTTTGTCTGAAGTACACAATACAGGGCTCAGAGAAGTTGAAGTCTGAGCCAGCTGGTATGCTGCATCACTGTGCAATTCCATATCGTGATGCCGGCGCCAAATGGTCCAGTTCCTCACTTCGGCGAATCGCGATGCTTTGTGGATTGCACCTAGGTGGCTCACTAGCGGCTGGGTGGGCCTGAGAACGGCTTCTCTAGGTCGGTAACGCACTGCCGCCGTCACACATCGGCAGATGCGTTCCGTGGAAGGGAGAGAAATCGAAAGTTTAATCCAGGCTGAGGCGCTCGACAAAACTACCACTCATAGAGGCAAAACGCAAGACCACTCTTGTTTTTCTTTTTTTTTTCAATAGAGCTGAGTTCATTAATGTTGCCTTTGGGTCCCTCACTTCCTCGACTTTTTACGGTCGGCCGCGAACATTGGCGCCCATGCGTTTTCCTGCCTTCGCTTATTTCCATAATTCCGATAATTCGAGTGATTTCGTAATGTCCCTCGGAGGCGCGCCTCGCAGACGTCATGTGCACTGGGAGAACGTCGGATGGCCGGAATAATCTGGAGCTTCCCAGCAACATGGAAATTACCACATGGTTCTAGTGGCGCACTGAAGCCTAAAACCGCATAGGCTTACGTAATATTTTTTCTTCAATCTTTCTGAAGGGAAGTTCCTGCAAAAAGTGACTTCCCTGCTCAGTGTGGTACCAAGTCAATACGAACTCAAAGGAATAAGCATAGGAACAGGAGTGCTGTGCAGTATGGGAGTGGAAATTTTCAAATGGCGAATCGAATATTCTCCTATTCGATTCGTCCAACGAATCAAGCAGTGCAATATGTTCTGAAGTTTACGAATAATTTTGAATAACTGGCGTGAAGTTCGAATTAATCACGCCGTAGTTTTCTTCGACGGCTGTTCCAAAAAAGTTCAGGGGGGCACTTCGTTGTCCTAAAGTGCGGTGAGGCGAAAGCCTTTAGCGCGGTGTTGCTGCTTGGGTTATTGATGTGTGGTTAAGACGTTAAGTGCACAATTGTTTGTGAATCTTAAATGCTGGAGACACTGGAGGGCATTTGGGAGGCATCCGTCCGATTCAACGCCTTTAAACACTCTCCAGCGTCCTAGACAAGGAGGACTACATATGCGTTGGCAGGAAGTAGCGTAGTCGTTAGCGCACTAAGCTGCAGAACGGAAGGATGGTGTTTCAAATCCCATCGTGCACAAATATTTTTTTTTCTTATCGAGTTGAAGAGTGTAACGGACGGACGGACACCGCGAGTATGAGCCATTAAATGCTTTCGCCTTAAAACAGGGCCCACTCTGACGCCGCACAGGATGCCATCGCGACCGGACTGTGCGGGACGCAGATAAGTCTCAGCTCCGCGACGCGATTCATTCGAGTCGCTGCGTTAATGATGCTAGTAAATGGACTTCAAGATTGGGACGACGGGGCAAGCCTGAGGCAGATTCACTAATGCCTTCTTTACTGCCCAATCTCGAAGGCCAAGACTCATGCACTCTAAACACGAACATGCCTATATAGGAGTAAAAAGGAAGTAAGCTGTCCTTTAGCCCACCACCTTTTATAAAAGAGATTGCGCTATAGGAGTTTTACTCCCTTTTCACTCCTTTCCGTTTAGAGTATACACAGTTCTCGTCACCTCCCACCTACTGTGATATGAGGCCAGATTATTCCTTATTGTCATCAGTAGCAAAAGGCAATTTTCCTGTACATATAACCCGACAGTAACAGATATAATATATTGAATTCGAGTTCCGTAACCCCTAAATGCGATAAGTTTTGCATTTTTGGAGAGCTATAATTATAACTCTATAAGCTATAGCGCCGATACCGTAGCGCCGCCGCTAGCACTTCGCTGTTTCGAACGATTGTTTTACACGAATATTCGCAGAAGTAGTTGAAGTTACTCAAATTTTCGATTCCTATTCGATTCGGTTTTATCGCTTTTCTGTTCGAACTCGATTCGGTTCTCAGCAGCGCCATTTGTATTCGACTATCGGCAGCAAAGCTAAACTATCCGTATTCGATTCGGTTTCAGAAAGTGATATTCGCCCATCACTGCCAAGTTGGTATGAATAGCAACACAGCGAAAATTAACAATCTCGCTAAAGCTAAAATTCGTGGACTTAAGCCACAGTTGTCCCGACAGGCTAGTAAGCAAAGATAAAGTTACAAGTCTAGTCAAAAAGCTTACTGAGGGAAAAGTCTAGCAGGGGCGTTGAAAAGAAATGCGAACAGAGCGGAGCCTATGCGCTCTGCTGTTGGTGTTTTTTTTCTTCACGCTTTTACTTCGGTGGTAGCAAAAACACCCTGGAGTCGTCCATGATGCATTCTAGGACGGCTATAGCGTCCTTTTTTTAGCACCCAGGTAAGAGCGCGATGTAAAAAAGTTCGAACAGCGGAGCGCGTAGGCGGCGTGTTGTTCGTATTTCTTCTCATTGCGGCTGTACATCAAAACTCGCGTTTATGGCAGCATATATTGAGCAAGAAGTATATTGTAGAAAGATGCCCAGGCGAAAAATAAAAGTGTGCAACTGATTTTCTGATAGTTGTTACGTTACTGCTTCCTTTCGGATGCGTTGCAGTAAGTGCCCTGTTCGATGAACCAAATAACCGGAATAGCAGGCAAACAAATCCTGGCCGTCAGTGGAAACAAAGTTTCAAGTGATAGCTTCTAGCGGTCAGTATGTGGCAGTGCATCATCTGGCGTCTCCCTTGTTTTTACTGAAAGTTTATTTGCCTGAACAGTGAATGCTTTCGCTAGCTGTGTGTGCGAGATTTCTTGGAAGAAACCTGGAAACTCAAGCATAAAGCATTTATACTCAAACTGAACACCGGCAGATAATGTAGCTGTTCAGTCGCATCCAGTTTCAGTGTGTGCTTGTAAAAATCAGGTAGTGAATTTCACCAGGACTATTCTCACACTCAGTCATGATAAGAGTGCAACGGTAGCATCGCTAAGCTTACATAAAGAGAAGGCTCTAGAGCAGCGTAAAGCTTAATCGTGGGCTGTATTAGTCTCTAAAGGCTGATCTCTGTTGGCATATTACTTAACAAAAATTGTGGGGTCATGATACGACTAGATGAAAACGCTTATGAACGCGCCACGACGCCACGACATCGTGTGTCGCTCGCCAGCCTGCAAGCAAGCTAGTGACATGATAAAGTGTTTACGTGTTCGAGCGTGGTAGCATGTTGCTGCGCGGAGTGCGTAAACTAGCACAGAAAGAACAAATCCTGCAGTCCTCTGGTCCTCTGAAGCCCTCTGAGGCACTCTGAGGTCCAGTGGCCCCCATCACATCATGCTGCGCTCGACAAATTACCAGCCATGATAATTCAAACTATTTCACTTGTTTACTGGAGCCGTTGTTTCGTCGCATTAGGGCCACTCCTGAAAACTATACCAGTGAGAAACTGAACAATTCAATATCGGACAAAAACGAAGACATGAGGCTTTCAGTGGCGTTGCACGCTCAAATGCTTCCAAGACTTATGCAGGGCTGTCCAATGAGATGACTACATCTTTACTGGCTGTGCAAGGAACTTACCCACTTCTAGAAAAAAAGCGTCTCACCTTTCCTGGTCAGTGAATGGCCTTTCGTTAGGAACGAAACCGAGAAAAGGTCACTGTTTGTCGGTGCTGGCGTCTTGTAATTACGTAGGCTTGTCAAAATAAAGAATCTCTTCCAAGAAGGGCGGCGCTCGTTTCATGAGTTTTGATGGACAATTTGCCAGCATGCAGGAGTGATTTTCAGATCGCAAAATAAAAGCCAGACAACCCCATGCCTACGGGGGCGAGTTGAAAAAGAAATCGGCAGCGCGTACAGTGTATGTGCCTTTCGAAATGTGCCATCGCCTTGTGATTGTATATATTCTTACTCCCAAATTGTTCTCTCCCTTCTGCCCGTGTCGTCACCCGTCATAACCGTTCTTTCCCGTAGAGAAGAGTGGGAGGCCGATCCCTGTGCCACTAGTTGCTCTCCCTCTCTCTCGAATACGCGTGAATACGTTGAGGTTAAAACTTTGGAGAGAGAACGCATTTTCATGAAATTATAAACATCCGTTTCGCGGCCACTGGGCGGCTGCTCCCACTGAATGGGGCATGGCGCTCACCTGACGATGAAGACCTCGAGTCTCTTGGCGGGCTGCGCGAGCAGGGAGTTGATGCGCGCCTCGGTCAGGTCCTGGACGTTGTGCTTGCCCACCTGTATTATGAGGTCGCCCTCGTGCATCCCCTGCAGCGCCGCCGGGCCTCCGTCCACCACCTGGACAAGAGCGCGGCAGCGCACAGCTCGAGAGCACTGCGCAGATTTCCTCTCCTTGTTAACATAAACGGGCAGGGAAGAAAGATTCCTGGTGGCGAGAGGGGGGGGGGGGGGGTATTTGGACATGCTTTTTTGAAGTTCACGTTAAGCCGCAGAAGACGCCGCGGTTCAGGGAACAAACACACAATTTTTTTCACTTTTCCCGGGTGTGCATGACACCAGAGCCGCAGAGCCAACCGCACGAGAGGCCGCGTAGTTCTGAGAATGTATACTGCTCATGCACTTTGCCCCGTCGCGGTGACTTAGCGGCTGTGGCGTTCAGCATGCTGTGACCAAGGTCTGGAATCTAATTTCGGCCGCAGCGGCTGCCTTTCGATGGAAGCGAAATGCAAATACGCCTTTTGCTGTTCGATGTCAGTGCGCGTATAGAGTACCACAGATGGTCCAGATCAGTCCGGAGCCCTCCATTACGGCTTCCCTAGTAGCCCAAGTGCAGGTTTGCAACCTTAAATGGACAATGAGGACAACTACATATAATTTCTGTTCTCAGTAAAAATCGATTCTATGGCCCTTACTGGGCATGTTGTTGTTTGTCTGGCAGCAAAATACGCGTTCATTGCTGGGAAGATTGCATTTCAACATTTCCCGCCACTCGATTCAAACTCATGACGTCTACACCGAAAAGGACTCTGTGATTACAGTTTTGAATCGCAGTTTAACTTGACCTCTGGGATCCGTAAAAGAGATGTCGACGCACCGCAGTTTACTTGCGAAATTGGCCGGTGAGGGCGGCACCTTAATTTCGCCTTTGGGCTGTTCTGGCTCATAAACGCTCCGTTTTAAAAGACCGTAGAGTATCTGTAATTAGAATGAGGTTAATAATCAATACAGCCTCACTTCAATTTCTCTTCAGTGTCCCTTCAAACCCCACACACCTCCCATACACTTTGGTGGTGGACTGAAAACTTTTCCTGTATTTTCGTTACTTTCAAGTCTGCTTGCATACGCAACATAATGAATAAACAGCGCTAAAGACGAGGACGAAGAACGAACAGGACGAGCGCTGACTCATAACTAACGTTTATTGAGGAAAACACAGAATATATCCAAGCCATGCCACACCAAAACCGCACAATCATCAAACACCAAACTACCATGTCATAACAACCCCGTGTACATATGCCCTGTTCAAGAAATCTAACCTCGTTATCTGTTAAAGCAATGGAAGGTTCAATGACACAATCTTCGCCTACTCGCATGATATGTCTGGCCTCAGTGATTTCCCGATTGATCTTCGCCGGATGGGCATCCAAAATAACTGTCTGTGAAAGAAAAGGATGGCACCCTTTACACATCTTATTCATTGTGCCATCGTACCAACTAGCCCAGATTCTTCTTCTATTGTACGCAGCATATAAGGCTGTGCACTGCTTGGTTGCTGCGGGTGGTACCAGAACACTATCATAGGCGCTGCTTTCAAGCCCACTGCCAAGCATGCAATTCTGTTGAACGGCGCAGCAATGTCCAGAGATCGAGCAAGAGCACAAACACCTGCGCCCGACTCACCAGTTGGAGCTTTTTAAGCGGGTGTATCGCTGGGAAGCGTTCTACGGACAGACGCCACGCTCTCAGGGAAGGCTTTCTGCCCCTGCTCGACCAACGGAGACGGCCACAGCGAAAGGGAAGAGAACTATCGAAGAAGTTTGTGTCCAGTCACAAGCGCTGTGAATATTCTCTTTCTTTAGCAGGGTTTGTATCTTCCGAATTCGCAAGCCATGCACGTCTGCCTTAGAGGGTTGTTTCATTTATTTATTTTTGGGAAACAAACATGACAAGACTGAATTATCGTTGACAGATCTTTACGTTCAGCATGCTAGCGCAAATCTTCGGATTAATTTTGACCACCTTTGGTTCTTCAACGCGCGCCGAAATCTTAGTATACTACCGTCTGTGTACTTCGCCTCCATCGAAATAGAGCCGCCGCAGCTGGAATTGAACCCGCGACGCAGAGTCCAGCAGCCGAACGTCATTGTTGCTTAGTCATTGCGGCGGATATGTAAGGCACAATATCAGGGCTTCGGGAAAAAAATGAATGTAAATAAAGAATTTTTGAATACATGCTCAGCAGCTTACGTACAGTGCGTCCTAAAACTTTTCGTCATGGGATAAAACGCTATGTCTGCGACGCCCAGGCAGAACGCATATCGCGCATCGTGTTTCGAAGAAAGTAAATATGCAGCCGGCCAATAAAAGAAGGGACCTTAATTAGTTGGCAAGTGATTACTTATTTGCGGACACTAAGGAACGAGTTGAGCATAACTAGTCGGAGAAATTGAAAGACAGATTACCGCAGGCACTGACCACCGGTTTCGTGACAATCGCTAAGGAGTCATTCGCGTACTTTACCTGTTCCAAGCTTATTTGCTGATTACCAGTGTTGTTAAGGAACATTAATAAGATTAATAAGACGATGCAAATAATGTTAAGGTTTGGCTGAGTTTGATACGCGATGAGATTTGGCCATCTTCGTGCACCTCTTGACAACACATTTGGTGAAATCTTCAGGTGTATAAGCTTGGTTTCCCGACCTGCACAGATCAGGAGGCCTGGGAATGTATAGAGGCTGCTGGCTGCGACGTCCCCACAAGGTGAGCGATGAATAGCTTCAGCACTTGCCGTCATGCCCTCTCACAAAAAAAAAGTTCGTTGGCCCTTAATGGGCCTCTTAGAAATTAATGCCCTTAGGCGTTGCTTTGTCTGGGATGCTTCATTTATCTTACGTCATGACGGTCCTACCACTTAACTTGAGATCTTCATGCCTTTCTGGAAATTGCGCCGCAGTGTGTATTATGTGCGGTGAAGAGAAGGGAACAGGATTATTGATCCATTCTATTCTTCTTGAACGTTAATTGAATATTACGAAACGAAGTGCATCGCCTGCGCTTTTTTCTGCTCTTCTCACTGAATTCACCTTAAAAAGAATTCCAGCTTCACATGCTGGTACTGGCTTCGCCATCATTCTCGTTAACAGCCATATTATGTTCCCAGCAGGACAAAGACCTATCAATGTCGTATTCAGTTTCGTCGGTTGTACATCGACTGCGTTCAACGCTTTGCCGTGGAATTTTGTTATCCTTACACCCAACTGTAGACTTTCATCTGCTTCTCGTCCCATCCCTCGGAACTAACTGCATTAGCCATTTTGTTCACCTCTTGCCTAGTGTACTTATAGTATCCAACGTACCTCTCCTTTTTTTTCAGTCCAGATAGAGTACGTTCCAGACAGCATTATTCTCTGCCTTATGCGGCTGTTTTATTACCCGTGAGAGTGGCGCCTATCACTTCTATTTGCAATGGTCTTGGAGGTGTTTTGAGCCACAACCACAGCCCGGTATCACCTGTCGCTACGCTAGGTCACCACAGTGCTAACATTCCCCTTGGCGATGTGTTGAGTGGTATGTTACTTTTCAATTATTCCGTAGACCTCTTAGTGTAGGCTTACTGGTTGCGATTTTGTACTACTTAGCGCAACTTTGATGGTTTGATCGCAGTTGCCTGAACAGCATGTAGATTGAGCCGGAATGCAAAGGAAAAAAAGAAACAGCGCCCATGTACTCAGATTGTAGTGCCCATTAAAAGAATTCGATTGATGAAGATTCACAACTTTTCACTACGTCATGCTTCATAGCCTAAGCGTAGCGTTAGCACACGAAAATTCACTAGGTTTCATATCGTTCCAGAGGGGTCCTCGGGGGACTTAGAAGGTTAGATAACACTTAAATAAAAACACTCTAAGATCCATTTAATATTTATTTATTTCGTTTAACCAGCAGCCGGGCTACTAAATTCTTGAAGGGGAGTAATGAGGCCTTCCGTGAACCCCGCACTCGTGCGCGCTCGGTGAGAGATGCGCCGGAGTGTGATATCTTATTGACATCCGGCTGTTGCTTCTGAAGCAGGGGAGAGGGCAGCAGTGCTGAGTCGCCGCGACGTACGCGGCATCCCCATTATACGTGTCCCCGTGCCCGCCTGTCCCAATCAGCGAAAGCAGCAGCGTTGCCGAAATGCGGCTCGCGACTGACGTGGACATCTGCGGGGACACCTGACAGAGGAGGCGAGCAGCGTCAGGAAGCCCGCGGGCCGCTGTCATTCCCGCGCGCCGGCGACACCCGAGGCTTCTTTTTTTGGTTCGCCTACAAGGCGCAGCTTGTGTCTCGCAGCCACACACAAAAAAAGAGCAATTCCCCCCCCCCCCCCTCTCACTCTCTCTTTTCACGTCGCCGTTGTTGGAAAGCGCTCTGCTGGGCTCTTTGCTCTGAGAAAGAATAACACTGCAGCTTTGTAAAACAGCGGCTTACTTTACGGCCCCCTTCGTTGGTCCGCCGCAACGTTAGAAGATATACACACGCGGCCAAACTGTGACCTGCAGGCTGTGTACTCTCTCACCGGTTAAACTAAGGCCCCTCTGTACCGGGACGTAGAGGAACCCTGTCAGTATACGGAGGCCTTATACTTTACGGCCTCAGCTTTTCTTTCCTGGTGCTTTTTTGTTTCAAAAATCCACGGCGGTTTCCTACTGTGGAAGGCAAGGTATGTAGCATTGCAGGCTTAAACATCGCTGCTTGCTGCTTTTTCCTCAGTCGGTAACCCGTCGCTATTGTGAGTAAGAAGTGGAAACTGAAATGCGAAACTAGTGTGAGCAAAAATAATACTTTGCGAAACGCGCTGGAGTTCGAATGCTTCAAATGCGTCAGTTCGATTTTGTTATTTCAAACGGCATGCTCTGGCTGCACAAGCAGCGCCGTCGTGTCTACGAGGCGTCTGCGGTTCACGTGCGAGGTATCTTGGCCACGAAATTTAGTAATTGTGAACAAAAATGACAATGAAACGAGAGGAAGACGCACTGCCCTAATGTCTGTTGTGTTTAAAGATAGGTTACAGTTGATCGTATACCTGATAGGCATCTCCTTTTGCAACAAGTTTCCGGGCTAACGCCCAGTGGGTAGAGCGTGTTCGGACGCGGATCTTGAGTTCACCGTTAATTTGTCCGCGCCAGCTAGTGAGCGGCAGCAAAATTCCTCCTCGACACCTTTAGCACCAAAACAAGCCTGTGTAAATGATCACTCCGCATCTTACGTTCACGCGCGCATTACGGCCACATTTAACTTTGTCCAGGGAACTTCAGCGACAGGTGGTACCAAAGCGTATTGTGTTGCCACTACTGTTCATGCCCAGAATTCCTCGAGCGTCCTCCATAATCATGCAGGTGGTACTGCGTTCACGACACGGCGGCACCGTTGAAACGATAGTCGCTGGCTATTTTTCGTTTCTTTCTTTGCTTCTTTTTTTTACAGCAGCGCAAAATCGTATTCACGTTTAATTACGCTACTAGCACTAAGCCTCTATTTACGTAGCATAAACCTCGAAACTTTCTTGTCACAGCTGAAGAGCAATGTTACGCAAGACAAACGGCAATGCACCTAGCGGGCGCGTGTACGGAGCTCCGAAGTTTAAGGATGCATATTTCTCTCGCGAACAAAGAAACCGCGGTCTTGTGAAGTTATTGTCGCTTTTAACCGCGATCCAACTACGCGTCGACGAGCAGCAACTGTAAGCGAATTCAGCGCCTCCCGTTGTGCAAACAATAAGGCAAGAGTAATAACGAAAGATTCCACCTCTCTTTGCGTACACGCAATGCATGTTTGCCTTCGAACCGAGATTCAGAGCCATTAACCGCTTGGAGCGAAGCCATTGGCGCCGGGGAAAAGAGAAGCAAGTATTAAGGTTCCTGCTTCCTGCCCGAGTCGGTCGCCTCGGATGAGAATAGTGAATGCCTAATTGGCGATGGCAGTGCGTGTCAGTTCTTGTGCTTAGAAGCCTCGCCTACCGCTAAGGTATGAATTCGAGTCGGGCAAAACACGAATCTCGTGCTGTCGACGTGTTTAAAAGGGTGCGAAAAATGAAAAGAAAATGACAGCCATATCCTGGACCATCGGAAAGTCGATTAAAACTCTCCAAATGAGGTACCTGAATACGATGGTGGATTCCGCATCCAGCTAATAGCTAATGGTCACATAAGTGTGACGCGAGCGCTCTTCGCCTTTGAACTGCCCGGAGTGAAAATGTTCGCGTGGCATACGCCGAGCTTGAGATCGGTCAGCACGACGTTTACGCGGTGAAGTTTTCCAAACGTAAGGGCTAATTCATTATCGTCGAAATTTTAAAAAGTCATCAGCACTACACAACATTACTGCCACGATCACCAGGGCGCGCGTCAGACAGCATGCAGTCTGCTGAAATCCTCCGACATCGAAGCTAAGCTGTTTGGCAACCTTCTTGCGCAGCAGCTCAGTGCTCGCAAGAAAACTACCGGTCGGCAACATGAAGCATTGCGACGCCATGCACACCAAGAAGTCAATCTCACGAGCCTGTCGCACTCCAGAAATAGACGCTTCGAAAGTGGCAATCTGTGGTGTTGCTTCAGGGTCTGAAATGACAATATACTGCGGGGCTGCGTTATGTTTAAACTTGAACCTCCTTTGTACACCCTAAAATTACGAGACCGGCAGCCAGTAAGAATTTCTTGGGATAAAATTGCAGTGCGTCCGTTTCGTTCATTGAAGCGAAAAGACGGCAGACAAAAGGAGCACGCATCGTTTTCCGCCGGAGCCGGAAGTGTCAGCCGTCCAAGCTTTTCTCCCAGCGCCCTACCCAGCGCGCGCGAATTCCGCACATGGAGTCGCGCTGTGCCGAGCGCCGAGTGCCTACGTGCCGCATGTCGCCCCCGCCGCCCTACCTTGTCCACCCTGGGGGGCGTAGCCAGGTCGGCGCCGCCGGAGACCCTGAATCCCCAGGGCTGGCCGGGATCCTCGCGCTTCAGGATGATGAGGAAAGGCCGCTGGAACGCCATGGTCTCGCTCGGCAATGGACGTACTGCTGCGAGTTGCTTACTCCGTTGCCTGCTCTTTTCTCGTCTTCGCTGCTGACGCGGCTAACTCTCGGGTCGGGGGAGTCGCGGCTTCTCTCAGTGCTCGGGGCGTCCTCGAGCTGAAAGATGACACTCGCGGGGCAGTGGAGTGACCACCGTGTCGCGCCGAAACGTCCGCCGTACGTGGTCGTCGGAGTTTGAGGTGCCTGCGTTTTGCTTCGTCGGTCGACGGCTCTTCGGAAAGGGTTCGAGCGCGCTTGCCACGGCGCGCGCTGGAGTTTTTCGACTTGGGCCTCGGGTTCGTCTGTCCGTTTTTAGAGGGATGACGCCCCGGCGCAGGCTCTTCCTCCCTCCCTCTTCGACTCCCCCCACCCTCCCGCGGCCACGTCGGGAGCCTGCCAAAAAGGTGTTGGCGTGTGTTTTGTGCGCCCGGTTCTTTACTTCGTTTTTGTTTTCTTTCCCCAGCTTCCCTGTACAGCCTTGGCTCGCTGATCACCGCGGTGGCGGTGCGCAAGCGCGCGCGGCCCTGCGCGCGCGTGCGGGTGCCGAGTTGTTGCCTTGGGTGCCGGCCACGCGGACGTCTTATTTGTGGAGGGCAAGCTTGGAACGCGCGCCCTATAAACAAAACGCAAGCCGCCGCGTGGGGCTGCGCGCGCGCGTATGTGTGTGTGTTCAAGGCGCTGCAGCGTTCCCTCGAGAAACATTGCTTCTTCATCTCGCAACACCACCTACCCGCTGAACTCTGTTTTCGCCCAGCGTTTTCCGTTCTCCGCAGTATTATTCAGATTCTAGCTTCCCAATTGGCCCCCTCTAGGAACCAGCTGGCCAATCAACACGCGGTATTGGCACACAGCAGCAGCTAAGCTCCAGCGTAACCCCTGCGGTGCGGGCCCATGCGTCACCCTGTCGGCTGCCCTCCAGCATGCCTACTATCCGTCACTTTTTGGCTGTTTGCAACTGGCTTCCGTTGCTTATTTTTTTGCTTCTTTTCTTTTGGAACTCTTTTCTTACTCCAAGACAACAGAAAGGAAACAGGAAGTGAGCGGAACTATTGTGTTGTATACCGGTGGTTCTGCGTTTTGTTAAAGAAGACATCTGTTCACTGTTCTGCAGCCGGTTTCCCCTTGTCAGCCCCGTGGGACAACAGACCTTTTGCGGAACGGATGACGAGAAACTATAACACGCAACCAGGATGCTTGAATCAGTCAAGTTTCGAGCAGCTCTTCGATTGAAAGTTGCAAAGAGCAGGTAATGGAGAAAAACAGTGCTATGCAGTCCTTTCAGACTTATCCGTGAAAGCAGCAAAACATACAAAGCGATGTCAGCAACCTTCTTTCTAGCGTGTACAGTTAACAGCGTAGATTCTGAAATCCTCGCTCGCCATATGGACGTTATGTTTCTCAATATTCCTTTCTGTTTTTTTTTTTGCAGCTCTAAAGACCGTGCCAATGAACTGCGAGCTCCTCCATCAAGTTTGAACCTATAGATGATGGCTGTAACTATTCTGAATACCGCAACGTGTTTGTCATGCCTTTCAGCAGCATCCTGTTAACAATAAAAATGAACGACTCCTATCCCAATGCAATGAGGAGACAGGCCGAAAGGCAGACTGCGGAAGTAGCTGTGAGCAGCAATGACGCAAATAATATTTTGGCTTCAAGGTCCGCAGCTCTCACGCTCTCTCACTCCCTGTCCTTAATTTTTTTTCTGCGGCTTTTGCAGGGTTCAACACAGGGAGCAAAGGGTCGCCGTTCTAGAATCGCAGGCGCATGCTTATGCATCAAGGCACGAAACCCAAATCTCTGACTGCAGTGTGGAATGGCCGAACACACGATCCCCTCTTTTAGACGCGCACCTCTTTATCTGCTGCGCTCAGTGAATATTGGCGTACGCCGCCTTCATAATGCTGAAATAAATTTTAATATTTGATTTTTGGCGCGCTTTAATAAATTACCGAACTGGCTAGCATTTCGCTTTTGCTTCTTTTTTCTTACTAACCTAATCGGAAAATTTAGAAACATCTAGCATGGCTTTAAATATTGTTAACAAATTTCGTTCGTAAGGAATATACGCGCCTACGCACGAGCAATAAACGATGTGTCACTGCCTAGGCAGTCAATATATTTTGCCTCACGTCTCCCCACGCCCCTCATCCCGACTTGGGCCGAGATTGCTTCACGAATGACTCACCCGTGGCCCAGGCCGAATTTGAGATGCGCCGCTTTTCTTTAATCACGTCACGAGCGGGGTGCCGGTCCCGAAATAGCCGCGGACATCGCGGGCGAGTTTACGGCCTGCACAGTGAAGTGTTCCGCAGGAAAATCAGGAGGCTGCAGCGAGCATCCTCCAACACGAGCAACTACACATGAGTCCTGGAAAAAGATCTCGGGGGTTAAAATGTGCTCGTCGCGTCAAACAACCGATTAGAGCTTGAAACCTATCGTTCCTGCTGCGTCCACTCTCGCAGGGAGCTAGGTTCCCTTTGCATTGCCCTTGTGTTCTCTCGGATGAATATTTCTTATCGCGGAGGTCTTCGTAGTTGGGCTTTGTAAATCTCTCCTTGCATCTCCTGCCAGTGCTGGATTTTATCCGCTGGGTCCCCCTATGGGTCCCCCCGCCCTCACGCTGCTAAGGACATGCGAAACAAGGAAGCCACAAAACACCTCCGGAGAGCGCATCTTTCAATGCGACTTCCTCTACTCTGCTTCCCTCAGGAACCGCGACGGTGCCAAGGAACATGCTGCAATCGGTTGTGCGTGCCGCCTCTGGTTTCCAGTGGCTATCTGGCCGACACATTCGCAACGCGGAAGCTAGCGGAGAGAGAATAGGTTTCCACGCGTGGTATTCAGCTGTCACAGATTTCGATACACGTGCTTGGTTTTGCCTCACGAACAACTGTCACCAAGGGAGCACCACGGAAAACAAACGCCGCGATGAAGGGCTCATGCTAGTGGCATTGTTCTCCTTCATGGCTTCCCGAGATGATGCAGCCGTTGCGAGTATAGAGAATGAGGGCCGGCCTAATGCTGGGCCAACGAAACGTGTACTGCGATGGAGTTGCGACTAAACTGTGGGTTCTCGTGCCGCTTACGTTGCATTCCAGCATAACGCAAAACGGTAGCTCTGTTCGGGTTGTATCCGGCAGGATGTGCTTTCAAGTCGGCTTGCGATGATGCAAAACAGGGTGCAGTAATAAGCACCTGATTGTAATGTAGAAGCCATGAATCTGGCGTAATTGCAAGAGCAAGGTGTGGTAAGCAGATAATGACTGCTGGCATGGTTTCTCGTGGACTAAGAACGTTTCTTGACTCTGAGACGGCAGGCGTGATTGCACTTAGAACAAATCGGCATGCTTAATTTACTTATGGCCGCGTTAAGTCGAGGAGACGCGTGATAGAAAAACGCGAGCGGGTCATTTCAGAATCGTTTCCGGACTGAGCCTCTGAGAATGCGAGACGGGCGAGGTGTGCGCTGATGGGAAGCACAGAGAACAAAGGACCTCTTGCTCATGCAAGGCGCGAGAGCGTGACTGCTGAGTCTTTAAGTCTGGTCGCAGCGGACGCCTTCAGCACACAAAAAAAAAACACTGCGCTGCAATAAACCACAGTTCCTCCCTCTTAAATGAGCAGCTGCAGTGCTATAGCCCTACGGCGGCATGTAGTGCACAAGTGGTCTTCGTATTCTCTATTTATATCTGCTGTTGTACGGAGTGGTCACCACAGCTGCACAGTTCAACTTTTGGGCTCTGCGCCAGGGACCCTATGGTGCTCCCATGTGGCGTCTTGAGCGCTGGAATTCAGGTCGCTTTCAAGAGTAGCGCGTAGAAGCTGATCTTGGTGTCGGTGACATAGCGCGGTGCCTTCCGTCATTTGCACTTCACTGTGTATGAAACACGACTACTCAGTTTAACCAGGCTTCCTTAACCCACTCCAGTGCAGTTCTCAACCAAAATAGAGTCTCCTACTGAGAGGTCACGGTCAGGGGAACCGCGCTGACAGGAAGGCACCAACTGCATATGATGAACCCGCTCCTGCCCAAACTAACGCGGTATGAAGATAATCCCTTCAGGCTTAACCTACTCGGATTAAACTGCTCTAACACGGTTTATTACTGCAGAGGCATTTCTAGGCTATGTCGTCACCGGTAGTGCACGCAAAAAGTGCCCGAAGAATGTGTCCGCAAAACGTGGAAGCAAGAGTGGTGTAGTGAAGTATATAAAATTAGTATATCGAGTCAGTCATAAGTCATTGGTCATTATCATTAGTCATAAATAACGATCCTACTTAACTATCATAATTAAAAACACTAACAATTGAGGAAATTAATGGGATAATTAGTGAGATCATGTGATGCCATATGGGTGTGACGCCATCCCATACGTCTGATGACGACATGCCTACAACCAATTAGAGCAAAACAAAAAAGGAGCCCTGAATGTCGGTGTCTGAGAAGTAGGATGATATGCAGGTTTTCAAATGGTTCTGGAACATTCCATATGACGTCATATGGACAAGAGGTACCAAACTTGACCACGAGCCACCAACGTCGCGGCAAACACTAATGCTCTCTCATTTCTCCAATGCAGTCTCTGCAGTGCTCTCTGTTTTTTTGGCAAGAACGCTGCAACGAATAAATGACCTTAGCCAGCCAAAGGATTCTTCTACACTGCACCATCATGTATGTTGCGGACTAAGTGACCGTCACCCCAGAAAATATTTGCTCGTCCGTTTTTGCCGAAATGAATGCAATATAACCTTCATAACGCGCTAGATAGTACGAGGCGGATGCTAAGTACTCCGCCTGTATACATGTTAAGTCCGCGTTGACTTAGCTCTTCCATGAACTGGAAAAAATGCCTGCTGAATACCTGAACAAAGACGACAGATTCAGAGCCATATCTGCATTTTCACAAGAACAATAAAGTATTATAAATATTAGATTTTATTCGACTAACAGGAAACATTCCCTGTGAAAATCAGTCCCAGTGTCGTGTTTCAGTGGCGTTTCATGAATTTTGAGTCGCTGCCAAACCATTCCCGAAATTTTGTTGCCCGCAGTACTACTGCCACCATCGCCACATGACGAGGACACCTTCTTCAAACGTATCCTCGCTTACATTCGTACATTCGCGGCAACAGCGTTAGTGCGCTGCAGCACGAAAGCATTTTTAAAGAGGCTTTCATTCAGTGATCCCAAAATATTTAGTATCATTTGCTTCTGCGCGCAACTTGGCGTTTAGGTTCATTGGTATATATTTGATCCCTTGATTACAACTCATACAGAAAGGCGACGAGGGCGAAGAGAGAGAAGAGCACATAGGAAGTGCTGTGTGCAAATTAAAATTTATTCGGAGAGTCCTAATAAGGATGTCTTATCTCGCCGAATTCCATAAAATACCGAACAGCGAATACAACAGCGCGGAAATTATTTTAACCATAAGTCAGTAAAATTTGATTCAGCAGACGTCAAGCCTTCAAAAATGGGGAGGCACGGCACATGCGGTCGCCACACTGCACAACTTCGCGATTGTATCACGGACCTTACTCCCGACCACGAGCGGTGATCTTTGGTATAAAGACTACCGCGGTATACGCTGTCTTCAAAAGTGTCTTCAGCTAGGAGTTCAGGGATGACGTCTCATAGGGCTGCTGGTTCCGGACCCCACGAATGATGTGTGGCTTGACACTCTTTTTGAAGACCAAAGAGGCCAGCATGCCCACCGCCGTCTTGACGGCCACGAACACGAGGCTGCCCCCACAGGCCAGGACGTCCAGACGCTTCAGATGCTCCTCGAAAAGCGTCGAATAAAACGGTGGCATCTCGGAGTCGGCTCCGCCTGGGTAGCCCGGTGCAAGCATCAAGTAGATGTCCCTAAGCTTCCGCGGAAGGATAAGGATGAACTCCTGAGGGGGTGCTGCCAACACCTTTCAGCGTCGACAGCCTCGTAGCGGCAATCCCGGGTGTCGTATCTGGCACAGCAGGCTTGAACAGGCGGCCACATCCACCTGCGGGCTATATTTGTCCGGCCCCAAGAAGCACTGGTTCTCAGGCGATGCCTTTAGGCTTTCCACGAAGTTCTTCACCTTGGACGGGGTCGCCGCGATCATAAGCAATTCCTGGGATGGATGTGGACGCTGGCTCTCGCTGGGAGCCCCGGGTCGAAATCACCTATCACCACTTGAAGCACCGGTTGCATGAATGCAGTCGACGCACCGGAACGAGTCTGGGCGTTAACGGTGACGTCATTTCTGCCCTCGAATGTCAGTAATTGAGAGCGTACGAAACCCTGGGCCACTCAGTCGCATCGGTGAGGGTTCGTACTTGCCACCACTGAAGGCGTTCCAGAAACGTCCATGTCAGCAGGTAGCGATGACAATAGTACTGTTGGCAAATAATGTGTAGTTATGTTGAATTCCTTCAGAATGATTGACATGCGAAAAATATTCAGGAGCGTTAAATGCGAACGTTTTTTTTTCTTTATCCTTTTGCTGGTCAACCCTAATTAAATTTTTTATCAGAGACATAGCCCGTTAAATGTCAGCATTCGCGGCGGTTCTGCGAACTTCGTCTTCTTTCACTTTGCCCCCATATCCGTCACTTTTTTATATTTTGCGAGTGTGAGTTTTTGAGTAAGCTTACTTTCGCTCTCAAAGATTCGGCTTATCGAGGACCGGAAGAGCCCTCTAGGTGTTCATCCTCACCCCACGATAATGGCTCATTGAACCAAGATTTCTGCGCTTCAGTCCTTGTTTTCAGAGTTCAGTAATCTGACTGATATCCCCTGTACCAGTGACCAAGCCATCGCTGTTGCCATCCATTCGCATTTCACTGCAATACACACATTCAGTGTCATTCTGGTTAATTTTGCAGAATCCACCTTTCGAACGTAGTATTCTGAGCTTGATACCTTGACGTCCCTGTTATTGAACCAGATTACTACCGGTTACCTGCGCCATGAAACCCACTCTCGCTTGCTGTTATTGCCTAGTTGCTCAAGCTTCTCAGTAAAAAATTGGAGAGGTGTCTCTATGACGACTTTTTTTCGCTGCTTCAAATGAAGCTCGCACGAACACCTGCGCGAGGAAGCCTGAAAGCAGGAACAATAAACCCATCGCTTTCACTTCTACGCCTTGAGAGAAACCTGCTGACACATTGTCTTTTTTACCGAATTAGCAGCATAGTCCTCTATCGGCGAAAAAGCCGCTTTGTCTCTGTTTGCGCGCGTGCCCGTGTGTGTGTGTGTGTGTGTGTGTGTGTGTGTGTGTGTGTGTGTGTGTGTGTGTGTGTGTGTGTGTGTGTGTGTGTGTGTGTGTGTGTGTGTGTGTGTGTGTGTGTGTGTGTGTGTGTGTGTGTGTGTGTGTGTGTGTGTGTGTGTGTGTGTGTGTGTGTGTGTGTGTGTGTGTGTGTGTGTGTGTGTGTGTGTGTGTGTGTGTGTGTGTGTGTGTGTGTGTGTGTGTGTGTGTGTGTGTGTGCGTGTGCGTGTGCGTGTGCGTGCGTGTGCGCGTGCGTGTGCGCGTGTGTGTGGTTGCTTGTGTGCTTGCGTGCGTGTACACACACACACACACACAGACACACACACACACGCACGCACGCACGCACACACACACACACACACACACACACACACACACGCGCGCGCGCGCGCTGTTGGCTCGGTTTTGGTGACTGTTGCCTTTCTTGTGTTCTGTCTCCTTGCTAGTGCTTTACACGCAGATGTGAAACTTGGGCTCCAAAGCTTCAGTTGCGGCTCAGAGCACCAAGGTCAGACTCTCAGACAGGACGGCTATTGCACAGGGATCGAAAGTAGGTACACAAAATAACTTTTTCAGTCCTTGCATTTTCGTTGCTGTAATAGGACAGAAGAACGCACACCATCTATCCTAGTTCACGTCTGTGGTCGCCATTTCGGCCTTGCACACAACTGTAAATAAGACAGTCCCTGGGTCGAAGCGGCGTCAACATTGAAAGTATCTGTTCGGCCAGCAAGTAATTAACTATCCCTTCAGCTCCGAAATCATGCCAAATTGCATATACCCCACGTATTGTGTGACGTCCTGGGTAGCGAAAATTTCCTCTGGGAAACAGAATAGAAGAGGAGCCGTCTTTATTGTCGGGCTTGTCCTCAAAGCTAGGCGAGAGAAATAAGGCATTTAGATCGAAGATATGAAAATTGGAAAAAAAAGCACACTCCAACATACGTTCTGATGCAACAAAACTGCGTCAGCATATTGTATTACATTTCGCTTGTACCTTCCCATTTGGTCTTACAATTGGACGAGACGGCCAATCTGGGCTTGTTGGTGGTAACACACCTCATACGACGTATATCCCATCGTCGTGGCGGTCTCAATCAGACGGGCACACTGCGCATCGTGCAAGCATTTGTCGTCAGCCGCCTCGCGTACCACAAGAACTCCGATCACATGGTCTCCTCTGATCGGCAATCAAAACGGCGGCGGGACTTCCCCCACACGCCGGAACGCAACGTCTGCCCCAGCTAGGTACCCACAATTCAATCCAAGAACTGGCAGTATCCGCAGTAAGCCGGATAGCTTGTCCGGCTGCGAAACACGCGCACGTGCCAAACCGCACATGTACGCATTAGCTCATACCCCTACAGCGTGAAATGGCGTAACCGCGTTGCGAAAACGACAACGCTGGAGAACTTTCCACGCTGGAGAACTTTCCATACACGCAGCACTGAAAAGCGGAAAATTCAGACCCTGTTCTATCTTAAACCCGTAGCGATGAGTATATTAGAGAATGAACATTCTTTAAAAGCAGTATTTTTGTCAGCCGAAAGGGATCCACATTTTTTTTTAGTTTCATAGACACCCATTGCTTCAATTTTGAATAGTATTGGAGCAAACATTGGTGAGACATCGAGATTCTACTGCTCTTACATGTGCCGAAGTCCACATAGAAAATAAGCCGTAGGGGAAAAAACCAGTCCGTTATCTGGCGAATTCTAATACCAAAAACTTCCGTTGAAGCACCATAGCCCCTAAGGTTTATCATCGCTCGTTATAAGCTCTGCCGAATTCCTCGAAACGTGTAAAAAGTCCGGAAACTATTAGGCAGACAGAAAAATCATGAGGGAAATGCATAGAAAAATTTCTATGGTAAAAAGGATGTTTATTGAGAGATGACTGTTGTACGGGCACACTTTCACCGAACTCCTGAAAGCACCAAACAACCAATACAAGAGCGGGAACTTTGATATTATAATCCGAAATTAGCTGTTGTTTGGTTAATGAGACATATGGTTTTCCAAGCGCCCACGCGCAGGGCATAGTGCACACCTTCGGCAGCATATCCCGGACCTCACACTTGACCAGGAACGGAGATCTTTTCTGCAACGAACTGGACCACATCCACAATCTCTGAAGACGTTTCCAGCTGGGGATCCAGTGGCGACGCTTCATGTGGCTGCTGGTGCTCTTCAGTCTGACGCCCCTTCAACGGAGGGGCGCCAGCATTCCTACGGCTGGCTGATCATCATGGCCACTAATGTGTCACCGTCCCCCCAGGGCAGCGTGGTCAGGCGCTTCAGGCAGTTCTCCAACTCCGCCACACCCAATGGAAGCAGCACACGTCGCAGCTGGCTACACTTAGGATGCCTGGCGAAATTACCAAGAAGTTGTCTTCCCGCAGCAGCGTAGCGATCAGGCCCCGGATGGTTGCAGAGACGGTTGCAGACATCACGGACGGTTGCAGACATCACACGCTTGAATCGGATACCATGCCCAGCAGTAGTTCCTCTTTTTCCAGACCAAAGAAACGTGTTTTCTCAGACGCTATCTAGGCGCCATCCACAGAGTTTTTCAGCTGGGATGGAGTCGCCATAAGCATGTGCAATTCTTGAGATAGCTGTGGACGATAGCTCCTGCGGAGACCCTTGGAGCACTGTCTCTCACCAGCACCAGCAGCATCAAGGACACGAGCGCTTTCGACGCTCCGGAACCATGCAGTGTGAGTGTTTTTGATGATGTCCCTGGCGTCCACCTCACCCGCACACCTACACCCACGTACTGCTGCAGCAAGTCCTACAGGCTGAAAAGTCATGAAAATAGTCTCTGCGAAAGCCTACGTCACTAAGTCACTCCGGAGAGCGGACGTAATTGCCAGTAATGAAGCTGGGAGAGATCTAAAAGTGTCCACGTCAACTGGCAGCGATGACTACCGCTCTGACGGCAAAAATATTCGGATACTGTTGTATATGTGGTTTCGGTTTCGGTTTGGGGATCACCTGCCGCCAGAGGCACCAGTGTCGCTATGTATATATATATGACTGTATGTGGAAATAAACCGGGATGGTTTTGGTTGCTAGCAGTTCATGTACTTGAGCGGCACCCGCCGCTACAACATTGGCGACGAGGACGGGATAATTTCGGGGGGCGTGACTTTCGCCGCTTGCTTTCAGGCGCCATGAGCATTTCTGGACTCGCGCCGCCGCCCCCGTTCCTGCCTGTGCCTGGTCGACCTGCTGTTGCGTGGCCGGAATGGTTCCGCATCTTCGAGAACTACGTGCTTGCTTCGGGGGCCTCTGACTGCCCGCCGGATTGTCGCAAAGCACTACTTCTTCACAGCCTCGGCATAGAAGGTCAGCGCATATTTTACACATTACCACTTCCATCGTTGGACAACGTCAAGCTCGGTGAGCAAACTGCTACTGAGAAAACGTCGGAAGATAGCAAGGGCACAGGCGACACAAGGCCTGAAGTATCGTCGTACGATATCGCAGTCGCCGCTCTGCATGCTCATTTTTCGGCAACAAGCAATGTTGTTGCCGAACGGCATCGTTTCAGTAGGCGAGTTCAGCAAGCTGGTGAATCAGTGAATGAGTACATCACTGCATTGCGGGAGCTTTCTGCTACATGCTCTTTTCCTGCCGAAGAAGATTCGCTGCGTGACCAGTTCGTTGCTGGTATTTCGTCTCGGAGCTTGCGCGAGCGTCTTCTGCTTGAAGGATCGTCTCTCTCGTTCGCTAAAACAGTACTACTGGCAAGGCAGTTTGAGCTGGCGTACAATGATCTGCAAGAATTTCCTTCTGTAGATGTTGGACGCATAAATACTCGTGGAAATACGCCTACGCGTACACCAGAATCCGACGAGAGCTCGAAGTGGTCGCACAACCGCCAGTATCGTTGTTATCGCTGCGGTTCATCCCGGCACAATGCAGCATCAGTTCGCTGTCCAGCCAAAAGCAAGCGTTGTCACCACTGCGGTGTCATGGGTCACTTCCGCTCAGTTTGCCAGAAACGAGGCTCCGCTCCGGTGCGTGAGGTAGACAGCCAAGACTCTCCTAGCGAGGAAGTTTTGAGCATTCTAGCTGTGACGACGGCCGCTCGCTCCGCTGTTTACGTCACAGTTTCGATTGACCGTGCGGACATAACTTTTCTTGTAGATTCTGGGTCGTCAGTTTCCATTGTTGCACACGATCTTTTTAAGCAGTATTTTGAAGGCAAAGTACTTTTGGCCCCGACTGTTCGGTTACTGGACTATTCAAAACAGCCAATTCCGGTTCGTGGCTGTTTCTTCGCTGACGTTGCGTACAAAGCTAGCACAACAAGCCTTCTTTTCTACGTCGTAGAACAAGGCACCTCACTCTTGGGTATCGATGCCATCAAGGCCCTCGGTCTACAGATTAATGGGTCATCTCTGCAATGCCTTGAAACGACGCTAACTTCTAATTCTCGAAGGGAACAGCGCCCTGACCCGACGAAAGCCGTGCAGGATATTAACCTCCCAAAGGAATTAGTTGGCGAGTTTGGATCTCTTTTCGATCCAGGCCTTGGCCTCGTGAAAGGTTTTGTGCATCACATCAAAACGCGATCCACGGTGCAGCCAGTGCAATCTAAACTTCGGCGCCTTCCGCTCTCGCTACGACCATTGGTCTCGGAAGAGCTCCATCGGCTGGAAAATCTGGACGTGATAGAGAGGGTGGAGTCATCTGAATGGGTGTCACCCATTGTGGTCGTTAAGAAGAAAGAGGGAGGTATTCGCCTCTGTGCAGACCTTCGACAAGCAAACAAAGCTGTCGTAATAGACAGCTTTCCCCTTACTCATACAGAACAGCTATTGCATAGTTTAGTGGGGGCTACAAATTTTTCTAAGCTAGACCTCGCATCAGCTTACCACCGGGTCATGCTTCACCCTGCGAGTCACGATTTGACCGCATTTATAACTCACGAAGGCCTCTTTCGTTTTAAACGAGTGTGCTTCGGACTGGCTTCCGCGCCTTCTGCATTTCAGAGTATGATGTCCAAAGTCCCGCAAGGATGTAAGGGCGTGCTCTTCTATATAGATGACATTATAGTCTTCGGGCGGGGCCGGCAGGAGCACATAGATAACCTTGCAGCAGTACTTCAACGCATTAAAGAGGCAGGACTCAAACTGAACAGCAAATGTATCTTCGATACGCAGGAACTTTCATTTTTGGGTCACAGGATCACAGCAAGTGGTATTGTTCCGCTGGAGGAAAAGGTTGCTTCCATCAAGGATACACCGGCACCCACCAATACAGCCAGCCTTCGATCGTTCCTGGGACTGGCCGAATACTACTCTAGGTTCGTTCCCAACTTTGCCGATATGGTTGAACCGATGCGCGTTCTGCTTCGAAAGGGGCAACCATTTGTTTGGTCTGGCGAGGTAGACTCCAGTTTTCGAAAGACCAAAGAGGCACTTGCGTCCAACGTAGTCCTGCGGATGTTCGATGCATCTCTTCCAGTTGTTGTTTCCACTGACGCTTCAGACTGTGGGCTTGGAGCGGTTCTCCAACAGGTGGAGGGAGAGAAACTACACACTGTCGCCTTTGCTTCTCGAGCGCTTTCATCTGCAGAGAGGAGATATTCAGTAGGAGAACGCGAAGCGCTTGCGTGTGTTTGGGCGTGCGAGAAGTGGCATGTTTACTTGTGGGGACGCCATGTCACGTTGCTTACTGACCATCAAGCCTTGGTCGCATTGCTGTCTACTCAAGGGCCAGGAAGGCGTCCTTTGCGGATAGCACGGTGGGCGGAGCGCCTACTGCAGTACAACTATACAGTAAAGTACCGGAAGGGTTCGCAAAATCGAGTAGCAGATGCGCTCTCTCGCCTCCCTGCGTCACCTCCTCAGGAAGAAGAGACTTTACCAGACGAAACTGTATCAGTTGCCCTTATATCTTCTTGCATTACCAGGGAAGAGTTTGAACAGGCCCAGTCGGAAGACAGCACACTGCAACGAATCAAGGCCTACATTGAATCGTCCTGGCCTGCGCAAAAATCTCTGCCGGGTGAGCTTCAACCTTTCCTCAAACTTCGCGATGAACTGTCAGTGGTGGACAATTTGATTTTGCGTGGCGAACGCCTTGTGGTTCCCGCCTCACTTACAGCGCGGATAATTACCGCTGCTCATGAGGCTCACCCTGGAATTGTACGAACGAAAGCACGTCTGCGAGAAAAATTTTGGTGGCCAGCCATGGACAGGCAAGTCGAGCTAGCTATTCAAACGTGTAGTATATGCCAGGCAGCGGACAAGAGCACGAAGGTTATGGCTGCACCATTGAACCCGGTCCCCTTACCAAAGGAACCGCGGCTAAAGCTTGGCATGGACATTGTTGGCCCATTTGAGAGAGTACCACACGATTGTCGATATGCGATCACGCTGGTCGACTACTTTTCTAAGTGGCCCGAAGTATACTTTTGCAACCAAGTCACCACACGCACAGTAACAGGCTTCTTGGTGTCAGTGTTCGCACGTGAAGGTTACCCAGAGGAAATTGTTTGCGATAACGGGCCACAGTTTTCATCTCGAGAGTTCCAAGTTTTTCTGCAGGATCGCGGCATCCGCTTGCGGCATTCGTCCGTATACTACCCGCAAGCAAACGGACAGGTAGAACGGTTCAACAGAGTTTTTAAAAGCTTTGTTCAAGTGGCTACACTCGAGCAGCGTCCCTTACGCCAAACGGTAACAGAATACTTGGGCATTTACCGTTGTACGCCGCATGCCACAACTGCAGTTGCTCCAGCACTTCTCCTGCATGGACGTCTACCAAGGACTCGGCTCGATGTCGTTGGGTATCCGTCAGCAATATTTGCAACCGACCCTACTTCAGAGCTCCACCGCCTACGCGAGCGGGTGAAGCAAAAGCAGCAATCCAGTAAACTATACACAGACGCTCGCAGGGCCGCAAGGGAAACCAAAGTGAATGTTGGTGACCTTGTACGAGTACGCAGACAAACTGCTTTTAAAGGTGACCTGGCTTTTAGCCGTCCAAGAAAAGTGATAAGAAAACAGGGGCAATCGTCCTTCCAACTTGATGATGGAAAAACGTGGAACGCTTCAAAGTTGTCAAGGATGCCACGAGCTTCTGCATCTATCTGTGGGTGGGGGGGAAAGGAGTGATACAAATGACACCGCTAGGGAAAGCAGCTCACCGCCTACCTTGGAGAGACCCGTTTCAGAAGCGCCAACCGGAACTTCAGCTGTGGCTGCTGCGAAGCAGCCGCCTATGTCACCAGTGACCGGCTGTGAGCCGGAAGAAACTTCGCCTGCCGCCAGTGGTTTCTCAGAAGCACCGGGACCTCAGGGTAGGGTACAGCCATCAAGGAATAGACGACCTCCAGACCGCTATGGACACTAAGTACAGAGAGACACGTTTTGCAGTGAACGTGAACGTGTCACAATCTGCACGAGTGTTGAGTTTGCTGACGTTGTGAAATATGGACATAAATGGAGTTGTATCTTGTTTTCCTCTTTTGGTTTTATATTTTTGTATTAAGTGCATAAGACAAGCACATTGTTGTTACTGTAAATATAATCCTGTAAAAGAGTACTAACGTACTACCACTACTAAATCACTAACCCATGTAGCTGTCTTTTTTTTATAAGGAAGGGAATATGTTGTATATGTGGTTTCGGTTTCGGTTTGGGGATCACTTGCCGCCAGAGGCACCAGTGTCGCTATGTGTATATATATGACTGTATGTGGAAATAAACCGGGATGGTTCTGGTTGCTGGCAGTTCATGTACTTGAGCGGCACCCGCCGCTACAGCAGATACCTTGATATCCTCTACGACGCCTTAAAGGTGGATAAATGCACATTATCACCGGGGCAAACATTATTTTTTGCTCCTTAATAAAATGTTTCTTTTTTTAATTACAGTGTTTTCGGCTTCTTTTTGAGTCTTCGGTACATCTGCTGCTTCTGCAGTTGTCTTCCCTCACTCTTCCCTCCCAGCTGCCTGGAATACAATAATTCATCATATATTGACCAATACGGATGTTCATAACGCAGCAGGAGTAATTGAATACTCAATTACTGATTAATATTCCATTTTAATGTCAAGGTTAAAAAACAAAAGCCCGTAAATAATTATAACAACGCATCATTTAACTACGAAGAATTTCCCAAATTAATTAGCTGGGTGGACTGGAATTCTGAGTTGGAGGAAAAATGCCCAAGTAAAGCGTTCTAACAGTTATGGACGAAAATTGACACATACATCGAACAATGCACCACGTATAGCTCTGCTGTATGGTGGTTTCGATCACCGAGATATCCTGGAATTACTAATGCGTTGATATCTCCTATTACCGAAAAAATTATTTACACAAAAAGTTTAGAACCCAACCATTTAACAATGCTTCGATATGCCGGTTTAAAAATATTTGGACATACTTTCGGCGATAATGAAATTTGTAAAGGATAAATAATATCAAGATCGCGCTTTAAAAAAACGGGATTGACAGTAGACGTAACTGGCAACTTTTCAAGGAAGTTCTTAACAATGGTAGTCGTGGAACGTGTCTTACAACAGGAGGACATTAAAATGCGACTTAATAACGCCAGCGCTCGTGCAGACGAACACGCCAGTGAAGAAAAGAAAAGTGTTGTGGAAGCGCACGTCTAGTATTACGTCGCTGTTGACAGTCGGCCGCTTAACATCAACGAGACATCTAATGTAGTTGCTGGGTTCATCGTTAATGTGTCGTACGCCTCCCTCAAACAATAGTTCAATCCACAAATACCTAAGGTAGACACGCCAGTCCACCAGGGCAGTCGCCGATTGCAAGGCTTACCTGCCGAATATGGACCGCTCCTTGCTTCTAATCCACCACGAAGGGCCAGTGCTACCGCAATGAATACTCCAGCTAGAGTCCCGACGGTCCTGCTCCACCACCAGCGAGAGCTACCCCATTTTCCACAGCCAGCCCCACGATGACAATGAATACTGGCTGGACAGGTACGACCGGGAGGTCATCTAATATGGCTGGGGCGCTGAATGCACGATGCGTCATGTTTATTTCGCCCTCGAAGACGGCGCAAGGACCTAGTTTACAAACAATGAATCTAGCCTTCTAACGTGGGATAGTTCAAAACTGAGTTCCTCCAAGTCTTCAAGGACAGCACGTTACGCAAGCATAAGGCTGACCTGCTTTTTCAGGCCCGAAATCAACTCCCCAACGAGAGAGTGAGGGTGTATGCCGAGGAAACGAAGGGAATCTTCCGACGTGCGGACCCAGGCATGTCGGAGGAGAGGAAGTTGGGCTTCCTGATGAAATGGGTTAAGGGAGCACCTGCTCGCCTGCCTGGTTCGAAGTCCTCCAGTAACTTTAGCGTACTTCTTAAAGGAGGCGAGCTTCATCGAACATTCTCTTGACATGAGGGCCCGGCAGCACGATCGCACAACAGCATCGATGCTCATGGCCACTGTGCAGGGATCCACGACAAATTCGGCAGAATCTCCACGGGAGGTTGATGAGGTTGAGGTGTTGAATGCTACAGGTGGGGTTAGCCTTGCTTTGTCTGCCGGCAATTGCTCCACCGCAGCGTCCCTTCGATATTAACAATGCCGCATTTACCCCGCTAAGCGCACAGGCTCTTATAATAGCACACATTCTCTCCCGCAGTCACCATCTATGCACACAATCAATCCACACAGTTCACATCACAGTCCACTCCAGAAGTCACCATCTATGCACATATTCAGTCGCACTAGAACATAGGCCATTGTAGTGCCACACTCCATACACACAGTCACTCACAGTATACACAAAGTAGTCCACTCCGGAAGACACCATCTACGCACACATTCAATCACAGTAGGCCATAGTCCGTTCCTGCTGTCACCATTTAGAAACAAGATCCGTGTTCTGCAGAAATGTTAACAGAAGGCGTGCAGCCTCCCTTCTGCATGTCTGGTTTCCACTCGGGTAGACAATGTCCTGCACTGTGCTGTGATGGGTTCCTGTCTTCGTGAAGGAAGCGAACATCACATGCCTTTCCGCGTTGTACTTTGGGCAGTACATAATATAATGTCGACATCCCCGCACACACCACATAAAGAGCAGAGCGGAGACGATGCTATGCCGGTCTTATGCATCCATGCAGGAGTGCGAGCAGAGGCCGTGCGAATTCGATGTAGAATATTCGTGAGAATATTCGATCCATCTTGCGAGAAGAACTGGCGAAGCTCTTTCCGGCTAAGGTACAGCCTCAGGTTGCCACACTTGCTGACGTTCGCGAAGAGGTGCAACAAGCTTTAGGTACGAGCACACTACTCCCTCTTCCAGGCCCTCTGCAGCCACAGCACTCTAATATCAGCTACGCCGCCGTCACACGTCGTTTCACTCCGTCCCAGCCGAACCACCCACGTCACCACCAACCTGTCTCCGCCACTACACGAAGTCAACCTCTGCAGCCTTATTCGCCACAGCGCCTAGGACGACGCAGAAAGTACGGATGTCTGCGTCCTATCCTACGTCATTTTCGCGTACAATACAGCCGTACAGGAAACAACCAACATCACACCATTTGGCCTAGTCTGTGGACGTCAGGTGACGACAACACTCGATGCCATACTGCCTCATGTATGACCACCCAAATGACGACGTTGCGTCCTTCTTACAACGCGCCGAAGCTGCCCGCCAACTCACACGGCTTAGAATTCAGGACCGACAGGGCCAGGACACGCAACGCTGCAACCTACGGAGGCGGCATGTTGAATACCCCCCAGGTGAACTTGTCTGGGTTCGGTCCCCAATAGGACGGCGCAGAATGAGTGCAAAGCTCTTCCGACGCTATTTCGGTCCCTACCGAACTGTGCGACGCCTTGGAGCCCTGAAATATGAAGTCGTCCCTTACGAAGCCCTACTATGCAAGGACACCCTAACTCTTCTCGAGATCCCCTGCTTTCGTTTCAGCATCGGGTCGATGCTTTGGGGGGGGGGCTAATGACGCCAGCGCTCGTGCAGACGAAAGCACAAATCAAGAAAAGAATGAAATGTTGCGGAAGCGCACGTCCAGGACTGCGCCGATGTTGGCCCTCGGCCGCTTAACACCAAAGTGACAATATAATAACCCTAGCGACATTGCCAATCCTTTTAGCTAGCGCAGGGCGAAACCACTTTATCGTCCTTGCCACGCTGCTCCCGCGCTTTTTACTTACCTCCTATATCTGCAGAAGTAGTACATCAAGTCCTTAAATCGCTCAAACAACTGGTGTACAATTAGATTCTATTCATCCTTCTAAAGTTAAGCTTATTTCTGAAGACATCCCCAATTCTGGCCTTTATAATTAACAAAATGTTGAAGGTTGTTAAAAGATTGTTAAAAGACTGGTAAAATAATCCCCATTTTTAAGATAATAATAATTGGTTTTTGGTGGAATGGAAATGGCGCAGTATCTGTCAGACAGGCGATCGTAACTGAATCATTAATTACCGTGCCATCTGCATTCTTCCCTCTCTCAGCAAACTAACTGAGAATTTTTTTTTCACGTGAGTAATAAATTACCTGACTACATTCAACCTTCTAGCTCCTCAACAGTTTGGCTTCCGACCGGGTTGTTCCACCGAACTACCAGTCATAAATTTCATTGAAGATATCAAACAAGCCATTGACAATGGTTCAGTTGTTAGAGCCATCTCCATCGACCTAACAAAAGTGTTTGACACAATTGACTACCGCATACTCGTTCATAAACTAGAATCATATGAAATTTCTCGCCCAGCTCTGGAGTTCATCCGCATTAATTAAAGTAACCGATCACAAGTCGCTCTTATAAGTGATATTTTTCTACCCCTCAGGCTGCAAACAGAGCTGTATCGCAGGGGTCCGGGAGTGTCTGGCTATGTCTCTCTTGCAGCTGATGCCTCGTTGAATGCAGCTTTCTGCATCTCAGTGTATGTGTATTCAAGTTTCTGTAATCTGAAAGACGTTGTCGGCAATGGTCACATTGGCTTCACTGCATAGACCCATCCGAAAAAAAAGGGGGGGGGGGGGAGGCACGTTTCTTTTATGTGCAAAACGGCTGTCTCTGTTGAATGGCACTGCACGATTTTGCTGAGCTTGGCGAGTTGGAGAAGATGCATCTGGAAAAATTCTGCGCAACAAAGGGACGAGTACAAAGGAAGAAGACATAGACGAGTTCTCTGTGCGTTCTTCCTTTGTACTCGTCCCTTTCTTGCGCTTGATTTTCCAAGATTTGTTTCTGTAGAGGCGGAGAGTCGCAATCATGGCCATAGAATGTAAACATACGGCAGACAAAGGCCATGGTTCTGTGAACCCCCAGTCACGTTTTAGGCGGCATAAAAAAAACAGTAATATGGCAACTGAATATAAACAATGCTTCGTAAGTTGTATAATGAGGTTTTACGAAGTATCCCTTTACTCAGATCATTGTAGCAGTGATTTGATGCAGGAACATAGTGAATGCAGAGTTGCTTACCGATGGACAACAGTTGATATCTTGGGCTCCTTTCATGAGTTCTGCATGCCCAAAAGAAAAGCCATCCCAAGGCTCACTGCTACTAGCATTAAAAAAAATTGTCTCTTGGCCAAAAAAGATGACGAAAAATTGTTAATTTACGAGAGGTTCCGGATATCAAGAAGTTTAACATTCTCGCAGAGAAAAGTTGAGCAACGCAGCCTACAGCCCCGCGCCAAAGTAAGTGCTTCGTAGCAAAATTACAAATTACTTATAACCTGAAAGTTCATGTCTTAAACTGTATTAATGACCGCGCAACAAGTCGCAAAGTGCATAGGTAGTTTAGAAAATAAATCAGTCTCTATGGGATCGCTATTGACCCAAGCTTAATCAGCGCAGGCACCAAAGAGTTAAAAGGCTGGATCCCCACCATTACGGTTTTCATTCCGCGTGGAATTCCACGCTACCATGCAAGCCTCCTACATGAACTGAGTTTTGGCGTCGCTTTCACGCGGTAGTACGTGCATTAAAACAGATTCACGCACTGCCCTTCCTGTGCCGTCTCCGATACTGTAGCGCATTTACTTGAGGTACGCCTTCGGTATGTGCGGCAGAGGGTTCTAGGACGAGAGTTCGAAGGCTCTCCAATCATCGCGCGTGTTCTGCTTCTTCCGCTGCACCAGTATCCACTCTCCATTGTGAT
This sequence comes from Amblyomma americanum, assembly GCF_052857255.1. NCBI lineage: Eukaryota > Metazoa > Arthropoda > Arachnida > Ixodida > Ixodidae > Amblyomma > Amblyomma americanum. The sequence continues at coordinate 235,098,476 of NC_135497.1, forward strand.
CGCATTCCTGTTGTGGTTCTTTATTTTTATCTCTTTTATATCCACAGTTTCACTCTCCGTGAACCTATTTCTTCTCCCCTTTCCTAGTCCACAGGCTCAAAAAAGATAATAGTCGGGGGTCGACGAAATTTCGTATGGTGAGGCATAAGGGAAGAAAAACTATAACAGTCACTGACAAGCCAAAGTAAAAGCAAGGCTCAGAATGAGGCTAACAGGGCAAGGAGTCGAAGCTTAAATGTGCAGCATATGACGAAATGATGGCATGTTTATGGGCGGCATCATTCCTTACTTCCGGCTGATGGCATCAGGAGACGTTTTGATGAATGACGACTGGAGTAAAAGTGTTGTTGTCAAGTTCCGCTCTTGGGATAAACTTCCAGTTTTGTCCCGGTAGATATTATGCGTGTATTCATAGACGTGCTCAACAATCGCAGTGTAAGGCAGTTGCGGATTTGGACATCGCGTGGGTGTTCTTTGAATCTTCTGGTGTATTGTTTTGTTTCGCCGCAGTAGGTATGATTGAAATCATCGCAGGAAATTCGATAGACAGCCCTGGTAAAACGTTTATCTAGCAGGGGGTCTGTGACTTTCACCAGCATATTTCGAAGCTTGGTGTATGGCACGTAGCCAGGTTATACTCAGCGAATATATGGGACAAAGCTTTGCTCATGCCCCGTACCTGCTAAATACCAGTAGTGGCGGTGCAAAACTTACGAGTGGCAGGCCTCGGTTGCAGAATCTATTTTTGGGTTATTTCCACAAAGTGGTCGGGATAGCCATCAGCAAAGACCTCTTGGAGTACTATTTTTAGTTCAGCTTGCAATTCGTCTTCTTTGCAGATTCGTGTCGCACGCATCACCAACGGCGATACATCGGATCTTTTGTGGGCCACCGGGTTATTCGAATTAAAGTCTAAGTTCTTCCCTGTGTACTTTGGTTTCCGGTATACACTAAAGGAGGGACCCCCGCCATTGCGTCGTACCATGACATTGAAGAAAGGGAGACCGTGCTCTTGTTCGTACTCCATCGTGAACTGTAGTCTTGGCTCGACGGCATATTCAGCTCCTGCAGAAGCCGCAAGGCATCCGCTTTGCGTAGGATGCAAAAACAAAAATCCGCCTATCAGAAAAAAAAAAACTTTCGGCTACGGTCATAAAATAGAGAACACTTTCATTTCCAGTGCTTTCATTACAATATTTGCGGTAGTTATGGGCAATGAGGCATTCATGGCAGTACCGCGTGTGTGTGAGTAGAACTTGAAGAAATACGTAGAATAAGTATTGCTGAGGCAGAACTGGAGGTCGGGGACGTCAAACGGCGTGCGGTCGGCGAGAGTGCTGTCCTTTAGTAAAATCTCTTCACACGCACAGACGGCCAGGTTGACCGGCACACTGGTATGACGTGGCATCGAAGGACACCATCGCATTTTCTGCGTCCAGGAGGAGTACGTTGTGTGCCTTTTCAGCGAAATCGAAGGAATTCGCCACATGGGTAGCAGCCTTTCCATCTAAAGGACTTAATACACTATGCAGATATTTCGAAAGGATGTAAAATGACGACCCACTGAAGTCCACGATGGGTCGCAACTTAATGCCTGTTTTGTGGATCTATAGGGTAACCCATAAATTGCAGGAGCAGAGTCATTTGTGCGCAATAGCTCTTAGTAGTTGGTAGCTTATGTCGGCGGCACGAACTGGAAGATGTCTGCCAGAAGTTCTTGTAGTTTCCTTTGAAGCCCACGTATAAGGTCCGCAGCAAGGCTGCATTCGTTGTTCGGTTCTCCAGCAGGTCACGCATTTTTACGCGAGAGCCCTAAGGAGCGCGTGAGGCGGAAAATCCGGCATCGTCGTCGTCGTCTCTGTCGCCACGCTGCGGCCGATAGCGGCTGCCGATAAGTGGATGCGGCCCGATAACGCTATCGCGTTCTACTCTTAAAGTGAAAGCATAAGCGTGCGGCAAGTTTTTTTTTCCGTCATAGTTTTCTCTGTCTAGTATCACGGTTACGCTTCCTTTGTCGGCGCGTAGAACAACACTACTGTTGCAGCGCATACTCCTGATGGCTTCTTTTTTGAGACCTGAGAGCCTCGTGACTTTCCACCACTTTGAAAGTTCGCAAATGGCACGGTTGCGTGCTTCTTTCCGGATTGACGACAGCAACCGGTTCACAGTTTGTTCCACAGAGAAGATTACCTTTCTTTTGTCCGGTTCACGATCGGCATTGAAATTCAGACCGCGGGGGAGGAAGGACATATCGGCGGTTGTGGGCTGATAAGAGGAAAGAATGACCAGGTCTTGGCGGGCGTGACGGACCGCACGTAAGGAGTGTGGCCGTTAGCGTATCGCGAAATTGATACATAAAAGGTCCCTGAACAAATGAACCTTGCGTGTGACAGGAAGTCACACCATGCTCTCGATTTTATCGGATCGAGCCATCGATCGCCCAACGAACTTTCGTTATTTCGACGAGTTACGCACGTGCACAGGGGAGGTTGCTTTTCCTGCAAGCTTCTCAAAAGCGCATGTATTTTGGCGCGATATAGTTTTGGGCCACAGCGCCGAGGGTAACCGCGTTTTCGAAATACTGAAAACTGCTATGAATAATAATTAGGATGGTGTACAAGCCTCTTAATAATAAAGGAGTCTAATTGTAATAGTTAAAAGGCTAACTATTCAACATTTGTCAACCATCTTGCTAGTAAGCCGCCGCGGTGGCTGAATGGTTATGGCGCTCGACTGCTGGTCCGAAAGACGCGGGTTCGATCCTGGCCGCGGCGGTCAAATTTCGATGCAGGCGAAATTCTAGAGGCCCGTGTACTGTACGATGTCAGTGCACGTCAAAGAACCCCAGGTGGTCAAAATTTCCGGAGTCCTTCACTACGGCGTCCCTCACAGCCAGAGTCGCTTTAGGGACGTTAAACCTCCATAAACCATAAAACCAACCATCTTGAGGGTTAGCCCGTCTTACCTATAATCTGAAGTACTACACCGCTGACAATACTATGCCGAAAAAAGCCCCCTTCTAACTCAATAATCCCCATTTATAAAAGTCGTGTAAATCCTTATATGAAACACCTTGTATATATAAGTACAAGGCGTGAAGGGGGCCAACGCAAGATCCTGAGGCGCTTTAAAAACTCGATTCATTTATGTCGCGACGTAGCGCAGTTGTCTCGACGTGCATTTCAGAAAGCAGGCTTTCGTTCGCCGGCGCCAACAAGCGTTTCTTCGATAAACCAATCTTTAATGCGGGGAGAATAGCGAAGTGAGCGCGATAAGTGCTACTCGCTGCTCAGAGCTTGGCTCATTGCTAAATGTTACGTCCCTGAACTATTTATTACCGAAGCACAAAAAATGATCAGGAGGCGTCAAAATGCACAGGAACTCGGGTATTGAACAAGGAGTTTATTCGGTGAAGTCAGATATTTGTACAAAATACATCCAAAATCGACAATATCGGAAACAGCGAACACAAGAACGTGAAATTTGCTCTTTTTCTCTTTGAAATAACGAATTTTTGCCTAAAGGACCTTCGCCTTACAGTGGTTGCGGACACGACCAATAAGGCCCACAATGAGCACACCTTCCATATTAACGGGAGGAGATCCTTCATGCAAGGAGAATGACGACATCCGTCATCCCCTAATAAATGTCCTTCTGCCGTTCAGGAGCCCAGCTATGTCTGGAGGCTGCTGCTGCTGCCCACGGATGCTGGGCGGCTTGATGCCTCTTTAGGAAAGGAAAGACGCCAGCGTGCCCGCCGCCGTCTCATCCATGATGGCCACGAATTCGTCGCGGCCGCAACAGCCCTGGATGTCCACACGTGTCTTAAACTCCGGGACTTAAAACGTCAGCTGCTGCACGCCGGATCCACCTGCAGGCAGGATGCCCACGGAAAGCAGCGCGGAGCTGAGAATTGAATCCCCCGGTAGCATAGGGATCATCTCCGTGACGGGGATTGGCAGCATCAACGCGCGTCCATAGCCTTGCGGGGCAACACTCGATGTTCCTACCTGGCAACACACGACTGAAGCATGGGCCGCATCCAGTAGCGGCGCGTCTTTGCCCTGCATCCAAAAGCACACTTTCTCAGACAATGCTTTCTCGCTTTGTGCGATACCCTTTAGCCGGGACGTCGTGGCCTCCATAGCATGCCGTCCTGGGGATGGCTCTTGATGCTGGCTTTCCTGTGAAGCCCCACGACGACTGTCTCTCACCAGTTCCTGCAGCTTCAGTAGTAGCATCAACGCGGACGGTGTGCCGCAACCAGTCTTGCGGCTGGCGATGGCATGCTTTCTGGCCAACACATTCTGAACGATGCACATCTCGACGGGGGTGCTTTCGGTGAACCTGCACATCGACGTTCTCCAGCAGCGAATCCCACAGGTCGAAAGCTCCGTAATTCAGCGTGTGCGAAAGCGCAAAGAAAGAGGGGTACTTCCTCCAGCAGTTCGCGAGCGGCACCTACATGCTCTGGACAGAGCAAGTGTACTCCAATTGCAATTTCAGGTCGCGCGCTCTGCGCCAGATTCAGGCGCTCTGACACAGAGCGTGCAGGCCGCTCCAGGCCTGCAATTGGAATTCACCATTAATTGGTACTGATGTTCGACAACCATGACTTCCAAAAAAGGTTGCTGATGTCATCCAAGGCTGACGTGATAAGTGTCACGTGACAACAATGAATTTCAGAAATAAAGTAGTTGACGTTCAAACGCAAATCGTTCCCCATTTCTACAATGCAGCCCACTGCAGAGCTCTACAAGTTTATTCATGGAGGTCTTTTGACACAACTGCGATTAAACCTTTCAAATTAAATCATCATCAAAAAAGAATGCCATTGTAAGGTCGGTTAAGTGGACCGTCTGCATTGCGGAAAGTGCTGAGCGAGCGCCGATAGGTTTGTCGAAGGATTGTCCAGATTCTGGGGAGCGCTGTGCCTGTCATAATATTTTCTCTTTTTTATAGTAACATTTCTTTAGCAGCAGTTCCGGAGGGAATTAAAACCAAATCTTACAGGTTATCAGCTGCGACGTAAATATCTTATTTCTAGGCAGATAAGCTTTATAAGATTAAAATGCATTGTAAAAAAAGCAAGCATGGAGTCCGTTTCGCCGGTATATTATTGCGTCATGGCTAGCAGCTTCCGAATAGGCGTACCTCAAGAGCAAATGTTATGTCAGTTTTTTTTTCAGCATTTAGCTATACGCCAAAAATTACAGATTAAATCTACAGATTAAATTGCAGCCAACGCAGCATCCAATGAAAGTAAAATGATATGAGCGATCTTAAGAGACAGAAGAGAGTAGATATAATTACTGAATAAAAGCGAGCTAATAATATCCTTGCTCAAAACCATGCACGAAAAGGAAACGGACACGGAGAGTGCATGCAGTGAGCAGAGGAGGCAACCGATGGTCCCTTCGGGTAACGCAATAGGTTCAAAGAGAATGCAAAGGTAGCAAGGAATTGCAGAAAAATAAGCTGGCAGATTTGATCGGGATGTTTTCAAGCATAGGACGGTCTCAAGTCAAGTGCCGCATGAAGCGGTTAATTGCTTGTCCGTGCAAAAAATTGCTTATTCCTCCAGTTGAAGTAGCTGCGAAAATAATAATGACGATGACTACCCTTAAGCAATTTATAACATTATTTGTCGACATAAGAACTGCATAATTCGTTTCCATCCTTCCATTCGCAGTCTTCCATTCCCAAATACTTTGAATATTCGACTACTCTTTTGAGCACTGCTTCCCTCGATAACACTAGTACAGCCTGCAGGACAAAACGCATTAAAAAGCGTGCTGCTATTCAGTTTTACCACATTCCCGAATTAATGGTTCCTCGTGCCCACGCTGAAACGATGCCTGACATCCATCTCGTGGTTTGTTAAAATGCTGAAAATCCTCGTTATATAGTGTACTTTTTTTCATGTGGCACACCATTTGCCACATAGCCATTATTTCATCTGCTTCACCTCGACATTAGAGTTCCCAGCTCATTTGTGAGGGCCGAATTATTGACCTTGAAGCCTTATCGACCTGCAAACTAGCCCTTGGTGGTGACAGCGGCGCTGCCGTCGTCTCCGTGACGTCATCACTGCTGACCGCGCCACCTGGATACATAAAAGGAACGGACAGCCCCCGGACCCTTGGGATCTGCGGCCACTGGTGGCACGTGTTAAGTTGCTCCTGCTTTGTTGTAGGTATCCAGCTCCTGCCGAGTACGTCATCGCCTTTGCCGCTGCCAGTCAGCAGCACATCAGTTCAGCAATCTTCGCCTTATCGACCTGCAAACTAGCCCTTGGTGGTGACAGCGGCGCTGCCGTCGTCTCCGTGACGTCATCACTGCTGACCGCGCCACCTGGATACATAAAAGGAACGGACAGCCCCCGGACCCTTGGGATCTGCGGCCACTGGTGGCACGTGTTAAGTTGCTCCTGCTTTGTTGTAGGTATCCAGCTCCTGCCGAGTACGTCATCGCATTTGCCGCTGCCAGTCAGCAGCACATAAGTTCAGCAATCTGCGCCTTATCGACCTGCAAACTAGCCCTTGGTGGTGACAGCGGCGCTGCCGTCGTCTCCGTGACGTCATCACTGCTGACCGCGCCACCTGGATACATAAAAGGAACGGACAGCCCCCGGACCCTTGGGATCTGCGGCCACTGGTTGCACGTGTTAAGTTGCTCCTGCTTTGTTGTAGGTATCCAGCTCCTGCCGAGTACGTCATCGCCTTTGCCGCTGCCAGTCAGCAGCACATCAGTTCAGCAATCTGCGCCTTATCGACCTGCAAACTAGCCCTTGGTGGTGACAGCGGCGCTGCCGTCGTCTCCGTGACGTCATCACTGCTGACCGCGCCACCTGGATACATAAAAGGAACGGACAGCCCCCGGACCCTTGGGATCTGCGGCCACTGGTGGCACGTGTTAAGTTGCTCCTGCTTTGTTGTAGGTATCCAGCTCCTGCCGAGTACGTCATCGCCTTTGCCGCTGCCAGTCAGCAGCACATCAGTTCAGCAATCTGCGCCTTATCGACCTGCAAACTAGCCCTTGGTGGTGACAGTGGCGCTGCCATCGTCTCCGTGACGTCATCACTGCTGACCGCGCCACCTAGATACATAAAAGGAACGGACAGCCCCCGGACCCTTGGGATCTGCGGCCACTGGTGGCACGTGTTAAGTTGCTCCTGCTTTGTTGTAGGTATCCAGCTCCTGCCGAGTACGTCATCGCCTTTGCCGCTGCCAGTCAGCAGCACATCAGTTCAGCAATCTGCGCCTTATCGACCTGCAAACTAGCCCTTGGTGGTGACAGCGGTGCTGTCGTCGTCTCCGTGACGTCATCACTGCTGACCGCGCCACCTGGATACATAAAAGGAACGGACAGCCCCCGGACCCTTGGGATCTGCGGCCACTGGTGGCACGTGTTAAGTTGCTCCTGCTTTGTTGTAGGTATCCAGCTCCTGCCGAGTACGTCATCGCCTTTGCCGCTGCCAGTCAGCAGCACATCAGTTCAGCAATCTTCGCCTTATCGACCTGCAAACTAGCCCTTGGTGGTGACAGCGGCGCTGCCGTCGTCTCCGTGACGTCATCACTGCTGACCGCGCCACCTGGATACATAAAAGGAACGGACAGCCCCGCACCCTTGGGATCTGCAGCCACTGGTGGCACGTGTTAAGTTGCTCCTGCTTTGTTGTAGGTAGGGTTCTGTCTTTTTCTTTGTAGCTAGATTTGTTAGTACATTGTGGCCGCTGATCCCGTTCTGGTCTGTTGGATGTTTGCAACTTGTAAACGCACCTTGCAAAATGGGCACTGATGTGAACACGTACCGCGCTCGCATTGGCACCTTTCTACCATCTTCACATCGCTGCAGTACATTAACCGTCCAAAGAAGTACCGTTTCCGCGCTACTTCAAGCTCTTTTACCACGACCTTCTTATGTACTAGCATCTGTATGCTTAGCGCTGCTCCTCCTTTCTGCTGGAGACATTGAGGCCAATCCTGGACCTGGAAAGGTAGAGGACGTTCTTAACTTGCTGAAAGACTTCATTGCTGAAAACGACCAAAATTTCAAGGCTACGACAGCCACGTTGGAAGAAATCAAGCGCGATGTTGTTGACATTAAATCACGGATTGATGTCATTGAGCAGAATATGGGTGGCGTGTCCGGCATTAGGGAAAATGTCTGTTCTGTTCATGGGGCGATTACTGAAGTCAAATCTCTAGTTGCAAGCACAAGCAATGATCTTGGAAATGTAGTTGACGATCTTAACAATAGAATGAGGCGAAACAACCTGTTGGTAAAGGGCATGCCTGAAACAGAAGGCGAAGAGTATGAAAATACCGAAAGCAAAATACTGGAATTCATTTCCACACACCTAAAAGTTAAACTGGATGCAAACGACATTGAACGAGCCCACCGCATCGGCCGGCGTCGCGATGATTACAAGCGTCCAATCATCATCAAGTTCCTAAATTTCAAGGTAAAGGAAGAAGTACTGCGGAATGCATTCAACCTAAAAGATGTCGTGCCCAAAATGTGGTTGGAAGAAGACTTTTCACCCAAAATCCAACTTCAACGAAAAAAACTGAGGGATTATGCAAAAAGTATTCGGGAGGAAAATAAGCGATTTACTATTCGGTTTAATAAGCTGCACTTGCGTGGTGCAACCTACAAATATGACCCCGCTTTGGAACAAGTTGTGAAGGTACTCGAACAAGAAGCGCGCAGTCCTAAATGACCGGAAACTCAAAGCAAGTGGTCATCCGGCAAGCTTCGAGAAATTTCTGTGCTTCTTGCAAACTTCCGCAGTATTGTTCCCAAACTTGACACCGTGAAAGGCATAATTTTTACGTGCTCTCCAGACATCATTCTTGGCACCGAGCCATGGCTAACGCCCGACGTTTCCAACAGCGAACTATCACTTCCTGTGGACCTAACTGTTTTCCGAAAAGACAGGAAAGAGGGTAGGGGAGGAGGCGTAATGATCGCCATACGGAGCAATTATCAGCCATGTCCCGTCGCCTTTGAAACGTGTCTTGAGCTGCTGTGGGTCATGGTTCGGCTCAAAGGTGTCACATATGTCATAGGTGCATGCTACCGGCCTCCAAACAGTCTTCCCGATTTTGTCGATCACCTGCAGGATGCACTGGAATACATTTTCGCTACATACTCCCAAAGCATTGTACTGTTAGGAGGCGACTTCAATTATTCCGCTATTAACTGGAAAACGTCATCTGTCACTTCCGGATCGAATCGCCATGAATGTTCCCGCCTGCTTGATACAATGACAGCGTTTCATTTAACTCAGCTGGTACAGGAGCCCACCCGAGGTGATCACGTTCTAGATCTGTTATTTACAAACCTTCCTACTCATTCCCGCACCTACGTACTCGAAGAGATAATCGATCACAGATTCGTCCACAGTTTAGTACCCATGTACGTTCCTGCCAAGCATATTACGACCAAATGCATCCTAAATTACCCGAAATGCGATCATGAAAAAATAAAGCGCATGCTAAGAGACTGCGCATATTTTTCAAACCACCTTTGTAACGCGCACGGCAAACGAACATTGGTTGTTATTTCGGGATAAGTTGAAGGAAATCGAGCATGCCTGCATCCCAAAATTACACGTCAAAACAAGAACTGACTCCCCCTGGTTCACAAAAGATGTTAAGTGTCTAAACAAAAAGAAAAAAGTGTACCGCAGAGCTAAGGAAGTTAACTCTGACAGCGCCTGGCAACAGTACAAAGACGTATCTGCTACGACCAAAATCGCCATAAAGAAGGCTAAAAACCAATTTTTTAACCACACTTTACCCGACTTGTTAAGAACCAACCCTGCAAAATTCTGGCAAGGGATAAACCCTATCGGCAGCCATGAGATACCAGTATTGAAAGATGCGGACGGACGTGTGGCACCTCCAGAGGCAATGCCTGACCTATTCAACAAGCATTTTACAGACACCTTTACAACCGAATCAGTGCCTTTTAATTACCGTGAACCTCAACAACCGTTAGTGCTTCATCCTTCAGAACCAATCATCATTAGCGCAGCTGGTGTTGCCCGAGCTATTGAGCGACTTCCACTTAATTGTAGCCCTGGTCCAGACGGTATCAATACCAAACTTCTTAAACTTACCGCGCACGTGTCGGCTGCCTTACTAACTTTAATATTTCAGCAGTCTTTAGTTACAGGATGCATTCCCGATGACTGGAAAACCGCAAACGTCAACCCAGTTTTTAAATCCGGTGATAGCACGTCACCGGAAAATTATCGCCCCATATCACTAACATCGATTTGTTGCAAGTTGCTTGAACATATCCTCTATTCAAACATAATGGCCCACCTAAACGCCAATAACTTGCTTATTGCTAACCAGCATGGCTTTAGGCAAAAAAAGTCCTGTCAAACACAGCTCTTTGAGCTCTTAACAGATCTTAACGAATCGGTGCACGAATTAATATATACTGATGCCATATTTATAGATTTTTCAAAAGCTTTCGATCGCGTTCCCCACATAAGACTAATGAAGAAAATTAACAACCTACAACTGCACCGCGATATCACCCGTTGGATCGGAGAATTCCTAAGTAATCGCTCCCAAAGCGTCAAAATTAAAGAGTATTCATCGAGCAGTTCACGAGTCATATCGGGAGTCCCACAGGGATCCGTTTTAGCGCCATTCCTATTTTTAATTTACATTAATGACATAGCATCTAACATATCATCTAACGTGTGACTGTTCGCTGACGACTGCGCAATCTATAGAAGGATAGTCACCCCCCTTGATGCAGTTATTCTACAGACCGACTTAGTGCACCTAAATGAATGGTTCCAGCTATGGCAGATGGAAATTAATATCAAAAAAACAATGTTGATGACCTTTTCCACGCGCACTAAATACCTTCTAATGTCTACACAATTAATGAGAATACAGTTGAAAGAACGGATTGTTTTAAGTACCTAGGTGTTTATCTCAGTGCTGATTTAAGCTGGAACACCCACATAAATCACATCACAAACAAAGCATTTAAGAAACTGGGACTCATCAAACGTCGTCTATATCTTGCCAACCCCGAGACAAAGCTTCGCGCGTATACTACACTCATAAGGTCAGCTTTAGAATATGCATCTTTAATATGGAGTCCAAGTAGCGTTTCATTAATTAACCGTCTTGAGTCTGTGCAAAATAAAGCTGTGAGGTTCATCCTTTCTTCATACTCGTGTCATTATTGAAGCAAACTATCAGCATTCCCGACCTTATCACTCGACGCAAGTTCTCTCGTTTATCGTTTTTTCATTCCTTGTACTACGATGGCTCCCCGTTCACAGCTGATCGCATCGCCGCTGCCCATCATGTTTCATCCCGGTCTGATCATTCCCACAAAGTGCAACCCATCTTCGCACGAACACTGAAATATCAAACATCACCCTTACTATTATCTTTGGCAGAGTGGAACTCATTACCGGCTGACATAGTTTCTGAAACTGAGCTATCACATTTCCAAACAAAACTTTCATCGCACCTTGGCCTACAGAATTCACCGTGATATTTTCAGTATTGTTGAAGCATTAAGTCTTATACGCTCAACCTATGTATCTTTCAGCGACTGCAGTGATGTGTACTTGCAATTTGTATATATAGTTATTCTTTGTGTTTGTTAACTACTGTGTGCCAATAATCTGTATTGTGTTGTTTTCATGCCCCCCCCCCCCCCCCTATGTATTGCCCACTTGGGTCTTTAGGGTATTTAAATAAATAAATAAATAAAAATCTTCGGCGTTCGCATTCCAATTACGTGCCTCCCGGACTATATGTTCGCGACAACAGCGTTAGTGTGAAGCCGCGCGGAAGCATTTCAATGATAAATCTGGCTTTAAAGCACTGACCATAAACGCATTTGGAAATACTTTCCCCAGCACGCAGTTTACTGTTTGCCCTCATTCGTAGAGTAATAATTGTGTCCCAGCAATCCAGAGCTCACAGCACACCGAATGTCCAAGAGAATGCAAAAAGGAGGAAAGAAAAAAGGTCATAATTTACTGCCGATAGACTCTCGATGAACCTGACATCTTTAGATCGTGCTTTCGGAGGAATCTCCTCTTCCCCTCTTTCTTATAACGCGACTTCAAAGAAAAGGAATGCCTGGCGAGCGAAGAGGAAAACTACTTTTGTCTCAGTGATCGTAAGTGGCTATGCTACCCTTGTGACCCCGTGGCGCAGCGGGAGGCGCGTTTCGAGGACGACTTTCAAAGAATTGGCTGCCCCGAATGATTCAGGACTGCGTCTCTAGTGTCCGCTGGAAGCGCGTGCTGACGGCTGTAAGTGTAAAGATCTGGTTGCGTAGAAGGGGCTGCGTAGAGGACGCTGCAGCGACCGACCAGCGAAGGATTCTCCAACAGAGTGCACTTGAGACCCGAGGAGAGAGGCCATTTACTCTTGTCGCAACGCCATCGCCTAATCTCCGACTGTATCAATATACCTCGCTGTACAAAGTGTAAATGCGGTTTGCCTCATAATTTCTACTCGTGCTGCTCGTTGCTTATGCGTTCCTTCTACAGCGGGCGCTGCTGCGGTGGTCCTGTAATATATGTTCGGCTAAACGCGACAATGCACAGGTGTCCCCTGATCTGACAAATTTCTTAAATAGTGCTTCCTTCTTCCCACGCTGATGCAGTGTCGAATTCCTTTCTCGTGGTTTTTTTAAAAAAAACTGGAAATCCTAGGCATAAGTTTTCTTTTTAACATAGCGGGCCCATTGGCACTTGATCTGCTGCACTACGACATTAGTGTCGGCGCCTCATTCCTAAGGTAAGAAATACAGTCGCGGAAGGCGACAAGTGGAGGAATTTTCGGAGTTAAAGTTTTAACCACGCCCGTCCAGGATAATGTATTCAGGCCACAAGTGCTACTTTAGTGGCGCACGCAAGCATTTCACTGATAAATGATGCTCTAATGTAGCAATATTACCCACACAACAAGATGACGAGGGCGAAGCGATTGAAAAGCGTACAAGAGGGTCCTTGTTGAAATGCAGATTTATCGAGGAATGTATAAATAGCCAAATTCTATTAAATACCGAACAATGAATACAATGGCGAAAAAATTATTGCCTTGGTGCGAAATTAACAATCTTTTGTTGAGGGAACATGCGGTCATCCAAGGTCGGCAAACACGACACATGCGGTAACCGCAGAGAACACCTTAGCGGAGCGAACCCGGATATTACGCCCGACCACGGACAGAGATCCTTGCCACCGCTGTACATGCTGTATGCAATCACATCCTCGCTGCGGGTGAAGCAGTGACGCTTTCGGCGGCTGTTTTCCCAGACCCCAGGAATGCTGCGTGGTATGACGCCCATTTAGGAAGAGAAAGGCGCCAGCATGCCCGCCGCCGTCTCATCCATGATGGCCACGAACACGTCGCTGCCCCGAGAGCCCAGGACATCCAGACACTGCAGACGCTGCTCAAATTGCTTCACGTAATACGGTGCCTACAGCACGCAGGAATCAGCTCCCCCCGGGATGACCGCCAAAAGCAGCGAAGTGACCATGAACTCCCGCAGCAGCGCCGAGATCAGCTCAGGAACGGTTACTGAGGGTATAAGGGAGCGTAGACAGCCTCTAGGCGGCACTGTGGGATATCGTACCTGGAACGACACGCTTGATTCGGAGGCCATGTTCAATGGTACTTTGTCCAGCGGCAACAAGCACGCCTTCGCCAATAATAACTTCCCGTTTTCCAAAAATTCCTCCCGCCGGCTTGGGGTGGCCGCCAGCGTGTACAGTTCCTGGGATGGCAGACGATATTGGTTCTCCCGTGGAGCACCGGGAACTCTGTTCTTGGCCAGTGCCTCCAGCATTGATGAAATGACTGCGGTCGACGCACTGGAATCAGTGTGAGCGTTACTGAAGGTGTTCTTCCCGCAGGGTGCACTATTCATGGCGCACATCTGAATGGGGATGGGTTGGATGTAGAGGGCACACCGACGTTTTGCAATAGCTGCTCCCGCAGCACAGACACCTTCAATTCAACATGTGCGAAAGCCTGGGTCACTCTGTCGCCTCGCAGAAGGATCGTACCTGCCAGTACTGAAGCCTGCAGAGCAGTTCCAGAAGTCTCCACGTCACCGACAGCGATGACGATAGCGCTGTTGACAAAGAATTTTTCACTACCTTGACTTCACTAAAAATGATTTAAATGATAATCATGCAAGTAAGCGTTTTATTTTGCTCAAGAATCGCGGAAAAAATATTTTTGACATCCAAAACGTCCTCTCCTCACAAGTGTCAGCATGCGTGACTACTGTGCAATTTTCTTTCACTTTTCTAGACACTCGTTCCGCTACTGCAAGTGCGCCAGATTTTGTGTGATCTTGCCGCTGCCCATATCGTGACCCTCTTTTTTCTCCTCTTCCCGTTCCCCAGTGAAGAGTAACAGGCCAGATATTTATTTTTCAGGCCAACCTCTCTGCCTTTCCCGTCAATAAACCCTCCCTTTATCTCTTGCCTGCAGCGTGATTCCGTGTGCTGAAGGGCACAGTGCTGCAAATTTCGATTATGAAGGTGGTGATGGCCTCCTCATTTGAAGAGGGTTGTCACAGTCAATGCGTCCTGGTCGAAAAAGAGAAAAAATTCGGATGGTTTCAGGTGTCTAGGCCAAATGCAAAATAAGCGGGTTAGCACTGCGAATTCGGTTCGAGGCTCGGTCTTCAAGGTCAAGCAGGTGTCAGACAAACATCAAAATTCGGAATTATCGTCCACCTTAGGGCATGACGTGATAGCGTCAATGGTCTAATGCCCATATATGCGGAATTCGTCATTCTCTGTAGGATAAACTGTATACATTGTGCAATAGATCAGTCTAGTGCAGCGAGCGGCCGGGAAGTAGATTATGGCAATACTAATCTCACTCATTTTTGGGCCCACACTCGTGAAAAGGAAGAAGTGCCTGATGAGTGAAACACTCAAAAAAGACGAAAAATGCAAACGTTTGCTAGCTGAGAAACACGACAGGACGACGGAATTGTCATGAAATGGCATTTTATTTAGGATACGCTGGAAAAAATTGTTTGAATCAATCCTCATTCATTATATTCCGACTTAAGGTATTCTGAAGGAAGTGAAGGTTGACGAAAAATCCTCATCATCATGATCATCATCATCACTATTGCCACCCCTGACTGATGACGTAGACACTTCTAGAACGCCTCTTCTAGGTGCAGTACTACCAATTACAGCCCCTGTGCGGTACAAGTGCGCGACACATATTTTCGTATTCCCTGTATCCTTGTCTTAAGCGCGAACGGAACCTGCTGCCACAGAACGTCGGAGTGCAATGTACACCAGCGCCACCCTTGTGAAGATGAACATCGTCCAAAATGGGATGTTCAGCAGGGATACCATAGCCTAGAAGCCCCTGCACTGGTTCCGGCACATCGTCTGTATGCACGCTACCGATGCTGCAGGGACTGGTGGCAGAGAACGCTTTTGGGGCTTTGCAGCAGAGCCAGCATCAGCAGTCGTCCCGGGCATTGTGCATGTTCGTGTCCATCACGTCCCGGATGAAGGACATTCGTGCAAAGCGAGATCGCATCGTCTGAGAAAGCCTGCCTCCGTATGCTGGTTACAGAAGCGTTGTGGCTGGACATGCCTCCTTTTATAGGCGTGCGTTGCCAGGTAGGAGATCCGAGTGTTATGCCTTGAGGCTGCCGACGCCCACTTGTGCAGTCTGTAAACGTCCCAGAATCGATCCCTATGGTGCCGCGGGAACCTATGTCCAGCTCTGTGATTCTTTCTGTGGGAATCCTGCACGGCACCGACTCTGACGTGCTCTAGCCGGAGAAGCGTGTTGAAATCCGTGTCTGTTGGGGCAATGACGTATTTGTGGCCATCATGGAGGAGACGCCGGCGGGCACGCTGGCACCTTTCCTCCCCTAAAGAAGCGCCAAGCGCCGAACGGCCGTGGGCTCCAGTAGCCGCATCTTCCCGCGGGTGGCTTCCTGAATGGAAGAAGAACATTTCCTCGGATATATCGGATGCCGTGATTGTCGGTGCTTGAAGGATATTGGACCGTAGGCATCAAAAGTGCGCTCGGTGTGCACCGTAGCAGCGTCCATAAGTATTAGGGGACCGATTGTGTTCCGGACAGAATTACTGTATTTTAGATTCAAATATCAATACTCACGTTCCTGTATTTACTGCTTCTTTTACAGCCGAATCATGTTAAATTATGCGTATAAATCAGGCCCCACCCAATTAAGTTCCGTTTCAATGCCTCACTGTCTCTGCATGTTTTGTCTATTGTTCCCCAGGTTTATGTGCATGGATCATAAACAGCTCAGGCACGTCACATTTCCCATTGAGCCAAAGCGATAAGTAGCACGCAGGAGTAAATGTCAATGGCTTTGCTTCCTTCACTGAATTAAATATTATTTATCGAGGAAATGCTTTATTCCGCCTGCATAAAAACGCTGCTGGTGCCGATGGCACATGTGATTGGAGTTATCTCCGTCGTAAAGTTGCAGGCTTATCACTTTCATAAACTGTATCATCACTCAAAGCTTCATGACTTTTTTATTTGCCTTCTTCCATTTTTGACCGCCGCGACCATCCGTTTAAAGTTAAGCGCTTGTCATGCCGTACATTTAACTATGCACATTCATTCATTCCAAGCACTCTAACCAACTGGAACGCTCTCCCTTCAGACGTTGCTACCACCACTGATGCGGAGAAATTTTTTAAGCTAATATCTGCCACTACTTCTGCGTAACATCGTTTAGTACATTTTTAACTTACCAGTGCATTACGTTTTTGTCTTTTATTTCGGTTATTGATGATTCTGTTTGTTTCATTTTCATGCCGTTGTGGATAGACATTGCATAACTTGTATTAACTTTACTGTCAGCTGTTCTGTTAATGTTTCTGTTTCTTGCCATTTATGCTTCAATGTTTAATTATGTCGAATTTTTTATTCTAAGGATCCATATGATTTTATATTGTTTTGTTTGTAGTTTCTTGAATTTTTGGCTTATTTATTTCTCTCTTTTCATTACTTGCCTGTACCGCCCCCCCCCCCCCCCTATTTAATACCCTCAAATTGAGGTCCTTTAGGGGTATTTTGTACAAAAAATAAATAAATAATGCTTCAACTTCCTGCGTTTGCTATCTTCTCGCTAGTGCTTTTCATGCAGATGTTGAACTTGGGCTCCAAAGCTAATGTCGCGGCTCAGAGCATCAAGGTCAGACCATCAGACAGGACGGCAAATGCACGACGGCGGAAAGGAGGTACACAGGAGAACCTTTTTTGTGTATCCTTGTCTGTCCTTGTGTTTTCGTTGCTCTGAGAGTACAGAAGAACGCACACCATATATGCTTCTTAAACCACGCAAAAAAGACAAGGGACGATGAAGAAACCAACAAGACAGAGCGCGGAACTTCAACTGGTTTATTACAACAGTGCGTCACATTTATACAATCATCGTAATCACACTGCAACATGACAAACGATAATCATGTAACACTGGTGCGCAGGCGTGTACGGGACATCATGCTATCCAGATAGGAATACTCTTTATCGGACAGGTTTACCGAGGTTTTGCTGACACACGAGCCGGATTCCTTCTTAATACAGTAGGCCTCATACACTCCTGTACTTAGTTTAGACGCGAACTTATTCAGGATTGTGGTATCGCGGAACCGAGGCGTGCAACCGCGGCAGTGGCGACAATGGTCGACATCATGCCCTCCCCCTCCCAATTCGCCTACTCCTACGTGGTGCTCCTGAAGTCTGACGTTTACACAACGTACAGTTTGTCCGATGTAGCTTTTGCCACAGGACAGGGGTATACGGTAAACGACCCCCCTTTTGCACGGGGCAAATCTGTCTGCGTGCATGATACCGTATTCTTCCTTGTGCTTTCCCTGCACCTTGTTTCACAGGCCGGCCAGTTTTTGGGGTGCGGTAAAGACCACCGGCGTGTCACCCTTCTGAGCCACTTTTTTCGAGCGATGCGCGATCTGGTGGTAGTGTGGGATGGCAACGGGCCTCTTGGGTTGCGCTTCTTCCCTGCGGCGGTGCTCAGGTACGCCCCTGGCTCCACTGGCAAGGGCCTCTATCATAGAGGTGATTAAAACCCCTGGGAAACCAGCACTGGTCAGCCTTTTTAGCTGGAAACCCACGCTGTGTGCCATTTCATGGTTGCAGGACTTGTCCAGAGCCGCACGCAGGCAGTTTTTCTCGATACCCCTTTTAACAAGCTTGGAATGAGCTGGCTGGTGGCTTAATATAGCTTTGTTTGAGCGAGGTTCATACCTCCAGCACGCTTGGGCTCCGCGGACAACGATACAGATATCCACGACTTGCAAGGATAATTGCGCTGGCACCTCATCGGTGAAGCTAAGACCAAAAGAGCACTCGGAGAAGATTTCTAGAACCCGGTGAACCGCAGTCGTACCCCCCTCATGCGTAACCCCTTTCAGGAAAATAGCGTAATCATCCACGTATCTAAAAACCTCAGCCGAGTAGTCTGTGTCAAGGCATTCAGCAATTCGCTTATCACAGTATGATAAAAATATCACTCAACAAAGGGGTTATGCAAGAGCCAATACAAACGCCACGCTTGTGAATGAAGTTCTTTCCTTCAAAATTGACAATGGTCGATGAAAGATTAAACCTAAGCATTTCTAAAAAGTTATCTACACTTAATCGGCATGCATTCTGGAAGGCCACAGGGCCACAGTCATCAATTTAATCTTTAAGAGGGCGAAACACTTCGTCCTGAGGTATGGAATAAACCAGGTCGGTTACGTCTATTGCAAAAGAGAACAAAGATTGATTCGAGCTTCCGTGATCACGAAGAAATGCGATAACCTCTTCAGAATTCTTTATCATGAACGTGTCTGCTATTCGCAGTATACGAAAATGTTTTTGTAGAAACTTGGATAAAGCCCCCTGCCACGTATCGCGCTCAGAAACAATGGCTCTAAAGGGAACACCTTCTTTATGGGACTTCGTGGAAAAGAAAATGCTCAGTATTCCGCTATTTTTCCCTTTGACTGTTTTCCCAAACTTTGTCAGGTTGTGCCTGTCACACAAGGCCAACGCACACACAAGGCGTCGGCATTGTGTGACAGGCACAACAAGCAGGTGCTGCGTATGTACGTCGTTAATGTATCGTACTCCCCCTCCAAGCCGCAGTTCGATCCCGGACAAACACCTAAGGTACACACGCCAGTCAACCAGGGCAAAAACTGATTGCAAGGCCAACCTCCCGAATATGGACCGCTCCCTGCTTCCAATCCACATCGACGGGCCAGTGCTACCGCAATGAATCCTCCAGCTACAGTCCCGCCGGTCCTGCTCCACCACCAGTGAGAGCTACCCCCTTTCCACGGCCAGCCCCACGAGGACGCCGAAGACTGGCTGGACCAGCACGACCAGGTGGCCATCTACAATGTCTGGGGCGCTGACTGCAAAATGCGTCACTTTTACTTCGCTCTCGAAGACTACACGAGGACCTGGTTTATAAACATTGAATCTGGCCTTCGAACGCAGGATTCTTTCAAAACCGAGTTCCTTCAAGTCTTCAAGTGCACCACGCTACGCAAAGAGAAGGATGACTTGCTTTTGCAGGCCCGAAACCAACTCCCCAACGAGAGAGTGAGTGTGTATGCCAAAGATATGAAGAGAGTTTTCCGACGTTCCGACCCATGCATGTCGGAAGAGAGGACGATGAGCTTCCTGATGAAATGGGTTAAGGAGTAGCTGTTCACCGGCCTGCTTCGAAGTCCTCCAGTGACCTTAGCTGACTTCGTAAAGGAGGCGAGCTCCATCGAAAAGTCTTTTGACATGAGGGCCCGGCAGTACGATCGCAAAACAGCATCGAACGTTCTCGAAGGATTGTACAGATTCTGAGGAGTGCTGTGCCTGTTATGAAATTTTCTGTTTTATTATATTTCTATTTCTTTAGAAGCACTTCCGTGGGAAATTCAAGCCAAATTTTACAGGCTATCCTCCGCGACGTAAAGAACCTGTTTTTAGACAAATCAGTTTTATAAGGTTAATATATATTGTATAAAAGCATGCACGGAGTCCGTTTCCCCAGTATATTATTAGATCATGACTAGCAGCTTGCGAATAGGCGTACCTCAAGAGCGAAGTTTGTCAGTTTTTTTTCCAGGACTTAGCTATAGGTCAAAAATTAGGAGAACAACGAATGATCTAGAGATTAAATTGCAGCCAACGCAGCATCCAATGAAAGGAAAGTGATATGGGCGATGTTAAGAGACAGAAGAAAGCAGATATTATTACAGACTAAACGCGAGCTAATTATATCCTTGCTCAAAACCATGCACGAAGAAGAAGGGACACGGGCAGTGCATGCAGTGAGAAGCGGGGCAACCGATGGTTCCTTCGGGTAACGCAGTGGGTTTAAGAGAGAGAGGGTTTATTGACTTGAAAGGCAAAGCGGTTGGCCTGAAAAATATCTGGTCTGCTACTCTGCACTGGGAAACGGGAAGAGGAGAAACAAAAAAGGGTCACGATGGGGGGGGGGGGGGGGGGATGATGATTGGAGGAGGCAGATGAAAAAAAAACATTAAAAAAACAAGGCACACTTTCTAACATCACAAACGCGAGGCAAGGTCCGTATCGCTTAAAAAGCGTGAGAGCGATCGCCTTGCCTGTACAGTTTTCAAACTATCTGGCCAAGAGCAGAGGATCAAATCCTATGAGAAGGGCCTTGTGTCCATGGACTTCAAAACAGATACAAGCATGAGTCTTTCACGTGTATAGGATAGACAAACCACTAAAACATGTTCTATAGTATCTTGCTCGTCACATGTGGTACAGTCCGGGGAGTCCGCTGGACTGTGGGTTCAAAGAGAACGCAAAGGTAGCAAAGATTTGCAGAAAAAAAGGCTGGCAGATTTGATCGGGATGTTTTCAAGCCGAGGGCGTCTCATGTCAAGTTCCGCATGAAGCGGTTAATTGCTTGTCCATGCAAAAATAAAATGGCTTATTCCTGCAGTTGAAGTAGCTGTGAAAATAATGATGACCATGACTACCCTTAAGCAATTTATAACATTATCTGTCGACATAAGAACTGCATAATTCGTTTCCATCCTTCCATTAGCAGTCTTCCGTTCCCCAATACTTTGAATATTCGACTACTCTTTTGAGCACTGCTTCCCTCGATAACACTAGTGCAGCCTGCAGGATAAAACGCATTAAAAAGCGTGCTGCTCTTCAATTTTTACCACATTACCGAAGTAATGCTTCCTCGTGCCCACGATGATACGATTCCTGACATCCATCTCGTGGTTTCGTTAACATGCTGAAAAGCCACGTTATATAGTGTACTTTTTTTCATGTGGCACACCATTTGCCACATAGCCATTACTTCATCTGCTTCACCTCGACATTAGAGTTCCCAGCTCATTTGTGAGGGCCGAATTATTGACCTTGAAGCCAATAGGCGGAGAAATCTTCGGCGTTCGGATTCCAATTACGTGCCTCCCGGACTATATGTTCGCGACAACAGCGTTAGTGTGAAGCCGCGCGGAAGCATTTCAATGATAAATCTGGCTTTAAAGCACTGACCACAACGACATTTGGCAATACTTACCCCAGCACGCAGTTTACCGTTTGCCCTCATTCGTAGAGTAATAATTGTGTCCCAGCAATCCAGAGCACACAGCACACCGAATGTCCAAGAGAATGCAAAAATGAGGAAAGAAAAAAGGTCATAATTTACTGCCGAAAGACTCTCGGTGAACCTGACATCTTTAGATCGTGCTTTCGGAGGAATCTCCTCTTCCCCTCTTTCTTATAACGCGACTTCAAAGAAAAGGAATGCCTGGCGAGCGAAGAGGAATCCTACTTTTGTCTCAGTGACCGTATGTGACTATGCTACCCGTGTGACCCCATGACGCAGCGGGAAGCGCGTTTCGAGGACGACTTTCCCAGAATTGGTCGCCCCGAATGATTCAGGACTGCGTCTCTGGTGTCCGCTGTAAGCGGATGCTAACGGCTGCAGGTGTGAATACTAGCTGGCTGCGAAGAGGTCGCTGCGGCGACCGACCAAGGAAGGATTCTCCAACAAAGTGCACTTGAGACCCGAGGAGAGAGGCCATTTTCTCTTGTCGCAACGCCACTGCCTCATCTCCAACTGATACAACATACCACGATGTACAAAGTGTAAATACGGTTTGCCTCATAATTTCAACTCGTGCTGCTCGTTACTTATGCGTTCCTTCTACAACGGGCGCTGCTGCGGTGGTCCTGCACCTGTAGCACATGCTCAGCTAAACGCGACAGTACACAGCTTTTCCCAGATTTGCCAAATTTCTTAAATAATGCTTATTTCTTCTCGCGCTGATGCAGTGTGGGATTACTTTCTCGTGGTTTCTTAAAAAGCTCGAAAGCCTAGGTATAATTTTGTTTTTAACATTGCGGGCCCATTCGCACTTGATCTGCTGCACTACGATATTAGCGTCGCCGCCTCATTCCTAAGGTAAGAAATACAGTCGCGGAAGGCGACAAGTGGAGGAATTTTCGTAGTTAAAATTTTAACCATGCCCGTCCAGGATAATGTATTCAGGCCACAAGTGCTACTTTAGTGGCTCACGCATTTCACTGATAAATGATGCCGTAATGCAGAATTAATTCCCACACAGAAAGATGACGAGGGCAAAGCGAAAGAAAAGCGTACAAGAGGTTCCTTGTTGTAATGAAGATTTATCGAGAAATGTATAAATATCCAAATTCTATAATATACCGAACAATGAATACAATAGCGCGAAAATTATTGTTCTGGAGCGATATTAAACTTTGGTTGAGAGAACATGCAGTCTTCCAAGGTCGGCAAATACGACACATACGGTAACCGCCGACCACACATTCACGGAGCGAACACGGGTCTTACGCCCGACCATGGGCGGAGATCCTTGCCACCGCTGTACATTCTGTCTCCAATGACGTCCTCGCTCCGGGTGCAGCAGTGATGCTTTCGGCGGCTGTTTTCCCAGACCCCAGGGATGGTGAGCGATTTGACGCCCCTTTAGGAGGAGAAAGGCGCCAGCATGCCCGCCGCCGTCTCATTCATGATGGCCACGAATACATCGCTGCCCCGACAGGCAAGGACATTCAGACGCTGCAGACACTCCTCAAACTGCGTCACGTAATACGGTGGCTGCAGCACGTCGGATTCAGCTCCCCCCGGGATGGCAGCCGAAAGCAGCGTAGAGGTGACCATGAACTCCCGCAGCAGCGCCGAGATGAGCTCAGGAACGGTTACTGAGGGCATAAGGGAGCGTAGACAGCCTCTACGCAGCACTATGAGACATCGTTCTTGGAACGACAGTGGTCTCTTGTCCAGCGGCAACAAGCACGCCTTCACAAGCGTTAACTTCCCGTTTTCCAAAAATTCCTCCCGCCGGCTTGCGGTGGCCTCCAGCGTGTGCAGTTTCTGAGATGGCAGACGATATTGGTTCTCCCGCGGAGTACCGGGAACTCTGTTCTTGGCCAGTGCCTCCAACATTGATGAAATGACTGCGGTCGACGCACTGGAATCAGTCTGAGCGTTACTGAAGATGGTCTTCCCGCCCAGTGTACTATTTATGACTCACACCTGAATGGGGATGGATTGGGTGTGCAGGGCTCACCGGCGTTCTGCAGTAGCTGCTCCCACAGCACAAAGAACTTCAATTCAGCATGTGCGAACGCCTCGGTCGCTCAGTCGCCTCGCAGACGGGTTCACCGGCAGCAATGACAATAGGGCTGTTGAAAAAGAATTTTTAACTACCTTGACTTCACTAAAAATGCTTTAAATAATAATGATGCACGTGAGCGTTGATGCAATTTTTTGTGCTGAAGAGTCATAAATAAAATATTTTTCACATCCAAGACGACCTCTCCTAACAAGTGTAAGCATGCGTGACTACCCTGCAATTTTCTTCTTTCACTTTTCAAGACACTGGTTCCGCTACTGCAAGTGCGCCAGTTTTTGTGTGATCTTGCCTGCAGCGTGATTCCGTCTTCTCGTCGGCACAGTGATAAAACTTTCGATGATGGTGGTGGTTATGGCCAGACCATTTGAAGCGGGTTGTCCACAGTCAGTGCGGCCTGGTCTAAAGAGAGAAAAAAATGCGGATGGTTTAAAGCGTCTAGGCCAAATGCAAATTATGCGCGGTATCACTGCGGTGTCGGTTGAAGACTCGGTCTTCAAGGTTAAGCAGGCCTCAGACAAACATCGGAAATCGGGCTTATCCGCCACTTTAAATGTACGGTGTGATAGCGTCAATGGCTAATGCCTATATATGCGGAATTCGCCATTCATTGCTTTACATTTATAGATCACTAGGAATCCTCATACTTCTCCTGGCGTAGTGGTGCAGCGGTTTAGCGATGCGCCACTGCACCGCGATGGCATGCGGGCGCTGCCAACGGTGGGGCTTGTGGACCCAGGTTGCCGTTCCCGAGCAACCTCAAGGCCACGGAAAAAGGCTTCGGATAGACAAGCATCGGCGAAATCTCATATTGTAGCTTTGAGTGCTCTCGACCTAAAAAAAAAGAGCAAAAACCTACAGAGAGAATGATAATGAAAAGCTTCTGGTTAAGCAGCGCCACTAAGCGGTACCTAGGAGAAATTTTGCGCAAAGAGATAAAAGCGCGCAGACCACCGTGATCTGCGCTGTCTGGCTTTTCGAAGCACAGGTGCGCCTGGTCTGTAATCGGTTTGGAAACTCGCTCAGCGGGCCATTTTGACGTTCGCGTTCACCCCCCCCCCTCCCCCCGCGAAGGTCCCCGCCGAACAAAAGCCGCAAGACTTGGCTGGAAATGTTCGCGAAGATTTTCTCCGTTATCTCTCGATGGGCTGCCGAGCTCCGAGTAGACTTTTTTTTAAGCGCCCCCACCAAAGAAGGAGTATACATACCATGTATACATACGGAAGATAACTTTCATGCTACTGTGAACATGCAATTACGTCTTAGGCGGCATAAAAAATCCGTAAACCTGCAGCAGGCAGAAAACAATGATTAGAAAGCCGATTAATGAGGTTTTACTGCAGCATTACTGGAATAAGATCATTGTAGGAGTGAATTGATACATGAATATATTTAATACAGGAGTACTGGGAGTATAATTATTGGTTGTTGCTTCCCGATGGACAGCAGTTGGTGTTTTGGGCTGCTTTATTGAGTTCTGCTTGCTCAAAAAAAAGCCTGAAATCATCAAGAGCTTACTGCTATGATTGGCATTAAAATTTTATCTCGTCCTCAAAAGAAATTTTCGACAAAGAGGAAATTATCGAGAGTCTCTGGCTGTCAGGAAGTTTAATATTCTCGCAAAGAGAACTTCAGCAGCGAACTCTTTAGTCACGCACCAATGTAAAACTCATCGCAGCAAAAATTACAAATTGTTTCAAAACTGGAAGTTGACTTCATAAAATAAATAAATGTCAGCACAACAATACAAAACATTTATAGATAGCTTTGAAAAGCGACCGTTATTTATGGGTTACCGTTGTTCCATGAGGAATGGGTAATGTGAGGAAAGAGTTTAAAGGTCGCCTCCGTCCATGACGTGGTCCATTCCGCGCAGCGTGCACTTGCGGTAGGTTCTCCCTATGCGCGCGAGAGGCTCGCGTTGCCCGCTTCCTTAGAGCTATTTCTGAGCAGACAGCTCTCGAAGACCGTGGTACTGGCCACTTGACGGAGTTGGAAAACTCTCTAAGCATCCAGGATGCTTCGTTTCTTCCGCAAGACTGTTCTCGACTAGCGGATGAAATCGCACACCTGGTGGGATTCTTTATTTCTCGCTCCTTTATATCCACATCGTCAGTCCTCATAGCCATCTTTCTTCTCCTCTTACCCTGCGCCATTCCAGAGTAGCAGGTAAGATAATGATCGTTCACGCCGACATGTCTTTTTCTCAAAAACATCCCCCTCTGTATCTCTCTCTATAGGCAGGTCCGCCAGCAGCCATGTTGCCGTCGGCACAAAATAATTGCGCTTATTCCTTGAATCCTTCAGCCCCTACGATATTGCTTGCTTCTTCACACCGCAAAACTGCGCCTGATTAATTTTAAAAGCCCCATTCGTGAAGTTCCTTTCATGTTACGTGGCGCACATGGAGTAACTGAACTGAACTGAAAGATGGAAAAATTGGTATCCCTTTACTTTCCCTAACGTGCCTGACGAAAACACACCGACAGAGAAGAACACGCAAACAGTCGTCTTTGGTGCATCTTTCCTGTCCGTGTATTTTAATGCATGCAGCAGTACAGGGCCGATGACGAGAAAAATCCACCGTGAAGTGATGCCGCGCAGAGAGCGCCGGTAGTGGAGAGGGAGAAAGAGCAAGCGAATAAACGAGAACCCGAGCATGAAAGGGAGGGGAGACGGCCGCAGCGGCGAAGTCTGGATGTGGCGGGAGAGCAAGGGTGACAGGAAGGAAGCCTGCACGCGGCGGAAGTTACTGCCACATGTGCTTCTGGCGTGTCTAAACGAGTCTATGGCCGCAGCGGTGCCTCACTGGTTATGGCTCTTGGCTACTGACTCGCAAGACGCGGGTTCGATCCAGGCCGCGGCGGTCGAATTTCAGTGGAGGCAAAATTCTAGAGGCCGTGTACTGCGCGATGTCAGTGCCCGTTAAGGACCACAGTTGGTCGAAATTTCCGGCGCCCTTCACTACGGCGTCCCTCATAGCCTGAGTCACTTTGGGACGTTAAACCCCCATAAACCACAAATGCGTCTATGAAGAACGTCGCGGATCGTACGCAAGAAGTGTCACTCTTCGTCAGTTGTAAAATGGATATACAGTCTGTCCACTTCTAACGAGCGTGATGGTCGTGCTGATTGCGTTCGTGGTATCCGAGGTTCAGAGTAAGTGCACTTTTCATTTCACAGCCAGAAACACGAAGCTCGGCGAAACTAGCGTTTGCTTCTTAGCAAAGTTAGTTATGCGCGTCGTCTTCTTCGAAGGAGACTATATCATGGCGCTTTCCAAGTTGTGCTGAGCAGTCGTACCTGAGATTCTCGTCGAGGCCAAGTAAAAAAACGGGCGCTTCACGGCAGCAGAGAACGTCTCCCAGCTCCCGTGGTCATCTTCAAAGAATGTGTAGACCTCCAGAAAACCTATAAAAGAAGCGGCAATGAAATCGCAGTTAATCAGTGGCAAAGCGCGCCCCCATCTACAAGGTTAATCAAAACACGGTCAATCAACGCATTGTTGTAAGGTCTATGAGCCCCTACTTCGGCGCGGATGTTGCTTCGAGAACCTAGTAGCTGTGGCGAAGTGTCTCTGTTTGGAGCCCAATGCACTGCTCGAGCGCTTTGCACAGTGCTGACGCATTCTGCAATTTCTACACGCACATCCGCTGCGGTAGCCTCGTAAATAAATCATCTCATCTTTGTCAAGGATCGAAGAGGAGGATGCCGACCTGCCAGCATTTCTCGTGAAGGCGTCAATCAGTGGCATAGTGTCGCGTCCCCGAACTAGCTCGTACGCAGGGAGGCTCTCGGCCAGGAGCACATTACTTAGCCGGAGAGCTCAAAAAGGGAATTTATAGAGCCTGTTTTGAAAACCACTTATGCGCACAAAGCACTTTTGAAAGAAATGAAGTCAAGTTTTGTCTGCCTTTGTATTTCTTTAAATCCATCGAGTGCACTTTACTACGAACTTCAAATACAACGAGCGCAGTCCGCGTGACCGTCAGGTTCGTTCTAAGTAGATTCTACTCTATATGAATGGCGCCTCGGCAAATAATGCATGTGGCATGAAATCGCGCCTTGCTCATGCGTCTCCGCCGGATCAACCGTCAATCCCCCCCAAAATTATTGTCCCACTTTCTGAGAGCCCGAGTCTCCTAGTCGAATGTACAGGTTGTTCAAAATTAAGTTGCACGCATTTAAACAAAAGTACCAAGAGTAACACACAAGTTGCTTTTGTAGTTGGATTAGGCACCCTGCCATGTAAGAATTGTTAGAAAACAGTTTCATCGTAAACTCTGTCATAAACTAAAATTTATTAACTAACTTTTAATTCACTGCAGTTTACGTGCATGCTGATATTTAAAACTTGGAGTCAGGGGCATTCAAAGACTGTTGGATTCTGCACTGTCTTTGTTACACGTCTGTGTCCTGAGATATGCACGTCTAAAATTTCTGCCCAAACCATGCAATTACGCTTACGAGGCCACGACCCTCAGCATGAGGCTGTCTCTGGTGTGACGCAGTGGTTGCGTGTGGCACTACGCCTGACAGGAAAGTGGAGTTGCAGATGGCGGTGATTACTTTTCTTTCATGCCTAGCGAAACCGAAGAATCACTGTGCCGGCGACGGGGAACGACCGCTGTTTCTTTACGCCAGAGTTGGTGATGAGATGTGGTGCCGCTTTGCACTTCGTGTGAACTCAAGGGCAGCGATACCACACTGCAAGCCAGTAGCGAAAATTTATAAACGTCGCCGATAAATCTACATCCTTGTCCGGAGAAGCGCCATATGCACGGCTGCGTCGCATCAGGGAGAAGCTGCACGACGTAGGCGCGATCTCGCATGCGTAATTACATGGTTTGGGCTTAGAATTTAACGTGCAAAAATCAGGACACAGGCGCCTTACTAAATTGTACAAAAAAGTTTTTGAATGCCACCGTACCTAGGCGTGCTAACAGCAGTGAATAGAAAGATAATTAATAAATTGTACTTAATTATTCAGCTTGCAGTGCAAATTTTTCTCACATTCTGTCTCCGCCTGGCCTTATGGATAAACTAATTACAATAACGACAAGTCCGTACTGCTCTTCCTATCTTTTTAAATAACCCGTAAAGCCTAATTTTGACACCACTGTATACATGTAACTACAAGGCGAGGAAAGTGAAAACGCAAGATGGGTGAGGCGTTTAAACTTTTTTCACATACGTCACGACCTAGCGCCGTTGTCTCGATGGGCATATTAGGACGCCTGCTTTCGTGTGCGGTCACCTGAAATCTTTTCCACGATTAACCAAACTTAAATGCGGTGTGACCATCGAAGTCGGCGCCATTTAACCCTGCACGTTTCTTAGCGCTTTCGCTGGTTGCTAAATATTATTTCCTTGAACCATTTATAACCTAAGCTCAAAAACTGAGAAACAGACAGAAAAATGCACAAAAATCGCGGTATTGAAAAGTATGTTTACTGAGTGTAGCCTACGTGTGAATGCCGCTGCGGCTGCGCACGGATGCTGGGCGCCTTTATGGTTCTTTAGGAGAAGGAAGGTGTCAGCATGCCAGCCGCCGTCTCCTCCGTGATGGCCACGAATAATTTGCAGCCCCAAAGGTCCAATGTCCACACGCTTCTCAAAAAGAACGCCTACGCAAAGCAACACGGAGCTGAGCATGAGCTTTTGCGACAGCATAGACATCGCCTCCGGGACGGTGAGCTGGCAGCATTCGCGGGCATCCATAGAAGCCCTACCTGGAAACGCACGCCTGAAGCATGGGCCGTATCCAGCAGCGGCGCGTCTTTCCCCAGCATCCGGAAGCACACTTGCTCAGACGATGCTTTCTCGCTTGGTGCGATGCCCTCCAACCGGTACGTGGTGGCCTCAAGTATGTGCAGTTCCTGGGATGGCTGCTGATGCTGGCTCTGCCGTGATGGTGGCTCTCCAGCGTTTTTTGTCGCCAGTACCTGCAGCATCGGTAGCATGAACACGGACGCTGTGCCGGTACCAATCTGGCAGCTGGCGATGGCACTCCTGCTGTTCAGCTCATGTTGGACGATGTACATCTCGACAGGTGTGGTTTGGTGAACCTGGCACAGAAACGTTCTGCACTAGCGAACCCTACACGTTCAACGCTTTTCAAATCAGCGTGTGCGAAATCCCGGTCGTTCAGTCGCTTCGGAGAGAGTTTGCACGTCAGCTGGCACCGATCGCAATAACGCTACTGTAAAATTATCTGCTCAGGATGTTTTAATATGCAACACGCTACATGAGGGTTGATGGAAAACAATTCTTTTAGCTCCATAGCTTAAAGAAAATAATGTCTGATGACACTATCGTCCTTCTGTCATGTAGTTTCACAGTAGGCTTGCCTCTGCATTCCTCGTTTTTTTTTTTCGCTTCTCGGGCACTTTCTTTTCACTAGTGGTGACCTTACTATCAGCGAGCTTAGTACCTCCATGGTTTACTTCTCGGCTTGATCGCTGCAAAAATATCATCATATCATATTCTCATCTACCTACACACCACATCGCCACCCATCACGAACGTCATTCATCTGCTCTTCCCCTTCCTCTGTGCCGAGTGCCAGACCATATATTCATTCCATAACTAAACCGAGACGAAAGGAATATAGAAGAAGGAATACGGAGCCACGCAACACAGCGCTGACAGACAACTGAAATCTTTATTTAATGCGTGTTCCTTTCTTCTGTGTCCCGTTTCTCGCGCTGCAGTTATGGAATGCCTTCACCAACTCGCCTAACAACTCACCTTGCAGATACTCATCTTTCCGGCCGATCTCGCAGCCCTTCCAATCAATAAACTTATTTTTATGTTTGCTGCGCTGAACTCATCTATTGCACAGTCCACTGAGTTTATCCGACAGATTCCGCTACCTCTTATCGCAGCTCCAAGATGCTGTCTTCTTGAATGCAGCTTTTTAATGGCTAAGAAAACTGAAGAAGATTTTCATATCTTCGGATTAATTGCTTGCTTCAGCTCCTTGATTATGACTTGTCATGAGCCACCCGTGTGGCACGAAACTCGGGGAAATGCATCTTTAGCTCCACCTCTCGCAGAGCAATAATTTATTCCATTGTACCGTTGCGAACCGCCCCCACACAAAACAAATAATCATCAACGGATAATGTCATTGTGAAAGGGGCTTAGTGGGCCGTCCCTGCGCAGTGTAATGTGCTGGGCAGGCGGCAGTAGAGTTGTCGGAGGATTGCTCAGATGTGCCTATTATAAAAGTTTGTCACCTTTATTGTAACATTCCCTGAGCAGCACTTCCGGAGAAGTTTTAAGCCAAATTGTACAGGTTCCCCACCGCGATGTAACGAACCTATTTTCGCGCATATCCGCTCGATGAGATTAATGTACATGGTAGAAGAGAAGGGATGGAATCCATTGGCCCGATATAACATTAAGTCATGACTGGAAGCTTGCGAACATACCTCAAGAGGAACGTACATGTTTTTTTTTCTCAATACTCAGCTATATATCAGAAATTTGGGAGCCAAGAATAATTTGCGGACAACGCAGACGCCAATGAAAATCAAAATGCATGGGGTAATGATAAGAGACAAGAAGGTAGCAAGCTTGGTGAGGGGATAAACGTGAGCAAATGATATCCTAGCTCCGACCAGCAAGAGGAAACTGACATAGGAAGGCCATGCATTGCAAAGAGAAGATAACGGATGGTCCTTAAAGGTAACCGAGTGGGTTTAAAGAGATCGTAAACGTAGCAAGGCGTTGCAGAGCATTAGGCTGGTAGATGTGGTTGGTCTAAACGGTAGTTTTCAGGTAAAGGCTAGCTGTGCTGGCGCATCAATCGTTTGATTGAATAGCTGAAAAAAGCATTCAACTTTCCCAACTTTCCGCGCTTTCTCAGTTAATTGGACGCCGCAGGAAAATGGCTTCGCCCTGCAGTTGGAGTAGCTGTGCTTGTGATGATGTTGATTTCCTTTCAGCATTTTTTTTTTACATATTGACGTGCCGTCGACATACGTGTACAATTTCTTTCATCGCTCAGGTCAAAACCGCGCTCTAATGAACCCCTGAACACCTCATATTACAGGTGTATAGGAAGGAGATGACCGCCAGGAGGCCATGTAACGCCAGAGATGCATCTGTTCTCTGATTTTTTTGTCTTAGGAAGTCTGCTTTTCGCAAATACTTTGAACATTCGACCACTCTAAGATCATATCTCCTGCCTATAACGTTGGCTCTGCGTGGAGAATAAGAGACATCTAAACGGTGTACTGCTTTTCAGTTTTTCCCGCATTACCGAATAAATCTTCCTTCTGTCCGCGCTAATGACGTTCCTGACACCTATGCCGTTGTTTATTAACACACAAAAAAGCCGCGTTTGATGATGTCTTTTTTTTTCATTTGAGCCAGCTGTTGGCACTTAGACTTATCATTAAAATCTGCACCGCGACATTAGCTTTGCTGCGCCATTCGTAAGGTAACAATTATATTTACCCGGAAGATAACGAGCGGAGAAGTCTTCGGCGTTCGAATTCCAATTACGTGCCTCCCGGACTAAATGTTCGCGACAACAGCGTTCGTGTGATGCCGTGGGGAAGCATTCCAAAGATAAATCTGGTTTTGACGCACTGAACACAAAGCATTTGGCAATAATTACACCAGCACGCAGTTTACCGTTTGGCCTCATGGCACAGTAATAATTGTCTCCCAGGCATCCAGAGCACACAGCACGCCGAATGCCGAAGAGAATGCGAAAAAGAGGAGAGAAAAAGGTCATAATTTCCTGCCGAAGGACTCTCAGTGAACCTGACGTTTTTAGATTGTTGTTTCGGAGGAATCTCCTTTTCCCCTCTTTCTTATATAGCGACTTCGGAGAAAAGGAACGCCTGGCGAGCGAAGAGGAATCCTACTTTTGTCTCAGTGATCATATGTGGCTATGCTACCCGGGTGACCCGTGACACCGCGAGAGGCGCGTTTCGAGGAGGGCTTTCAAAGAATTGGCTGCCCCGCACGATTCAGGACTGCAGATCTGGGGCCCGCTGCAAGTGGGTGCTGACGGCTACAGGTTTGAAGACACGGCTGCGAAGAGGACGCTGCGACGACCGACCAACGAAGGATTCTCCAACAAAGTGAACTTGAGACCCGAGGTGAGAGGCCATTTACTCTTGTCGCAACGCCACAGCCTCATCTCCGACTAGCCGCCGCGGTGGCTCAGTGGTTATGGCGCTCGGCTGCCGGCCCGAAAGACACGGGTTCGATCCCGGCCGCGGCGGTCGAATTTCGATGGAGGCGATATTTTAAATGCCCGTGTACTGTGCGATGTCAGTGCACGTTAAAGAACCCCAGGTGGTCGAAATTTCCGGAGCCCTTCACTACGGCGTCTCTCATAGCCTGAGTTGCTTCGGGACGTAAAACCCCTACAACCCAAACCAAACCATCATCTCCGACTGAACCACTATACCACGCTGTACAAAGTGTAAATGCAGTTTTTCTTCTAATTCCTACTCGTGCTGTTTGTTCCTTACGAGTTCCTTCTACAACGGGTGCTGCGGCGGTGGTCCTGTAGCACATGCTCAGCTAAACGCGACAGTGCATAGTTATTCCCTGATCTGCAACTTCCTTAAATAATGCTTCCTTCTTCCCGCCTGATTATTTTCTCGTGGATTATTAAAAGGCTAAAAAGTCTCGGTATAAGTTTTCATTTTAACATAGCCGACCCATTGCCACTCGATCT
This sequence comes from Amblyomma americanum, assembly GCF_052857255.1. Lineage (NCBI taxonomy): Eukaryota > Metazoa > Arthropoda > Arachnida > Ixodida > Ixodidae > Amblyomma > Amblyomma americanum. Next base: position 235,131,904 of record NC_135497.1, read on the forward strand.
GCTGTACCGCGACATTAGCGCCACCGCCTCATTCGTATAGGACATCGTGAGGAGCAAACCCGCAAAACCGGACGGGACTGAGGCAAGCGACAACAACGGGACTGAGGTGTTGTCGCCTGCCTCAGTCCCGTCCGGCCGGTTTTGCGGTTTTGCTCCTCACAATGTCCTACCAACTGGCCTACAACCAAGTCCTAAGTTCATTTGTAGGGTAAGAATTACAGTCGCGGAAGCAAAGGTGAGGAATTTTCTGAGTTAAAATGTCAACCACACCCGTCCAGGATTATGTATTCATGCCACAAGCGTTAATTCAGTGGTGCACGCAAGCATTTCACTGATAAATGATGCTGAAATGCAGTAACATTACTCACAGAGAAAGATTACGAGGGTGAAGTGATTTAAAAGCGCACAAGAAGTGCCTTGTTGAACTTCAGGTTTATATAAAGATGTATAAATGACGAAATTCTATAAAATACCGAAAATGAATACAATGGCGCGAAAAGTATTGTTTTGGTGCAAAATTAACGCACTTCGGTTGAAGGAACATGCAGTCTTCCAAGGTCGGCAAACACGACACATGCGGTAACCGCAGAGCACACGTTCGCGGAGTGAACCCGGATCTTACGCCCGACCATGGGCGGAGATCCTTGCCACCGCTGTACATTCTGTCTCCATTGACGTCCTCGCTCCGGGTGCAGCAGGGATGCTTTGGGCGACTGCTGTTCCCCGACCCCAGGGATGGTGGGCGATTTGACGCCGCCTTAGGAGGAGAAAGGCGCCAGCATGCCCGCCGCTGTCTCATCCATGATGGCCACGAACACATCGCTGCACCGACAGGCAAGGACATTCAGACGCTGCAGACACTCCTCAAACTGCGTCACGTAATACGGTGGCTGCAGCACGTCGGATTCAGCTCCCCCCGGGATGGCAGCCGAAAGCAGCGTAGAGGTGACCATGCACTCCCGCAGCAGCGCCGAGATCAGCTCAGGAACGGTGACTGAGGACATCAGGCTGGGTCGAGAGCCCCTAAGCGGCACTTTGGGATATCCTACCTGGAACGACACGCTTGATTCGGACGCCATGTTCAATTGTCCTTTGCCCAGCAGCAACAAGCACGCCTTCGCAAACGTTAACTTCCTGTTTTCGAAAAATTCCTCCCGCCAGGCTGTGGTGGCCGCCGGCGTGTGCAGTTCCTGGAACGGCTGTCGAAACTGGTTCTCCCGTGGAGCGCTAGGAACTCTGTCCTTCTCCAGCGCCTTCAACATCGATAAAATGAAGGCGGTCGACGCACTGGAGCCAGTCTGGCCGTTACTGAAGATGTTCCTCCTGCCCAGCGCACTATTCATGACGTGCATCTGAATGGTGATGGATTTGATGTACAGGGCACACCGGTGTTCCGCAGTAGCTTGTCCCACAGCGCAAAGATGTTCAATTCAGCATGTGCGAAGGCCTGGGTTGCTCAGTCGCGTCGCAGACGGCTCGTAATCTCCTGTACTGAAGCCTGCTGAGTGGTTCGAGAAGTGTCCACGTCACCGGCAGCGGTGACAATAGTGCTGTTGGCAAAGACTTTTTAGCTACCTAGACTACACTAAAAATGATTTAAATGAGAATGGTGCGCGTGAGCGTTGATGGAATTTTTTTTTTTGCTGAAGAATCGTAAATGAAATATTTTTCACGTCTAAGGCGTCCTCTCATGACAAGTGTCAGCATGCATGACTGGCCTGCAATTTTCTTCTTTCAATTTTCCAGACACTCGTTCCGCCACTGCAAGTGCTCGAGTTTTTGTGTGATCTTGCCTGCAGCGTGATTCCGTAACGGCACAGTGCTACAAATTTCGATGATGATTGTGGTGGTGGCCTGTCCATTTGAAGCGGGTTGTCACAGTCAATGCGTCCTGTTCGCATTATTTAGCATGGTTTGGCTAAATGAGTATTAGGTGCGCTAGCATTTCGGTTTTCACTTCGATTTCCGTTCGAGGCTTCTGTTCTCAAGGTCAAGCAGGCATCGGATAAAGAGCGACGATGTCGGACATAGCTTCACGTGAAGGGTGCAACGCGATAGCGTTAACGGGTTCATGGCCATATATGCCGAATTGGTCATTCGCTACTTTACATTCATCATCGCTTTGAATGCTCATGCCACTCCTGGTGCAGCGGTGCAGCGGTTAAAAGATCGCCACTGGCCTGCGATGGCAGGTGTTTTTGGCATGAGACTTGAGGACTGAGGTTGCTCTTCCCGAAGAACCTCAAGGTCACCGAGAGAGCCTTCGGATAGACAAACATCGGCGAAATGTGTGAAGGGGGTTTGAGTGCTCGCGAGCTAGAAAAAACAAGCGAAGGAGGATAATTCAGATGATGAAGAGGAGCTTCCTTTTAAGAAGCGCCACTTAGCGGTAAATAGGAGAAATTTTACAAAAATTTAAAAGCGTGCAGGCCCCACTGGCATGCGCTGTCTGGCTCGTCGAGGCAGAGGGGCCTCGGACTGGTAATCAGAGTGGACGCTCACTCAGCTGACCAGGCTGCATAGAATTTGTCAGGGCGCCCGCGTCTCCTCACGCCGGCATCATTCGCATCTCGTGGGTCGCCGCCGAACTGACGCCGCCGGCGTGGCAGGTACGGGCTCGCTAAGATTTTCTCCGTCATCTCTGGACGAGCTTCCGAGCTGCAGTCTCCCACTTCGTGAATAACCGAGTAGGGATGCCTTCTATAAAGCGCGTCCGGCACTGAAGCGGTAATACCGGAACGGGATTTCTTGTTTCCGCTTCTGTCTTTTAGGCATTTCTCCTTCGAGGCTTCCTCTTTTCTGCTCCCTGCCCGGTCCGTTTTGCCAGGGCTAGAAATTGAAGCGACCATTCTGTCTAGATTTTCTGGGCCTCGTTCCCTGCGCACTCGTCTGCACTGCCAACGCTCAGAGGACCACATCACAACACAAGCACGCGCACATCGCCGCGCCACTCAGTGTTCGGCCAAATGGTCGTCCGCTGAGAATACGAAAGAGGAATTGCGGGAAAAAGCACCGTCCGTTTTCGTCTTTTTGAGACTTCGAGGCCAGAGTGAGTGAGTGAGTGAGTGAGTGAGTGAGTGAGTGAGTGAGTGAGTGAGTGAGTGAGTGAGTGAGTGAGTGAGTGAGTGAGTGAGTGAGTGAGTGAGTGAGTGAGTGAGTGAGTGAGTGAGCGAGTGAGTGAGTGAGTGAGTGAGTGAGTGAGCGAGTGAGTGAGTGAGTGAGTGAGTGAGTGAGTGAGTGAGTGAAAAAACAAAACAGTCCTTTCCGCTCTCCCCTCCTACCAATTTGGGACATCAGGGAGTTACAGGCGCGGATAACCACGAACGGAGCGATCTTCGGCTTGCAAATTCTAATCACGCGCCGCCCGGCTAACATTCCCGACACCAAGGTCAGTGCTATACCGCTCTAAGTCAATTTCTTGATAAATTACGCCTTAATGCCGTGAACACAGCGGGTTCGGCCAGTTTCGCGCAATTTACTTCTGCGCGCAACTTGGCGTCCACGCTTATTCGCTACACGGAATTAGGGACAGCTAAATTTCTCTTGTATTACCACCACGTGGCGCGTAACAAGAAAACGGTAGCTTTATTTTTTTTCTGAAAAAAAAATATTCAAGTTTATGGCTGCGTCGACGTTCGGTGCATCGTTAGACCACTCGGATCGACGTAGAAGTGCATGCCGACGCACTGGCTTCTGACCCTACAGAGTCAGATACTGTAACCGTCTTGTGAAAAAGAGAACATTGAAGAACTTTCCGCTTTCTTGAACGCAGCACTAAACAATTGACAGCTCTGAGCATCTGTACCTGTTCTATATATAACCGCTTGAAAAGAGCAGTCAAAGCTGTAAATTCTTTAAAAGCAGTGTTTTTGTCGCCCGGCCTCCGCGGTGGCTCGGAAAGTATGATGCTCGGCTGCTGAGCCGAAAGACCTGGGTTCGATACCGGCCGCGCGGTCGCACGGTCGCATTTCGATGAAGGCGAAATTCCAGTGGCTCGTGTACAGTGCGATGTCAGTGCACGTTAAAGAACCCCAGGTGGTCGATATTTCCGAAGCCCTCCACTACGACATCCCTCATAGCCAGAGTCGCTTTGGCACGTTAAGCCCCATGAAACCATGTTTTAGTCACCGAAAAGAGTTCATAATTTTCCGCGGTTTCCATAGGCACCCATCGCTTAAAGTTTGAAAATGTTTTGGAGCAAACCTTAGCTAGACATCCACACCCCGCTGCTCTGACGTGTGCCGGAGGTCACCAAGAACGTGAATACTCTGGAAGAACCGGGTCCGTTATCTGGCGAATTGTTATACCAAAAACTTCTCCCGTTGAAGCATTGTAGGCCCTAAGGCTTGCATTACTAGTTAGGAGCTGTCTCGAAATCCTGATAACGGGTATAAAGGCCCGGAGGTATAGCGAATACAGAAAGATGTTGACCAAAAAGCGCATAGAAAGTGCTGTGTTAAAAACAGATTACAGTAAGGAGACAACCCGAGCGCTCGTGTTGTCTCCTTACTGTGTCCCGACCTTAAGCTATTTCAAATATGATTAAAGTTTATTCACACACGTCGCGACGTAAAGTCGCTACCTCGACGTATATTTTAGGAGGCAGGCTTTCGTGCGCCACCACGAGCAAGCGTTTGTAATATTTACCAAAATCTCAATTCAGTGAGACCAACGAGCTCCTCAGCGCTTTCGCTGATTGCTAAATTACGTCCCTGAACTACTAATTACATACGCAGAAAAAAAATAAGCAAGAGACAGAAAAATGCACAGGAACTGCGGTATTGAAAAGGAAGTTTCTTGGCCGAGGCCTAAAGTTTAAAGAAAGTATAACCAAATTAGACTATATCGGAAGCGATCAATACAAGAACGTGAAATTTGTTATTTTTTCTTTGAAATTGCTAAATCTGTTCGGGAGTCCTCTCGCCTTACAGTGGTTGCGGACACAACCAATACGGCCCACAGTGAGCACACCTTCCCAAACAACGAAGGAAATCCTTCATGCCAAGAGCACGACGGCATCTGTCTAGCCCGGTGAAATGTCCTGCAGCTGTTCAGGAGCCCACCTACGTGTGGAGGCTGCTGCTGCAGCCCATGCACCCTGGACGGCTTGATGCTTTCGTAGGCGAGAAAAGGCGCCAGAATACCCGCCGTTGTCTCATCCATGTTGGCCACGAATACGTCGCGGCCCCAAAGGCCCGGATGCCCACACGCTTCTCAAATTCCAGGCCGTAAAACGTCGGCTGCAGGACGTCGGAGTCGGCACCGCGCAGGACGCCCAAGTACAACAGCAATACCGAGCTCAGCACGGGCTCCCGCGGCAGCATAGGGATCACGGTGATTGGCAGAATCAACGGTCGTCCATAGCTTCGCGCCGTAACACTCGATTGTCCTATCTGGCAACGCATGCCTGAAACAAGGGCCGTGTCCTGTAGCGGCACGTCTTTGCCCAGCATTTGGAAGAACGCTCTGTCAGACGATGCCTTCTCGATTTCTACGATGCCCTTCAGCAGGGATGTAGTGGCCTCCATAATATAAATATACAGTCCCTGGGATGGTTGTTGATGCTGGCTTTCCCGTGAAGCCCAACGAGCATTTTCTCTCACCAGCGCCAGAAGCTTCGGTAGCATGAACACGGACGTTGTGCCTGAACCAATCTGGTGGCTGGCGATGGCGTCCCTGCTGTCCGAGACATTTTGGGCGATGTACATCTCGACGGTGGTGGTTTTGGTGAGCCTGGCACTCCGACGTTCGGCAGTATAGCGAGTCAAACAGGCCCAAAGATCTGCAATGCTGCTTGTGCGAAAGCCTGGTCGTTCAGTCGCTTCGGAGAGAGTTTGCTCTGGCCGGCACTGAAGCGTGCAGAGACGTTCGAGAAGTATCCACGTCAGCTGGCAGCGATCGCAATAAGGCTGGCTGTAAACCATCGGATAATGGTGTTTAAATGGGAGTACTGCACATGAGGGTTGAGGGAGACATCTTTTTTTTTTTGTCGCTGTACGTAGCCTAAAGAAAATATTATTTCTTGAGCCTACCACCATTCTGTCGTTGTTTGGGTGCATTTTTCCTCAAGGAGTTAATGGCTGCTGGTTCAAACCAGGCTTTCTTCTGCAATCTTTTTTTTTTCACTTTTCATGCGCTTCTTTCTTTTCACGAGCGTGGGCCCATCAGTGAACGAGCTTAGCACTCCATGGTTTACTTCTGGCATTGTTCGCCGCGCAAATATCATCATATCATATTTTCCTCTCTCTTCTCCCCACATTGTAACCCATCACGACCTTCTTTCTTATCATCTGCCCCTTCACCGGTGCAGAGTTACAGGACAGATATTCATCGTTCCGGCCGACCCATCTGCCCTTCCAGTCAATAAACTTATCGTTCTGTTCACTGCGCTAGACACGTCGATTGCACAGTCTACTCAGTTTATCCGACATACGCTGCGGCCTCTTATTGCAATCCTATGACACTGAATTGTTAAATGCATCTCGTATAGGGTGCATGTCTAGTGATGTTTTTTTTCTTATCTTCGGAACAGTGCTTGCTTCAACAGATATTCAGCAGCTTCTTGTTTATGGCTGGCCTTCAGCCACTCATGCGTCACTAAGCTCGGGGAGACTCGTCTTCAACTCCACCTCCTGCAGACCAGTAATTTTAGCCATTGCGCTCTTTAGACGAACTGCTCTTACACCATCCAAAGGAGAATGTCACCCTGAGGGCGACTAAGTGGACCGTCTTTGCCGTTGTCCAGGTGCAGAGGAGAGATGTGCCTGTTATATATATATATATATATATATATATATATATATATATATATATATATATATATATATATATATATATATATATATATATATATATATATATATATATATATATATATATATATATATATTTTTTCATTTTTATACTAGCATTCCTTGAGCAGCACTTCCGGAGAGAATTCGATCCAAATCATACAGGTTCCCAGCCGCGTTGCAACGAGCCTATTTTCATGCATATCCGCGCGACATTAATATACATTGTAGAAAAGAAGGGGTGGAATCCATTTGGACGGTGTATTATAAGGTCATGACTAGCAGCTTGCTAATATACTTCGAGAGCAAAATATACGTCAGTTTTTTTTTTCTGCAGCCCGCTATACAACACGAATTTTAAGACCAGCCGAAAATATTGAAATACATTTGCGACCAACGCGGCCGCCAGTGAAAAGGAGAATGGTAGGGGTAATGTCAAGAGACAGGAAGACAGTAGACGAGAATACGAAATAAACGCAAAACAATTACATCCTAGCTAAAAAAAGAAAGAGGAAACGCATACGTGCGCGGCATACAGTGGGAACGGGAGATAACCGATGGTTCCTTAGGGTAACAGAGTGGGTTCAAGGAGAAAGTAAACGTAACAATGTTTTTGTTGCAGAGAATGAGGCTGGCAAATGTGATCGGGAAGTTCCCAAGGGATAGGGCGGCCTCAACTGGCGCGGGAAGGGGTGAATTGGATGTCGGCGCAAATAATGAAGCAGCACTGCATTTGAAGCACAGCTATGCTAATAATGATAATCATGTCTTCCTTTCAGCAGTTTCTTGCATACCGACTAGGCGTCGACATAAGAACTGCATAACTTAATTTGTGTATGAGGTCGAAACAGCGTTTTGCTGAGCCGTTGAACCGTTCACATTGCAGGTGCATGGAATGAGATGGCAGCGCAGAGGTCATGTAACGCCAGGGGAGCGTCCGTCCTCTGATGTTTTTTTTTTGTCTTGGGAGGTCTTCCATTCGCAAATACTTTGAATATTCAACCACTCATTAGGAGCACTTCTTCCCTTCGTAACGTTGGATCTAACATGGGGGATTTATAAACTTTGTTATGCTCTTCTAGTTTTACCGCATTTCCGAAATAGTGTTTCCTTCAGCCCGCGCTGATAGAGTGCCCAACGATTATCTCGTGGTTTATTAACAGGATAAAAACCCTCTCTATGATTTTTTTTATATGGCCCACCTGTGGCCAGTTAGTGATACGTCTACACGCTGCACCGCGACATTAGCGTTAGCTCTTCATACGTAAGGTAAGAATACTGACGTCGAAGTCAACAAGTGGAGAAATATTCGGCGTTCAAAGCACAATTACGTGCGTCCCTCATTATATATTCGCGACACCAACGTTACTGCGGTGGCGCGCCGAAGCATCGCACCGGTAAAATCAGGATTTAATGCAGTGTTTTTACCCACACAAAACATGATGAGGGCTAAGAGAAAGAAAAGTGTACAAGAAGAGCGATGTGTAAATGCATGTTTATGGGAGAGGTACCCTGTGCGAAATGCTATAAAATACCGAAGAATGAATACAAAGGCGAGAAAATTCTTGTTTTACTGCGAAATGTGCGATATTCGGCTTAAGGAGTATGCAGTCTTCCAAGGTCGGTAAACACGACATGTGCAGTCGCCGCTGTCGACACGTTCGCAAAGCGATCCCGGACCTTGCACCTCACCATGGCCAGAGTTCCTTGCCACCTGTGTACGCACATGCTCCGCTGCCGTCTTCGCTGGAATTATAGCAATGATGCTTCCTGTGACTACTGATACCAGTACCCAAGGATGCTGGGCGGATTGACGCCCTTCTAGGAGGAGAAAGGCGAAAGCATGCCCGCCGCCGTCTCATCCATGATGGCCACGAACACATCGCTGCCCCGACAGGCAAGGACATCCAGACGCTGCAGACACTCCTCAAACTGCGTCACGTAATACGGTGGCTGCAGCACGTCGGAGTCAGGTCCCCCCGGGATGAAAGCCGAAAGCATCGTAGAGTTGACCATGAACTCCCGCCGCAGCGCCGAGATCAGCTCAGGAACAGTGACTGAGGACATCAGGGTGGGTCGAGTGCCTCTAAGCGGCACTTTGGGATATCGTACCTGGAACGACACGCTTGATTCAGTGGCCATGTTAAATGGTCCTTTGTCCAGCGGCAACAAGCACGCCTTCACAAACTTTAACTTCCCGTTTTCCGAAAATTGCTCCCGCCAGGTTGGGTTGGGTGCAGTTCCTGCGATGGCTATCAATTTTGGTCGTCCCGTTGAACGCTGTAAGCCAGCGCCTTCAACATTGGTAGCATGACTGCGGTCGACGCACACAACCAGTCTGGGCGTGACCGATGTTCCTGCTGCCCACCGCACTATTCATGGCGTACATCTGGATGGGGATGAACTGGATGCACAGAGCACACGAACGTTCTGCAGAAGCTGATCACAGCGCAAAGATCGTCAATTCAACATGTGCGAAAGCCTGGGTCGCTAAGCCAGATCGCTGACGGGTTGCATATGCCAGTACTGAAACATGCGGAGACGTTCGAGGAGTCGCTACGTCACCGGCAGCGATGGCAAAGTACTTTTAGCTAACTTTGCTTCCTTCAGAATGCTTTAAATGTGAACAATTCACGTGACCGTTGATGCGATTTTTTTTTTTTTGCTGGAGAATCGAAAATAAAATAATTTTGACTGCAGAGTCATCTGCTGTCGTGTGTCTGCATGCGTGCCTGCTCTGCAGTTTTCTTCTTTCATTTTTCCCCCCACGGGCTCTCGTTCCCTTACTGCGGGTGCTCCAATTCTTCAGTGATCTTACCTGCAGCGTGATTCCATTCTCTCGATGGCACAGTCCAACAGATTGATGGCGGTGGCCTGGCCCTTTCAAGTCAATGCGTCCTGGTCAATAGAGAGAGAGGAAAAAAAGCGAAGAAAGTTGTTTTTTGTCATGGTGATGAAGATGTTGAGATAGATAGATAGATAGATAGATAGATAGATAGATAGATAGATAGATAGATAGATAGATAGATAGATAGATAGATAGATAGATAGATAGATAGATAGATAGATAGATAGATAGATAGATAGATAGATAGATAGATAGATAGATAGATAGATAGATAGATAGATAGATAGATAGATAGATAGATAGATAGATAGATAGATAGATAGATAGATAGATAGATAGATAGATAGATAGATAGATAGATAGATAGATAGATAGATAGATAGATAGATAGATAGATAGATAGATAGATAGATAGATAGATAGATAGATAGATAGATAGATAGATAGATAGATAGATAGATAGATAGATAGATAGATAGATAGATAGATAGATAGATAGATAGATAGATAGATAGATAGATAGATAGATAGATAGATAGATAGATAGATAGATAGATAGATAGATAGATAGATAGATAGATAGATAGATAGATAGATAGATAGATAGATAGATAGATAGATAGATAGATAGATAGATAGATAGATAGATAGATAGATAGATAGATAGATAGATAGATAGATAGATAGATAGATAGATAGATAGATAGATAGATAGATAGATAGATAGATAGATAGATAGATAGATAGATAGACAGACAGACAGACAGACAGACAGACAGACAGACAGACAGACAGACAGACAGACAGACAGACAGACAGACAGACAGACAGACAGACAGACAGACAGACAGACAGACAGACAGACAGACAGACAGACAGACAGACAGACAGACAGACAGACAGACAGACAGACAGACAGACAGACAGACAGACAGACAGACAGACAGACAGACAGACAGACAGACAGACAGACAGACAGACAGACAGACAGACAGACAGACAGACAGACAGACAGACAGACAGACAGACAGACAGACAGACAGACAGACAGACAGACAGACAGACAGACAGACAGACAGACAGACAGACAGACAGACAGACAGACAGACAGACAGACAGACAGACAGACAGACAGACAGACAGACAGACAGACAGACAGACAGACAGACAGACAGACAGACAGACAGACAGACAGACAGACAGACAGACAGACAGACAGACAGACAGACAGACAGACAGACAGACAGACAGACAGACAGACAGACAGACAGACAGACAGACAGACAGACAGACAGACAGACAGACAGACAGACAGACAGACAGACAGACAGACAGACGGACGGACGGACGGACGGACGGACGGACGGACGGACGGACGGACGGACGGACGGACGGACGGACGGACGGACGGACGGACGGACGGACGGATCACTCCTTTGAAACAGGCTGGTAGCAGTCGCCGCCATGCTAGGCTTTTTCCTTCATATTTCTTTAGCTGTGTGAAAAGTCGGTCTACAAATTTGTCTTTTTCTTCAAATACATTCTTAATCCTACACTTCGAACCTTATGTCACCCCACTGCTTCTCAGCCACCAATCTTCGAATCTCTTTTTGCTAACTTGAACTGGGCATTCATTCACACGGCCATTGTTATCTCTAAACCATAAGCCCTCAGGGAGAGTGACTGCGACGGCATCGACATTCTGGATAGATAACGCCACATTCGAGTATAAGATGTTGAATAGTATCTACAGGTTTTTCACGCACTTCACATGTGTCAGAGTCCGGTTAAGGAGCGCCGCTTAGCTGCAAATAGGCGAACTTTTTACGAAAACAGACAAGAGCGCGCAGACGCCCAGAAGCCAGGCTGCGCGCTGACTACTGCGGGCCTGCGCTGTCTGGCTCGTCGAGGCAGCAGCCCCGGGTCGGTCATCGCTGTCGAAGCTCGCTCAGCGGGCACCCTTTTTCTCCGCACCCGTTCCCGCAAAGTTGGCGGCGTCGGTCGGCGGGGACCTCCGAGATGCGACCAAAGCGAATGCGAGGAGACGCACGTGCCCGTCGCAGGAATTTTAGCATACTGAGTTCCTTAGCACGCTATTCGATCCCGCGCCAAGTTTTACCCGCTTTTAGTGAAGTTAACCTTTTTTTAGCCAAATTACTAATTTCTTCAAAACAGAAAGCTGACTTCCTGGACTATATAAATAACAACACAAATAATTGGAAACTTAATAGGTAGTTTTGAAACAGCGACCGATATACATAGACCACCAGTTACCCTTGCTTCATGGGCCGGGTAAGGAAAAGGTTAAAAGGTTGGTCCCGACAGTGACCGCTTCCATTAAGCATAGAATTCCGCGCAAACACGCAAGTGTAGTCCACAAAATGAGATTCAGCGTCGCTTTCACGCGGAGGCACCTGCATTGAATTAAACTCACGTACTGCTCTTCCTGTGCCGGCACAGCAACTGTGGAGCATGTACAACTAGTTGCAGTACCCCTCTGGGCAAGTATATGAGCGCTACGGGCTTGCGTTCCCGCTTCCATGGCGCAATTTTTTAACGGACCGCCCACGGAGACCCTGGTGCTTAGCAGAGAGTTGGAAAGCTCTCCAAGCATAGTGAGTGCTTCGTTCCTCCCCGAACACCGGTCTCGGCTAGCGATTTTTACCACATTTCTAAAGTGGTTCATTATTTCTATCTCATTTACATCCGCATCTTTACTGAACATAACCATCTTTCTTCTCTTCTTCCCCTTCCCTAGAGAAGATAACGATCGTTCACGCCAACCTCTGTGCCTTAATCTCAAAAAGATTTATTCATCTCTCTCTCTATCTCTATCTCTTTCTCTCTCTCTCTCTCTCTCTAGGCAAGTCGGTCGGACATAAAGTAGTGTGGGCCATAAAAAGAATTAAACGTAATTGAGCCCAGCCCGCACCGCCATTGAGGCACAGGCAAGTAGGACAGTAGCAACATCGTTGTCGGCACTAGACGATCGCGCTTCGTCCTTTTCTCCTTCGGCCACTACGAAATTGCTTACTTCTCCGCATCGCTGTACTGCGCCTGATCTCTTTAAAAAGCTACATTACTCAATTCTTTTCATGCTATTCGAAGCGCCTCCAAGCACGCAGTAGGCACTTAGAACTAGGAAAGTTGAAATGCGCTCACATTTCCTAACGGCCTGAAGAAAGCACGCCGACAGATAAGAATACACAAAAAGAGCGCCATTGAACGTCCTTAGCGTCATTGCGCTTTTGTCCCACTGTCTGAGAGCCCAACCTTGATGCTCTCAGCTGCGACTAAAGCGTTGGAGTCCTAGTCGTATATCTACGTGACAAGTACAAGCGAGAAGCCAGCGAACGCAGGAAGCTGAGGCGCTTTAACAATTCACATGATTCCCGACGCGCAACCGCGAAAGCACGTTCGTGGGCCGACGCAAGAAAGCGTTTCAGCGATAACTCCAACTTTAATGCAGTGAGCACAGCAAAGTCAGCGCCATTTACTGCTAGGCGCTATTTAGGGTTTTGGATGATTTGTAAATATTACATGCCAGAGCTATTTATTACCTACGCACAAAAAAATTGCATGAGACAAAAATGCACAGGAATTCCGAGATTGAAAAGGAAATTTATTTGGTTATGCCTAATTTTTCTACAAAGTACATCCAAATTCTACAACATCGGAAGCAATCAATATAAGGATGTGAAAATTGTATTTTTTTCTTTGAAATTACTAATCCCGTCCCGGAGTCCTCTCGCCTTACAGTGGTTGAGGGCGTGACCAATACGGCTCACAGTGAGCACACCTTCGATATCAAATGGGGGAAATCCTTCATGCAAAGAGCACGACGGCATCCGCCAAAATGTCTTGCTGCGGTCCAGGAGCCCATATACATGTGGAGGCCGCTGCTGCAGCCCACGGACCCTGGACGGCTTGATGCTTTCTTAGGCGAGAAAAAGCGCCAGCATGCCCGCCGCCGTCTCACCCATGATGGCCACAAATACGTCGCTGTCCCAGCAGGCCCGGATGTTCATACGCTTCTCAAACTCCGGGACGTAAAACGACGGCAGCAGCACGACGAAGTCGGCTCCGCGCAGAATGCCCACTGAAAGAAACACGGAGCTGAGCACGGGCTCCCGTGGAAGCACAGGGATCACCTCCGGGACGGTGATTGGCAGCATCCACTGGCGTCCATAGCCTCGCGGCGCAACGCTCGGTGTTCCTATCTGACAACACATGCCTGAAATGTGGGCCGTATCCAGTAGCGGTGCGTCTTTGCCCTGCATCCAGAAGCACGCTTTCTCAGACAGTGCCTTCTCGATTTGCACGATGCTCTTCAGCCGGGACGTGGTGGCCTCGAGCATATGTACTCCCTGGAATGGCTGTTGATGCTGGCTTTCTCGTGAAGACCCACGAGCGTTTGCTGTCACCAGCGCCGGCAACTTCAGTAGCAAGAACACAGAAGACACGCCGGAGCCAGTCTTGGCGCTGGCGATAGCGTCCCTGCTGTCCGACACATTTTGGACGATGTACATCTCCACGGGGACGGTTTTGGTGAACCTGACACTCCGACGTTCAGCAGTAGAGTCCCACAGGTCCAAAGGTCTGCAATTCTTGGTATGCGAAAGCCTGGTCGCTCAGTCGCTTCGGGACAGTTTGCTCTTGCATGCACCGAAGCGTGCAGAGACGTTAGAGAAGTGTCCTCATCAGCTGGAAGCGATCGCAATAAGGCTGGCTGAAAACCATCGGATCATAACGTATTAAACGGGAGTACGGTACACGAAGGTTTACGGAGATATGTTTTTTTTTAGCCCTGTAGCCTAAATAAAATAATATTTTCATGAGCCTACTGTCATTCTGTCGGAGCTTTTGGTTTAACTGTCCTTAAGGAGTTTTTTATTGTTTTTAACCTCATACCTTGGCACAAACCCATAAAGGGGATCGGCCAGGAATTTGGGTGCGCAGAGAGTATTTCAGATAATTTTTTCATGGCCGAAAATAAAATGAATGCTGGGGAAGAGAGAAATAAACAAAAAGAAAAAACATCGAAATAAAACGGGAAATGAATGGCTGTTGGTTCACATAAGCCTTGCCAGTGCAATCTCCGTCTTTTATTTTTGTACTTCAGGCGCTTCTTTATTTTCAGGAGCGCGGGCCCATCATTCAGTGAGTTTAGCACTCCCATGGTTTACTTCCCGCCTTGTTCACTGCCGAAAATACTTCATATCATATTTCTTTCTCACCATATCGTCATCATCACGACCCTCTTTCTTCTCCTCTTCCTCTTTCCCGGTGCGGAGTTGCAGTCCAGATATTTATTATTCATGATGACCTCTCTGCCCTTCCACGGTGAATAATATTATCTTTTTGTTCATTACGCTAGACACATCGATTTCAAGGTCTACTGACTTAATCCGACATACTCAGCGATCTCTTATCGCAAGCCTATGATACTGAATTGTTAAATGCAGCTTTTTTAACGGATAGGAAAACTGGAATGGGAAAAGAGGCATCGTTTAGAGTACACATCTGATGAAAGATTTCCGTTACTTCAGAATAGTGCAGGCTTCCGTAGATTTTCAACAGCTTCTTGTTTATAGCTTGTTTTCTGCCACTCATGCGTGACAACGCTCGGGTAAATGCGTCAACTCCACCTCATGGGGACCAATAAATTAGCCAATGCCTTCTTTAGACGTTGTCGCCCTTCCACGAATCAAATTAAATAATCATTATTGAAGAATGCCATTCTGAGGGCGGCTAATTGGAGCGCCTCTGCCCTTGTCCGGGTGTCGGGGAGAGCGGTGCCTGTTATAAAAATTTGTCATCTTTATAGTAACATTCCTTGAGCAGCACTTCCGGAGAGAATTCGAGCCAAATCTTAGAGGTTCCCGGCCGCGATGTAACGAACCTATTCGGGCGGTGGAGATATGGAGACAACCTATGGTCCCATAGGGTAACTAAGTGCATTCAAAGAGGACGTAAACGCAGCAAAGCGTTGCACAGGATAAGGCTGACAGGTGTTATCGGGATGCTTTCAAGTGCAGAGTGGCCTCAACTAGCGCATGAAGCTGTTGATTGGAGTTCGGGAGAACTCCCTATTCCTGCAATAGAGGTAGCTATCCCAATAATGATGAAGTTGACATTTTTCAGCAATTTCTTACGATACTGACGCGCTAGCGAAATAAGAACAGCATAATTTATTTTATGCATAAGGCCAAAGCAGCGTTTTGTTGAACCGTTCTTATTGCAGATGCATAAAAAATGACCGCGCGGAGATCATAGATGCAAGGCACAGGGTATGTTCGTTCTCTTATGTTCTCGTCTAAGAAAGTCTACCTTTCGCAAATACTTTGAGTATTCGACCAGTGTATAGCAGCACTGCTTCCATCGCAACTCTGGGTCTGGAATGTAGGATAAGTGATATCGAATGCTGCGCTGGTGTTCAATTTTTAACTCATTTCCAAAATGAAGTTTCCTTCTGCCCGCGCTTATACAATGCCGGACTGCTTTCTCGACATCAATTAGCGCGCTAAAAACAACGTTATATGTTATCTTTATTTTTTGTCATATGGAAGACCTCTTGGCACTTAGTCATATTTTATCTGCAGCACCGCGACATTAGCGTTATCGCCGGTAAGAATTGCAAGCGCGGAAGGCAACAACCAGAGAAACCTTCGGCGCTCAAATTCCAACCACGTGCATGCGGGATTTTGTATTCACTCCGCCAGGGTTATTGCCTTGGTGCACCAAAGCATTCCAGTGATAAATCAGGCTTTGATGGATTAATATTACCGACATAGAAAGATGATGAGGGCGAAGAAATATAAAAGTGTAAAGGAAGTGCGGTGTTGAAATGCAGCTTTATTGGGAGAGGTATAAAGTGGCTAATTATAAAAAGTAACGAAGAATGAATACAATGGCTCGAAAATTATTGTTTTAGGGCGAAAGTAGCGAAATTTTGTTCAGGCGACATACAGTCTTCCAAGGTCGGCAAATACTACACAAGCAGTCACCGCAGTCCACACCTCCGTGAAGAGATCCCGGATCTTACGCCCGACCATGGGCGGAGATCCTTGCGACTGCTGTACGCAATGCATCCGATGACGTCCTCGCTCCGGGTGCAGCAGGGATGCTTTGGGCGACTGCTGTTCCCCGACCCCAGGGATGGTGGGCGATTTGACGCCGCCTTAGGAGGAGAAAGGCGCCAGCATGCCCGTCGCTGTCTCATTCATGATGGCCACGAACACATCGCTGCCTTGACAGGTCAGGACATCCAGACGCTGCAGACACTCCTCAAACTGCGTCACGTAATACGGTGGCTGCAGCACGTCGGATTCAGCTCCCCCCGGGATGACAGCCGAAAGCAGCGTAGAGGTGACCATGGACGCCCGCAGCAGCGCCGAGATCAGCTCAGGAAGGGTGGCTGAGGGCATAACAGTGGGTCGAGAGCCTCTAAGGGGCACTTTGGGAGGTCGTACTTCTTGGAACGAAACGCTTGATTCGGAGGCCATGTTCAATGGTCTCTTGTCCAGCGGCAACAAGCACGCCTTCGCAAACGTTAACTTCCCGTTTTCCAAAACTTCCTCCCTCCAGGTTGCGGTGGCCGCCGGCGCGTGCAGTTCCTGGGATGGCAAGGTATTTTGGTCCTCATGTGAAGTGCCGAGACCTCTGTCCTTCGCCAGCGCCTTCAACATTGGTAAAATGAATGCCGTCGACGCACTGGAATCAGTCTGGGCGTTACCGGTGATGTTCCTGCTGCCCAGCGCAGTACTCATGGCGCACACCTGAATGGGGATGGATTGGATGTACAGGACACACCGACGTTCTGCAGTAGCTGCTCCCACAGCACAAATATCATCCATACAACAGGTGTGAAAGCCTGGGTTGCTCAATCGCGTCGCAGATGGGTCGTACTTGCCAGTACTGAAGCCTGCAGACACGTTCGAGAAATCTCCACGTCACCGACAGCGATGACAATAGTGCTGTTGGCGAAGAATCTTTGGCTACTTTAGCGTCCTTTGAATGTTTCATGTGTGAATTATGCACTTGAGTATTGATGCGATTTTTTTTATCGTGAATCGTAAATAAGGTATTTTTAACGAGGAAGTCGTGTTCTCCTGACGAATATTAGCGTGCAAAGCTACCCTTCAATTTTCTTCGTTCATTTTTCTCTCATCGGGCACTTGCTCTCTTACAGCGAGTGCGCCATTTTTGCAATGATTTTACCAGCAACGTAATTCTGTTCTCTCAGTGGAACAGTCCAGCATATTACGATGGTAATTATTAGGGTGGCCTGCTGCTTTGAAGCAGGTCCTCAGAATCAATGCGTCCTGATTGAAAGAGAGAGAAAAAATGGCCGACGGTTGAGCGTGGTTTGGACAAATGCCAATTCGGTGCGCTAGCACTTCGGTTTTCACTTCGATTTCGGACCGAGGCTCGGTTTTCCAGGTCAAGCAGGCGTCAGACGTAAATCAGCGAAATCGTACTTACTTCCGCCTTTAAGGGTATGATGGTATAGCGTTAAGGTGTTTATTCCTATATATGCGAGAATGGTCATTCTCTACTTTACACTCAAAGGTGGCTGGGATCCCTTTACTACTCCCGGTGCAGTGGAGCAGCTGGCAAGCAATGCGCCACTGCCTTGCTATGGCAGGTGCTGCCACCGGCGGGGCTTGTAAGACCCAGGTTCGCCTTTCCCAGCAACCTCAAGATCACGTAGAGAGGTTTCGTACAGACAAATATTGGCGAAATCAGAGATAGGGGGTTTGATTGCTCGCCCACTAAGAAAAATAACAAGAGATGTAGGATTATTATTATTATTATTATTATTATTATTATTATTATTATTATTATTATTATTATTATTATTATTATTATTATTATTATTATTATTATTATTATTATTATTATTATTATTATTATTATTATTATTATTAAAAGCTTCCTGTTAAGCAGCGCCACGTAGCAGTAAATAGGAGAAATTTTAAAAAACAGATAAGAGCGCGCAGTCCGTCACGAGCAAGGTTGCTCGCTTGCTTGCTAGTGGGAGCCTTCGCTGTCTGGTTTATCAAGGCGCAGTGCCTCCGGGTCAGTGATCGGTGTGTAAAGTCGCTCCACGGTGAAGCTGTATAGGCGATTTCCGTGCGCGTGCGTTCTCCTCGCATTCGCTTTGGTCGCATCTCGGAGGTCGCCGTCGAACGGTCTTCGCCAACTTTGCGGGAACGGGCTCGCGAAGATTTTTTCCGACGCTCTCGACAAGTTTCCCAACTCCAGTTTCCCACTTGCTGAACAATAACCGAGTAGGGTTTCTTGCTATTGAGCGTCCCCGCAAATCAGGGTGTCAAACTGGAACATGTTTCCACCAATTCAAGGCGCGCCCATGTCACCATCAGTGTGTCTTCTTTCCGCTTCTGTCTGCCACGCATTTGTCCTCGGAGGCTTGTTTTCTGCTCCCGACCATTTCGCCAGCGCTTGAAAGGGGAGCAGCCCCTGCGCTCCCGTCTACACTGCCGAGGCTCAATGTGGACGTCCACACCAGCTCAAGCACGCGCTCATCGTCGCGCCACTCACTACCTTCGGCGAACTGGGCGCTTGTGAAGAACAAAAAACTGTCCGTTTTCGTGTTTTCTTTGGACTTTGGGTCAAAAAAAGTTGAAAAAAAAATTGGAGGACGCTTAAGCTTGTCCTTTAAGAGGGGAACGTGACAGCATGTGGCAACGCTGCCAGGTAGGGTATATGGTGCGCAGGATCGACCGCCTGCCTGGCTGCCATTACTCTGTGCATGTGTGCATCTCCCGGAATTTTGATGTGCAGGCAAAGTGAGAGCAGGATGCTGGTGTGATTGTGTATGACGGGTAGCGGAATGCGACCTGGTTTAGTCGTTGCTTGAAGCTTGTCGGGGTGGGTGTACTCCCATGTAATGAAGACAAAAATAAATAGCCTTCGTTGCGTGCTCTGCGCGTGCTCGCCTCGCAATCTAAAAGACATTGATTCGATTCTCATATCTCCACAACATTTTTATTTGGAGGTTCTCGTGTTACAACGCCGACACCGTCTTTTCTGCGGCACGAGCTCCTTAACGCTGCCTCGTTAAAATAAGAATAGTCTTCCTCTGTCCCCTCTACTACCCGTTTGGGACGTCACGAAGGTACGCACAGACGCGGAAGACAACAAACGGAACGATCTTCAGCCTTCAAATTGTAATCACGCACGTCCCGGTTTACATTCGCGACACCTGCGTCAGTGCTGTGGCGCACGATTCCAGGAATGACGAGAAAAGTGCCCCGATCGCAGGTTGCCCTCGCACATTGAGTTTAAGCCTCCGTAGATTCGAGCTTCGCGCGAGCCGAATGGTCCCCGCTGAGCCGTTGCCGTAAACGTGTATTTGGAGCAACAGTGCACCGTGCACTCAACATCGACTGGAGGAAAGCGGCTTGCCCCAAGGAAAGAAGCTTCCAAGCTGAACACGCGGATTTCAGCACACGACAGAAAGCCACAAACGTATATGCACCCCGTACGTTGGCATGGAAATAGCAGCACTAATTTTGCAGTTCGTACGATGCAGCCAAACGAAGTGCGGAAAACGGTGCAACCGAAGTAGTGAATGGTATTTGTCATGCGCGTAGCTGAAGAATTGCTGCTCTTTCGAAATAAGCGGACTGAACTCTAATCGCCCCCTTCCGGGCAGTGTTCATATGCGGAAACCAAAGGACCACAACGGGAACAAAATCGAGCAGACGGGCGAGCGAGAAACAAATGGCCGGGATTTGAAAGACACGTTGGTCAGATGCGCCCGACGTACTCGGGAAAAAAGTAGACTGGGTCGGTCCGACGTACATTTAGCCACAGCCTTCTTAAAAAACCTTTCCTTGACACCCAAAAGGATTCTTATTCTTCGTTGCTCCCGTAGACACCCATTGTTTAAACTTTGAATGGCTTTAGCACAAACGTTAGGTGAAGCATCGATATGCAACTGACGTAGAGCACCTAGAACATAAATCCCGACACGAAACCCAATGTTTAATCTGTACAGATTGCTGCATACCAAAAAAAAAAGAAAAAACACGGCTTCTCCCGTTGAAGCTCCGTACGCCTCAAGGCTTAGCGGTCCTTCTGTCCCAAATTCCTGATCACGGGTAAAGTCGTGTCCGTTACTACGATTCCTGTTAATGCGACTGGCTCGAATAAGGACAATTTTTCTGGGGACCAAACTTTTCCATGTGTTTTCACCTCGTTAATATCGGAACTCAATCTACAGACAATGGACAGGGCGAGAAACCGCAGAGCCGACCGGGTTCCAATTATTCTTCTCGCGTTACTATGGGCAGCAATGCAAACAAAACTCGCCCTCCCCCAACCGGATGTATTCTTTCCTGTATTTTGAGGATGGCACATCAGTGGAAGCCAGTGCATAAAGTGCGAATGCCAGCCACTACGATACTGCTGGCTTCTACGCATCGCGATATTGCGCCTGATTCCTTTAACAACCTCATTAGGAAAGTTATTTTACGTTACGCGTCGCATCTGTTGGAACTCAGTCTGAACTGAAAACTGGGGAAAGTTTTATGCATTCGGTTTCCCTAACAGCCTGACTAAAACACACCGACAGAAGCGAATACGCAAAAAGAGCGACTTTGAAGCATCCTTTCAGTCATTGTGTCTTTGACCCGTTGTCTGATAGCCCGACCTAGATGCTCTGAGCTGCGGCTTCAGCTTTGCAGCCCTAGTCTCACATCTACGCGAAAAGTTCACGTGAGAAGGCATTAAACGCAGAAAGCTGGGGCGTTTTGAACAATTCACGAGATTCCCGACGTGCATCCGCAAAAGCAGCGCTCGTGTGCCGGCGAAAGAAGGCGTTTACTGCGATTACCCAATATTTAGTGCGGTGAGTTTGGCACAGAGTTTTGGCTGGTTACTAAATATTACGTACCTGAAATACTTTTTACCTGCGCACAAAAAAGAATGAGTAAGAGACAGAAAAATGCACAGGAATGGCAGTATTAAAAAGAAAGTTTATGGGGTGACGCTTAATGTTTCTAAACAGTACAATCAACTCGATAACATCAGAAGCAATCAATGCAGTCAATACAAAAACGTAAAATTTGTACTTTTTCTTTGAAATTATCAATTCCCTCCCAGGGGCCTTTCGCCTTACAGTGATTGCGCACGTGACTAATACGGCCCACAGTGAGCACACCTTCCATATCAACGGGAAGATTTCTTTTAATGTAAACAGCAAGTCGGCATCGATCATCCCCGAGGAAATCTCCTGCTGCCGTTCAGGAGCTCGCTTATATACATGTATGTGGATGCTGCTACTGTAGCCCCTGGCTGTTGGGCGGCTTGGCGCTTCTTCAGGGGTGGAAAGGTGCCAGCATGCTCGCCGCCGTCTCCTCCATGATGGCCACGAATACGTCATTGCCCCAACAGACGCGGATGTTCACACGCTTTTCCAACTCTGTGACGTAAGACGGCGGCTGCAGCACGTCAGAGTCGGTCCCGTGCAGGATGCCTACCAAATCCTGCACGGCTCAATGGTTATGGCGCTCGGCTCCTGACCCGAAAGACGCCGGTTCGACCCCGGCCACGGCGAAATTCTACAGGCCCGTATACTGTACTAAGTCAGTTCATATTAAAGAACCCCAGGTGGTCGAAATTTCCGGAGACCTCCGCTACTATCAATTAAGACGGTGCAAAGGAGGCGGACAGAGGAAATACAGGGTGGACAGAAAGAGCGCCAGCTAAGTTTGTGTGTGTGTGTGGAAAACACCATTTTTTTATACGCTAGTACATTATCGCAGTCACAACAACGTGTCAGGAAAAAAGACAGAATTCCCATACAATGACCGATTATCTGGTTCTGCATGTGTCCGTCTAAAAGCCCAGTTCCTGGTCGCTGAGTCTGACCGACTACGTGCTAATGCACGTGGGACCAGCTTTCGGTATATGATAAGCCTCTATTCCCTTTCCCTTTCGACCCGCTCCTTGCCTGTGCCGATAAACACTGCCTTTTCCAACACTGGTTCACATCCTCCACAATCGTTGCAGTAATCTGGAAGGTTCCTCCTTGCAATGTTTTCCATTGACCGTTGATGTTCGTTCGCTCTCTCATTGAACCACCGGCCGGTCTGGCCGATGTAGACATGCCCGCACTTAGCGGTGTCTCGTAGATTACCTCAGATTGGCAGTCAGTAAACCGCAGCCTATGCTTGATAGCGCATCTGGGCGGCCGTCTTGCAATCATGCAGCACAGCCTTCCAAGCTTGCATAGTGCTGAAAAAACCACGTTCCCTTCATATCGACCGCCTGCCTTCATGTTGTGAGCTAATTTGTCGCTCGGGTGTTATTCAAAAACTCCCAAAGGCAGAGAGAGAGAAAGAGAGAGCTAACTTCACTTGTCCGATGCGGAGCTCCCCACGTGTTGCTTCCTTCAGGATCTTTAACAGGCAGTCTGGACTACAGTGAAAAGACGATGCATGCACTTTTGTAAAGGGAAGACAAAAGAAAACCTATGTTACAGGAATCCAGTGCGTAGATCCGATACGACGGTCTTGTTTCGTTTTCTCGCCTTCTATCCAGCTCCGCTTCCTTGCCCGCTGCGAGCCACCCCTTCCAGATCCTTCCGGCTGGCGCCAGACCCGTGGTTTATGTCATTTTTTTACAGAAGTACCGCATGCGTACATGGCAGAATCGTATCAAAAGTGCTGTTTTCTCGCCGCCGTCACTGGACTCATTTCGTTTCCGGCGACTAAGGTGATACGCTGCACCGTGACCACGTTGCAGAGTATCACCTGTGTCTGCGGCATCGTGTGTGCGCATGGCGCCCCGATCATGCCACGCAGGCATCGAGGAGAAGGTGGTGAAGACAGCGGTGCGATGCACTCTTTTATATAGCATTTTCACCCTGTTCTTTACAGCACTACTTCGTGACCATATGCACGAAACGGTGCTAGTTGGTATGCCACACCTCTGAGGTGCAATTTATCTTTGTTCTTAATTATAAAGCGCAATCGAACCTAAAAGGTGCGATACACCAACCAGCACCGTTCCACCTATAGCGCTAGCATTTGAAGTAGTGCTTTAAGAAACTGCGAAAGCGCCATATAGAAAAGTAGACCGCTGTTTTCACCTCCTATGTGTGTGTGCGCATGGCGCCCCTATCATGCCACGCAGGCATCGAGGAGAAGGTGGTGAAGACAGCGGTGCGATGCACTCCTTTATATAGCATTTTCACCCTGTTCTTTACAGCACTACTTCGTGACCATATGCACGAAACGGTGCTAGTTGGTATGCCACACCTCTGAGGTGCAATTTATCTTTGTTCTTAAGTATAAAGCGCAATCGAACCTAAAAGGTGCGATACACCAACCAGCACCGTTCCACCTATAGCGTTAGCATTTGAAGTAGTGCTTTAAGAAACTGCGAAAGCGCCATATAGAAAAGTAGACCGCTGTTTTCACCTCCTATGTGTCGTCCGCTTTCTAGTCCCTTGTTTTTACACCGTTTTCTGTTTAATAATTTACAGACTTGTCTAAATATCTGCTTAAATGCAATTAGCATGCGCTATTTTCTTAAGTAACATCCATCAGCAAAATCGCGAAACTATTTGTGGCACCTATTGAAGTGCAAAATTTAAAGCGTGTAGAACACCTGATCGACAGCTCAATGAAAGCATCCATAAACAGGTGATCTTTATTTACAACGGTGCTCTCGTCTTCCTGAAAGCACCATGCTTTCGCAGTAAGAAGAAAAATGCGCTACCGTACTCCGTAAAGATTGCGGCGGACGACGCGGCGCACATCGTCGACAAGACGTCCGACTGCCCGGCCGGAAAGCTTACGGGTAATCACCGGATTGCTGCAGTAGTGTCATTTTAGCTGGCAGTTTCCTGGCAGCCCTAGATTGCTTAAATGTCAACGCTGGTGGCACGACAGCTTTGTGCAAATGCGGGTAACCGCTTTTAACATTAGCGACGAAGTCGCTCTCAACGAAGTGGAGCGAGCACATTCTGTTCGCTTTTGACACATTAGAGAGTGATTCTTCATTCCTTCGGATGGCCACAATCAACTTCTTGTAAACGTTCGGATCCTTTGGGATTCTGTCGTAGCAGACCTGAAAATAAAATGAATTTTGCAATGTGGGTTGTCATGGCTTGAAAATTCAGGAGTGTCCCATTTTTGCCTCAGCTGCATTTTATGTCATGCAAGACACGGAAAGCTATTGTGCCCGAAATGGTTTAGGAGCAGCGTAGTGCAAATGAGTCCTTCCCAGAAGCTTGATCTCAACATCGCAGACGTGAGGATGCCACTTCACTGAGTCGAGCTGTGGGGGTCCCACAGGTGTAGGAATGGTTCTTTGTACAGTAAAGCGACATCGCATCATTTCTGTTGCCCCGCCCCCTCTAATTTGTATTTACAACGCGCTTCGGCCTTTAAACCCATTGCTTAGCCCAGCATTAACATGTGTAAACAGTAACCACTTGCACACTAATAAATACTTTGCATCACCACCTCTTCTTCAAATGTGCCTCAAATCATTCACCGCAGCGTCTTTAGACGAGGACCATGTTATTTCAGCTACTATGGCTGATGCAACTAAACAGACCACACGTAAGGCGTACGCTGTACGTAGCAAGCGGCAACTCTCCTCAGTTCGATTTGGTTTCACTGGCCGATCGCATCCAGTTGCAATCAGCGCTTGTTTTTACCCTCGCGCATGTTTGATCGGGGTCAACGACAATTGCGGCGTGGTGTGCACATGAACATGGTCTAAATGCGATAGATAATCTCAGCTCGCATCGTTGACGCGCGTGCACCATGAACGTGGGGCATAAAGGGGAGCACTTTTCATCCAGATTTGTCGAAGCGTCCGTACTGCGCCCACAGCGGCACACGGCAGTTCTCAGACATGGTGGCAGATCATTAAATGCAGCCAGCTGATCCAAAACAAACACCACAAAGTCCAGAAAACACGAACGCATTCGGCAACAAGCGAGCAAGACAGACCTACGCCCGCTCGGCCAGTTCCTGCACAATGGCGGCTTCAGCGAGATTTGTGTAGCTGTGCATAGATGGCGCTGCTAAAGATGCCATTTTGAGGCCAGGACGGGAGTTTTGGGGACCAAGACATATAGAGTCAGGTACCACGAGATAGACACGTTGTGCGTTGCGTGCGGAAAGGAGGAGGAAACGGCTGAACACTTGATGCTTTTCTGTACAGGGTTTCACCCTACAGCGGAAAGCAGTGGGGCTGATTTATCCAAGGCATAGAGGTTTAAGGACAGTGAAGGGAAATTACATTTTAAGCGGGTAGAAGTAACCAAGCGAAGGTTATCGGATTGGTGGCTAAAGTCAAGACAAGAGTAAAATTTCACAAGTCATGACTAGGTGGCTTGAACCACCGGCCGATTTAAAGGGTTCAGCCTTATCCATCCATCCATCTATCCATCCATCCATCTATCCATCCATCCATTTTGCAAATCGTCTGCTCCACCACTCGCCAAAACAGAATCCTCGATTGACGCCAGCACTGCCGTGCGGCCTCTTTGGGCAGCGTACCAAGCTCGCCCATACAGTTATGGAGAAGTTTCGTGGCCATAAAGCGCCTTCCTTTCGGTATCCTAGTCGTTCGGGGCCAGTCAGAGAATAACTGGCACCACAATCGAATGGCCCTATAAAAACAGTATCAAGCTTCCATTGGCACAGGGGGCACGGCACAGAAGCAGACAGAGTACACAAAGGTGCACAGCGGTGCCGATGCAGAGGGGTGCTATCCTTTCACTTTCGGGCAGTCCAAGGATCCCACGTTACAGACGAAGTTCACAGCCACGACAAGAACTGTGGATGCCTTTGTCACCATTGCCTGCCCGCTGATCTCGAAAACAGTTTTTTTTTATATACTCTGCCGATTACGCAGCACGCGCATATGTTGTCAGCACTGAGGATAAGCAGGCTTCTGTTGCACAGAGAACCCTAGCCTTGTTGTGCGCCTGTCTGCAGCGCACAGGCACAAGCAACGCGAAAGCTCACAGGATCATGTGACTTCATAGGTGGTACTCAAATGTGCCCATATCGCGAAATGTCATGTCACAGAGCGGGCACTTGTTTTGCACGGCCGCACATTCTTCCTTCTCGTGCCTGTCCAGAGCATAGAAACTCGGGGAGTTTCCTTCCTAACTTCCTCATACTGGTACTTAGGAATTGACTTCTCGCAGATCTCGCTGATGGAAACGTCTTATTTGTGAGATTATCCGATCTTGTCGATCACCCACCTGCACACGAGCAAATGATTAGATTAATTTCGCTCGCAGACCGCAAAGAAGCATTAGATACAATAGCGCGTAAATAAAATTGTGAGGTGCAGAGCCTCGTGTTGTTTATTGTGACTATCACAACAAACGCGCAGCAGCTTTATAGTTTAGACTACAAGTTTTATTTTTAACACTTTTTTAATTAGGCAACCCTTCACAACAAGTATTCTTGTTCTGTTTTTATTTTGTTTTTAGCTGCCCTGTTTTGCACTGTTACATTTTGTTAGATTTTTTGATCAGCTTAATTGCTTGTTTCGCTTTTGTTTCAATGAGTTAGTCTTTCAGAAACAGATAAATCTTGTTTCGGCTAGCCATTCGTCACCCAAGACTCGTAACCCTTTAACGTCAAATTAATTTCTGAAAAAATGACAAAATAGCCGATTTTTTGGGGCAATTTTTGGCGGAACTAGTGTGTTGTCAGGGTTAAAATACACGCTAAAGGCGCAAAATGCATTTCGTGGACAACTATCGCCCTCTAGTGTTGAGAATTGAAACCAACGCAATTTCCAATCGTAACTCGTCTTTGGCAGTGATAGCAACAAAACATCGGGCTCCATGAGTGTGAATAGTCATGGGCGAAATTGGTAGAATCTCCCATGACGAGTACAGCTCAGGGTTGGCGGTGAAAGGATTAAGGTATGCAGTATTTCAGTTTAGGATGGAACGTAAAGTCTCCGTTACAGCTAATTTACTGGATCTCAGCGCTCGTTGCGTTCTCTGGCTTTTGCAAGTTCAAAGTCACCGGTGCACTTTTCAAGCATGGTTTTTAATAACCAGTTCCAACGAGAGTGCCCTGCACAGGAGGAACGAGAACACGGACATGCGTAAAATAGTGATGTTCTCCCTAAATTCACTGCGTTGGAAAATTCCTTGTTTGCAGTGATATCGGACACAGAAGTGTTTTGTTGTTTTTCCAGTGCACACACACTTTCTAACGAATAACCAGGAGGTAGCTCTTCTTAAGAGTTAAACCGCAACAGTGCAGTGTGGTGACACTACAGGCAAAAATACTTAGTTGACCTGAAAACTTTTATCTGTGTGTCATTAAAATAACTTGGCCGTAAGTTCGGATCATTATTCCTATATTGCTTTGTAGTGACGAAAGAGCTGCCGCCTGCAAGGTGGTGGGAAGTTGTTGGTGCCTTGTCGCTTACCCTCGTTGCGTAAGAACTTTCATAATTCTCTTGAGTGCAGAGCCTTACATGCTCTCAGTGGAAAATATTTGAGTGAAAAGAAACTAAGTGAATTATCGTTGTGGAGAATATCAATTTACAACAAATACGGGGCTAGACACTGTCTCGACAAGGGGCAACAAGAAAAGCCTGGAATGAGAAAAACGGCTTTTTCAACACCGATGCAAGCTTGTAATTGTTCTGGACGTAAGCATGAATTTTGCACACCAGAAGCACTTCCCCTCGCATGAGTATACACGACTTGCATAAAAATTTACCGGCCTGTATTCAACAATACTGATACTACTGGCTGCAGCTCAAGGCTTTGCTAGAGTTAAAAGCCCTTTGTTCAATTAGCCGCCGCGGTGGCTGAGTGGTTATGGCGCTCGACTGCTGGCCCGAAAGACGCGGGTTCGATCCCGGCCGCGGCGGTCGAATTTCGATGGAGGCGAAATTCTAGAGGCCCGTGTGCTGTGTGATGTCAGTGCACGTAAAATAACCCCAGGTGGTCGAAATTTCCGGAGCCCTCCTCTACGGCGTCCCTCATAGCCTTAGTTGCTTTGAGACGTTAAACCGCCGTAAACCAGTCGTGACTGTACTTCCTTCGCAAATGTGTGGAAGGGGGACCTTGCTTTTTTCGCTGCGTCTGGAAGCTTATGCAGAGGAAAGGTGACCAGGCGAGATCTTCATTCTTTAACCGCGCTCTCATGCGGGTATTCTTCGGGTGTTGTGCTACTTCTGCACATGGAAAACTGAGAAATAATGCGGCACATTGCCGGATAACCGTTGGCTCATGCTGGCTTTCAAAATACTGCAGAGCGTGTCCGGTTTTTTGGTGCCACTAGGAAGAAGAGATTCTAGTCGAAGATTTTTTTCAGCAAGTATAAAAAGTATTTCGGCTTACGTTCCTATACTGCTTTAAGCTTGCTCCTTGCATTTTACTGCGCCCTTCGAGTAAGGAAAATCATATGGCGCCTGGGAAGCAAGAGTTTCACAAGGCAGTCAAACGCTCTTTTAGAAGTAATGTTTTGGCTCACTGTTCATTGCTCGTGTAAGTGCACTGGGAGCACCTGTACAGCAGCCCCTGAATCTCAGCCTCCAGGTTTTGGTGCACGCATCGGTGGTGCCGTTCGAGCACTCTTTGCGATGGAAAGACTTCGCCTCATTGGCCGAAGGGGAGGTGGCCGGCCACTGTGATCTCTGCAATCAGTGGATTAAAAGCAACAGCAAGCTGTTTTCAAGGACAAATTGCCGGCGAACGAACACGTGTGCATTCCTGTCACCAGAAGGGTATGCAACCTCCAACTAATATGCATTCTTTGTTGGCTGCAGAGAGAGAGAAAGAGAGAACCCTTTTATAAAGAGCACATATCAAACGCTGGGTATATCCTGCGCGTGATTGACCAGGGCAATCTAGTCGTGCTGCTACGCCGGTGAAAGCCAGGCACTCAATGGGGGGAGTGAAGGTAAGGGAGTAAGAGGAGTGGGAAGGGCTGCCGGACAGGAGAAGATAAGAGAGCGCTCTAGATTCGCACAGGAAGCAGGACAGTTGAAACATGAGAGGTTGTAACGTATACTGAAAAAGAAGGACCAGGAAGGAGCCCTAGGGTGCTTGAATTTTGCGAAGAATGTATGCTCGAGTAACGTTAAGTAGTGGGCGGTGAGGGGGTAGCAACAGTAGCCACGATGCCAAAAAAGTTTGCTTTGCCATCCCAACTCTGATGGTGACGATGAAATTCTACGGTCCAAAGGCAGCTTTGGCCAAAGATCACCATGGTGCAAGGTAGTTCTCATTACACAATGGGGTACCCGGCGGTACATGGGTTTGAACCCCGTCCCTCCCGCATGAGAGGTGGATGCTAAAACCACTAGGTCACCGCTGTGGTGTCCATCACTACGTTGCAGCGACATCTGTCCTTTTGGCAGCGATACGAAGTTGGCGGTGATGATAAGCAAGGATGACAGAAAAAATCCGCTGATGTAAGCCAGCTCCTGATGTTACTGCCATAAAGAAAACAAAATCTGCCACAATAAATACCATGAACTGAAAAAGGATTAAAAATGCAAGCGTTCCTGCAAAAATCAGTCATTTCACATTCACACAGACGCATTCTTACTCAAAATGTTTCTAGCTTCACCAAGCGCCGACGCTGCGTCAACACGCACATAAAATGCATTAAGAGAATACATACATTCACCCAGGTGTAAAAAAAAAGCTTCCGTCGCGCAAATGTTGCGCACCGTCCATATTCTGTATAATACTGCTCTTATCAGACGGCGCAGACTTTCATCACTTCTTGATTAACAATTTCGAAGCTTGGGCCCAAACCTGCAACACAAATTTTGTTCCTGTTCAGTGGCACAATGGGCATGCAGTGAAACTGGCAAGAGAAAATGAAAATTCCGCTTCTGAAGCATTTTTAAAAAGATGGCATTAGAGAAGGGAGAAAAAAAAGAGTCAGAGGGCACTTAAGACTGCTTACGTGCTGTGATGGCGAAAGCATCAGTGTGACATCGTGAGCGTTCGACCTCGACGGAGGCTGCGCACTGAGAAATGAAACGAAGACGCGCCTCCGAACGCCGATTCCAGAAACGCTGAATCCACAATGGTCCGCGTGAAACACTCGGTTCGAATACCTGTCGCGAGCTAGCCTCCAACCTGACTAAGAAGGGTATGCTACATGGAACGAGAAATTGTATGACACAACCCGCAACGGTAATCAAAAAGTGAACGAGTGAGGGAAAGCCTCCAGGGTGCTTGCCAACGTTTCGACAAGAAGACTTGTTTTCGTCTGCCCAGACGAAGACAAGTCCTCTTGTTGAAACGTTGGCAAGCACCCTGAGGCTTTCCCTCCCTTGTTCACGTTTTGATTATCAAGTAACATCCAACCTCTCTCTACCACGGACCCGCACTGGAGTACGAAGAACGGTTGCGTCATAGTTTTTGCACGAAGATTGGTTTTTGACGAAAGGAAATGGCACAGTAACTGCCACACATCTCGGCGGGCACCCCCAACCGCTCCTTTAAGGAAGAGTTAAACAGTCTAGGAAAACTTACAGTTGAGGATGCATATGTCGTCGGTTCGAATTCCTGTCGCAAGCTAGCCTCAAAAATTAGCAAATTCGCTCGCATATGCAAACTACATGCAACGAGAAATTGTATGACACCACCCGAACACTGTGCGACAAGAGGTTGCACCAAAGTTTTGTAAGAATGTAGTCGGAGAAACTAGAGGCGCATTGAGGTCTGCCAGTGGGAAGTATATATAGACGGACGAACGAGACGTATAAGGTTGCCTGAAATGGTGGTGCTCGGCATACTGTGTGCGTCCTATGGCTGCTTGATGACGTCAACCTATTTTTCTTGCCATACCGCTGGGATTTTCTGTACCATCTGCGAGTGCACACACTAACACACGCTACCGGCTTTTCTCGTAATGGGTCTAGTAATGATTTCGCATTTAAAAAGCGCACGTTCCAAACACTCTTCCGCGCTCGCCGATGGCGAGCAGCCGCTGAGACGCGCTCAAAGAAAAAAACAGCGCGCGAGGGTGCAAAAAAAATGTGTAGAAACAAAAGAACGCCTTTTGCTTGCGAGGTCAAGGACAGGAGCTTCTTTCTTTTAAGGATTTTCCATCGCTCACATCGAGCAGTTAAGACTGCCATAAAAAACGAATGGGAACGCTTTTGACGATAGCAAAAACGTTTTTGCTATCGTCAGAAACGTTAGTAGCGAAATAAATGTAAGCCTGCCGACGGGAGGTCTGCGCACATATTGACTGTTACAGTGAAATCATAAAATGTATGAAAAATTGCGTCCATAAACACTTTCCCATTGAACAATCCTTTTGTCCAGAATTGCTGGGTAGGGTAAACCCAGCACGCTGTCTGCGCATGGCGTTGTGTTGAACGCTTCTCGTGATGTCCGAGACGCGACAACGTGCCTTTGTAGGGAATAATGCGTCAATAAAAAAATATACCTGCCTTTTTCTCCAACAAAAGAAGCGAAAGCGTCACCCTCGTCAGCCGGCGAGAAATCTGCCTGCAAATTTAGCTGCCGCAGCCTCCCTGGTTCCGATTGCGATTCACTCGGTAAGCCAACAGCTCCGTGAGAATCGCCGTCGAGCTCCTCGTGCGGAACATTCCAGATGCCCACGACGTTGTCCCGCGAACAGGGGCGCTAAGCGACGTGCACCCGTCTCTCCATGGCCCTCCCAGAACAGTGGACAGCGAGCATGGGCTCCGTGCGCCGTATGATCACGTAGACCACGTTCTCTTCCGAGGATGGATCATCCGGTTCTCCCGACAGCAGGCAGACGTGGACGGTGTCACCGCGAATGATCCAAGCGACCGCCGTGTTCCGGTCCACAGGTTTCAGGGCAACCGCCAAGCCCTGCAGCACAGCAGTACATCCAGCCAAGGACGGCTCGGCGCGTAGGCTGTACAGCTACCACGTCCTGGTGCACCGCCGCGCCAGCATCCAGCAGCGGAGCCAGGCTATGCAGTGCAGGCGCTCGTCTCCGGCTGAACTGCTTGTACAGACCGCCGCTAAGGCGCACTGAGGAGCCAGTTCTCGCAACGGCTGGAGCTATTCCAGCCTTGCGTCGTCCAGACAGGGAGGTTCCTCTGTTGTCAGGTCGTCTAGCAATATGCGTAGTCTTTTCAACTCATTTGCCCCTATGGCTGGCAACAGGGTGGTAAATAGAGCGTATGAACGCCTGGCTGCAGAGTTCAGCTGGGTTTCTGGTGCTGCGACGCTCGGTAGCAGTTCAGTAATGAATAGAAAGGAACAGTCAGATCGATGAGCTGGAACGCGTTAACACTTCAGACGGGTCGCAGTTTGCGGTTAAGAAGCTGGAAAAATGGCCTTCATGTGTGATCGCTTTGTCAAAAGACAAGTTTAACCATCTCACACCATCAGTGTAACATCAGGCCATGTTCCGCTCGCATGATAATCTTCTTAGGATGAATTAAAATTAGATGCCGTAGTGTGCACGTTGAACTCACATTTTGTGAAGTCACTATACGCTTGCTTCCTGAAAGTACAAACCGCATGATAAGAAGCCAATTCGCTTGAATCAGCGCCTTTTTCAACTTACATCAGGTGGTGTACATGTTTTGTTTTTCTTGTTATCATGACATCCTGTGGCAATTGTGAAAGAGAACGTAAACGTCAAGGAGCTTGCCAGCAGTTTAATCCCGATAAAAGAACTTAGATGCAGATAATAGGCGCTGCACCATGCAACACAGTAAAAAAAAAAGCTATAAAGCAGGCGAAACCAACGATAAAGTTGGTCATATTCGCGATTACTTAGGGAGACTGCAGGACAGAGTTGTGCGCCGTTTTTGGTGTATAATAATGCACGCGCGCTGTTTGCCATCCTTATGCTGCCCGATACTAACGACATACCCTGAAAACGTGTTCCCTGACTATAGACAGTTTTAGCTGTGCGTACGCAACGGCTTAGCGTACGCAAGGAGTTTGCGGGGACGGTAGTGCGCATGCGCAGAACGCAAGCGCAAGCCCTGCGTCTTGCGTGCGTACGCTAGCCAGCGGACTTTGCGTTGCGGCGCTTGTGTGGCTTGCGTACGCAAACGTTGACAAGATGGCGGCGCCCTGCTCGCCCGCTTCGGAATAAATACATGTCGCCGCTGGATTCTCCGACGCAATAGCTCGCTCAAATGGTAGCGGTTCGCTTTTATTTCGCCTACTCTTGCCCACACCTAACGGTATAAGTGATAACTAGCCTCTGTTTTTCAGATAATTTGGTGATTTTCAAGCTCCTAGGCCTAACTATATGCAGTGTGTTTTCCTCGTAGCAACGACAGCTGGCGAAGCAGTTTTCTAGCTTTTAGCCAGTTCTTACATTTTCTTCGGTTTGCATAATTTTTCTCCTTGGAACAAAAAAAAGGATCCCAATGCACTCGCACTAATTATCAGTAATCACGGATGAAATTTTCTTCAACCGAGCGTTGATGTGCTTTGACGTCTTGTCACTAGATGGCGCTACGTGCGCCTAAGGGACGCTACCGCTCGGTCAGCTAAAACTATACTTTGGAGCGGACAGCATAACTCACGCAGCGCCGTAGCGCTTTGCGTACGCAAGCACTTGCGTACGCACAGCTAAAACTCTCTTATATCTTCGTTTGCATAAACCGGACAGGAGAGGGTAGAGTCAAAAGTCGGACTCAGCAAGGTTCCCCGTCCCTCTCCCACCATAATTAAAACTGGCGAGTAGTGCCCAGACGTTTTTTCACACTGTTTTCGATACTCTTCAGTTGGTTGTCCATCGCTAGCGGCATGTTTGGTTTTAAAAGCGACAAACGCGCTAGCAGATTTCAGCCCAGAAAAATTTCACCAGGCGTCTTTCCGGTAAATGAATGCAGTGGCATGCGATAAGCGCACATAAAGTTGTCGATTCTGTGCTGCATGCTTCAGTTTAAATTCGTGCTCTCATCCATCAGCAAGAGTTTCAAAACCTCTCGGATCATCTCGCCGGATCCTCTTCCTCAGCAGACAGGGGCAGTTTCCTCTTTCACAATCATAATCGTTGTGTAAATGACCCCATTATATACATTTTTTTATTTTATTCAGGACACCCT
This sequence comes from Amblyomma americanum, assembly GCF_052857255.1. NCBI lineage: Eukaryota > Metazoa > Arthropoda > Arachnida > Ixodida > Ixodidae > Amblyomma > Amblyomma americanum. The sequence goes on from NC_135497.1 coordinate 235,166,620, forward strand.
CAACGGCCCTCAGTTTGAGGATATTACATGAGGGGTAAAATGCAAGCTTATAATAGGAATGTGCATGAAGAAAAAGAAATGAAAGTGAAGGCCACAAAACAAGATAAACTACACGCATTTTCACGAAAAAAAAAAACAAGAGTAGAAACTTCCGAAAAAAAATGTGGCTGTTGAGCAGAAAAAATAAAAAACGCTTAAAATGGTACATACAAAATTGGGAGAAGGAAAATTACATATCAGGACAAAAGGCAAAAAATTAAGAAGTAATCATATACATAGTTCTATAGTAACAGAGCGCGTTACAAGGCAAGATGTTATTGAAAAAAATTTGGAAAGCTTCTAGACGGCAATAGATGAGCGTAAAAGCAGCTGGAATTTAGATAAATTAGTTTCGGTGGTGATGCATGAATGTAAGCCTTTTCAATCTTTGTTTCTGCTGGGAATGAATGACCTCGCAAAGAGCGATAAATACGACAGATAGCACGTTTAACTTTGCACGAATGGTCATGGCGCAGAGGAATGGCAGTCGCGGGCTAAAAGAAATATCCATGAAGAACTGCATGATGATACAACATATGAAAAATAGTTAAACGTGCTATCTTGGGGTGGTTCACTAGGTCTTCAAACTCATCACGATTTTTTAGTAGTGTCACACTGGAGTGGCGACTTCGCAAAAGCAGTTAACGACCAAATGCAAACAGATGTAATCTTCTTATAGTTCTCAAAGGCTTTCGACCGGGTCTGCCAAGCCAAACTACTACAGAAACTAAGTCATATGTTAGGTGGTAGGTCAATAGTCCAATGGATCGCCAATCATTTAACCGACCGTCGCGAGTTCGTGCAACTCGGCGACTACACTTCAGATACTGTCCCGGTCCTTTCCGGTGTACCACAGGGCTCTGTTGTTTTAGCCCCAATTCTCTTCCTTCTCTTCGTAAAGGACATTGCTGACCAGGTAGAAGCGAAACTGAGGTAGTTCGGGAATGATTGCGTACTATATAAAAAAGCCGAGAAGGTAAAAGAAGTTTAAACAATGATTTTGGCAAATAGCAGAAGGGTGTTCGAGGCGGCAAATGGTTCTTAACTTAGACAAAACAGTTTCAATGACTATAACGAAAAATAAATTCAAACAGCTTCCCTTACGGGTATATCAGCACTGCACTCAAGACAGTCACCGAGCATAAATACTTATGCATCATTATATCAGCCAATCTGGAGTGGACAGCTCACGTAGATCACGTAGCAAATAAAGCGATGCGTAAGCTCATGTTTCTGAAACCAGCCCTGCGATATTCTACGAAAGAATCCAAGCTTTTGGCGTATACTTCTATCATACGACCAATACTAGAACCCGCAAACGTCGCCTGGTTCCCATACACACAAGATAACATAGCTACGATTGAGGCTGTCCAGCAAAAAAGTGTGCGCTTTATCTTCAACAGACATAGGCGCACCTATTCTCCGACGCAGATGCTATCTGATACTTGGCTTGATACGCAAGCTAGTCGTACGATGCTTCACCGTCTAAGTTTCTGTAGATGATTTTGCATAACAAACTTCAAGTTGATTCTGCTACATACATTACCTTGAACACTTCCTGAGAAACGCGTCACAAAAATGAACTCACCATACAAGAATATTTCTGCGCAAATACCTTTGTGTTCTTTTTTTCCGCGAGCTGTGCTGGAGTGGAACTCCCTTGATGATTCAGTGACTGTACAACCAACTACTGAGAAATTTTTGGCGCTAGCTGAAAAAAGTGTATTGTCAGGAAACAAACTGTGATTTTTATTTACTTTTTCTAACGTTTTGGGGGTTTTCTATGTATTTGTATTTCCATGTATTTGTATTCCATGTGTCTATTTGTATTTCGCGTGATCATTTATGAAGGAAAAGGGTGATGATTATTCATGCGTTATCTTTGTTTTGCCTTTTTCAATGCATCTCCTCATTGTCCCCATATAATATTCACTGTCCTTTTTGCATATTTGAAGTAGTGTTTATGCCTGGTCGACTGTCTGCGGCCACAACTCACTCCAGTAAAAATCACTGAAAAAGGTATTGGCAGTATTAATAAATAAATCAATAAATAACCCAAGAAAATGAAATGCACAGCACGGGTTTCGATGTTATTGATTATGTGCGCCTGCTCAGGATCCCAAGTGGCTAACGCAAATTCAACTTTATTAGTGTTACATATACTAGTCTTACGTTGATAAGGGCCCGTTCAAGAATATTAAATGGCTTTCATATTTCGCTACACCTTATCACTGCTCCTCATATTTATAAAAAAAGATGTCGAACGAAGGTTGGAGTCCTACGCGAGTCCTAAACCCTTCCGACTTCTTGTCCGCGTCAGAAAGCGCATTACGGTTAGCGCATTAAGGACACACAGTGACACGCAAAAGCATGCCTAATTTATACATTCTTTCGGTGCTTTTGTCGCAATGTCAGAATGTCCGCTCTTGATCTGCTGAGCTTTGACTTTAGCTTTCGAGCGCTTTAGTCGCAAATCAATGTAAGAAGTGAAAGATAGAAGGCGGGAAACACAGGGAGCTCCATTCGCATGTGTCCCGACCTATCGCCGTAGTCTCGAGGTGCATCCATACAGCATAATTTCGGGCGGCGGAGCCAGAAAGCGTTTTGCAAAAAAATGATCTCTAATTCAGTAAACACAGCAAAGTCGTCGCCATTTACTGCTGCGCGCTACTTATCGCTTTGGGTCATTGGGAAATGTGACGTGCCTGAGCTGTTTATGACTCATGCACATAAACCCGGGGAGCAATAGACAAAAAATGCGCAGACAGTGAGGCATTGAAACGGAACTTTATTGGGTGGGGCCTAATTTTACGCACAATTTATCTTGACTCGGCTGTATAATAAGCAGCAAATACAAGAACGCGAGTATTGTTACTTGAATTTAAAATACAGTAATTCCGTTCGGAACACGTTCGTCCCCCAATACTTACGGACGCTGATACGGTGCACACCGAGCGCACTTTTGATGTCTACGGTCCAATATCCTTCAAGCACCGTCAATCACGGCATCCGATATGCCCGAGGAAATGTTCTGCTTCCGTTCAGGAAGCCACCCGCGGGAAGATGCGGCTACTGCAGCCCATGGCTGCAGTAGCCATGGCTGTTAGGCGATTGGCGCTTAATTAGGGGAGGAAAGGTGCCAACGTGCCCGACGCCGTCTCATCCATGATGGCCACGAATACGTCGCGGCCGCAACCGGCCTGGGTATCCACACACTCCTCAAACTCCGGGACGTGAAACGTCGGCTGCAGCACGCCAGATCCGCCTCCGCGCAGTATGTCCACTGAAAGCAGCAGAGAGCTGAGCATGGACTCCCGCGGCAGCATAGTGATCGATTCCGGGACGTTTACAGACAGCATCAGTGGGCGTCGGCAGTCGAGAGCCGTAACACTGTGTTGTCCTACCTGGCAACGCACACCTGAAGCATGGGCCGTGTCCAGCAGCGGCGCGTCTTTGCCCAGCATCCGGAAGCACGCTTGCTCAGACGATGCCTTCTCGCTTGGTACGATGCCCTCCAGCTGGGACTTGGTGGCCTCGAGCATGTGCAATTATTTGGATGGCTGCTCATGCTCGCTCTCCAGCGTTTTCTGTCACCAGTACCTGCAGCATTAGTAGCATGAGCACGGACGCTGTTCCGCAATCTGACAGCTGGCGATGGCGCTCCTGCTGGACATCCCATTTTGGACGATTTTCATCTTCACAAGGGTGGCTCTGATGTACCTTACCCTCCGACGTTCTCCAGTAGCAAATCCCACAGGTCCAAAGGTCTTCAATTCAGCGTCTGCGAAAGCCTGGTCGCTCAGTCGCATCGGAGAGAGGTTGCACTTGTCAGCACTGAAACGTGCAGAGACGTTCGAGAAGTGTCCACGTCAACTGGCAGCGATGGCAACAGGGCTGCTGTCAAGGCATTTGTAGCTACGTTCAGGATGCCTTATATTGGAACACGGCACGTGAAGGTTGATGAAAGGAATTTTTTTTTTGCCGCCGTTGCGTGAAGGCAGTGTGGTTTGATTACCCTGTAGCCATTTTGTCGTGTTCATTCACACCAGCACGCATCTGCAGTCTTCGCCTTTTTCCCTTTCACACTGAGCATGCGCTTTTACCTCCTCGTGAGCGTGGGCCCAAAACTGGGTGAGCTTATAACGTATAAACTTCTATGGTTTACTTCTCGGCTTGTTCGCGGGTCTAGACCCATCGACTCCTCTGTGTTTTCAATTTATCCGGCAGACTCCCGAAGCTCCCTATCGTAGCCCTATGATAGTGTCTCGATGAATGCGGCTTTCTGCACCGCTGAGAAAGATGGCATCTTAAAAATTATGCATTGCATGAATGTGTTCTGAATTTTCGGAGTATTGCGTGCTTCATCTCGTGATGACAATATGTCTCAGATATTCCTTCCTGCTATATTTGACCTTGTGGCCCTCAAAGAGTGAGATCCTGACGCTCGGAGTAGCGAATGAGGTTGCCGAGTTGTTGAAGCCAGGTCTACAGGCTGAAAGAAGCAGCTTCGAGTTTCCTTTACAACCGTACCACATGAAACCAGCAATCTTTATTTTAGCGTCCAAGAAGTGAACAGCTGCTTGCCTTTCATAGAAGTGCTTGCTTCGCGAGAATCTTCGTCGCTTATATTCGAGGTATTAAGAAAACTGTCTCACTCCAACGGCCACTAATATTTCAAATCAAATTCATTTAAATCAAATTTATTTCTGCCTTGAAAAGGTACAGACAGCGCAGGCGCAGAAAAAGCTGTAAGTTACAGCTTAACAAAGCCGCAGCCCCCTTTCGCTTGGCAGCGACTTGACAGCAAGGCTTATAAAACAAAGGCAATTGGTCAACGTATGAACAGGTATACAATAATGAAACTGCAAAATAAAGTGAAACAGCGTTATACAATATTGAATCGACATTCGCACTCGATAAACATAGATCGATAGCAAAGAAAAAAACACAAAATTATTCGACATGTCAACGTACATAGCACGCAAAGATTTTTTTGACGAACTAAAGAGGTCAAAATTTTTATATGCGTATGTATTTAACAGGGAAGGAAGAGTGAATTGCAGGCGTTCTCTACCTGAATTTATTCGAGGAGTCGGCACTACCCAAGTCTCCGCATACCTTGTCGTGTAGCTGGCTTCTCGGGCATTTAATTCAACAAGGTTACGTATGTAGTTTACATTCCTACATGTTTCAAGTTTAAACCGGATACTTAGACGATATTTATACAAGTTGTGAATTTTTACCGCACCACTTTGCAAAAAGAGATCCGCGCTCGGAGAGTCCCAGGGGACATTGTAAATAAGACGAAGGAACTTTTTCTGTAGAATATAGATACGTTGAAGTCGCTGTACTCCACACTAAGTGGCAACAGTTTAAATAGGAGTAGAAAAGGGAATTATAGAGGAGTAGCTTTATTTTTCTTGGAATAACATACCTCAGCCGACTTATGACCCCGGTTAGTTGAGCCAGCTTCGTTGCTATATGGTCCACATGGTGATCCCAAGTCATGTTGGAAGAAAAAGCTACTCCTAGACATTTAAATTGTTCAACCAAGTATATACACAGCGAGCTTAGTTTAATCTCGATGGAGGAAGGAAGCACTTTATTTTTAGGACGAAAAATAACAGCTTGTGTTTTCTTATCATTTATACGAAAAGATTTGGGTTCAGACCATTTTTGTAATTCAATCCTGGTTTCATTGCATACCTGAACAAGAAGATCAAGATCATTTCCATTAAAAAAAATGCTTGTGTCATCACCGTAGATAATAAATTTCGCAGCGCAGTTAAAGTTATAGATATCAATTAGATACATATTAAAGAGTAATGGTCTCAATATACTGCCTTGTGCGACACCAGAAGTAATACGTTTTAGTTAAGATTTCATATTGTCTATGCATACAGCTTGTTTTCTGTGCGATAGATATGATTTCAGAAGCATCTGGGTCTGTCCTCGAATACCATAACAGGTTTTTTACGCGTATGCAGTGGCTCACTAGATCAAATGCCTTCGAAAAGTCTACGAAGACACCAATAACGAAGGCCTTCTTTTCAAACTGTGTTAGTATATATTCCTTTTGCTCGAGTAGCGCTAATTCGGTTGATTTATTTTTACAAAATCCAAATTGATTTGGTGACAAAAGGTTATGTTTGTAAATTAAATGAGACAACCTTGTATGCAGCACTTTTTCAAGAGCCTTCGAAAAGATAGGGAGTATAGACACTGGTCTATAATTTCCTAAATTGTTGCGGTCACCTTTCTTATACAGAGCCGTTACTTCGGCTATCTGCATTTTGTCAGGAAATATACCGGTAGTAAAACATAAATTAAATATATTCGCAAGAACAGGGGCAATAACTGCTACAACATTCTTCACGGGCCTGATTTGAATGCCATCAATGTCACAGGCATGGCTGTTATTAAGGTTCTGTATGACTGATATAACTTCTGCAGTATCCGGGTTCAAAAATATTGTATTATTATTGTGGGAACTAATGTAGCTGTTGGAATCATTTGATCGGTTGGTATGAGAGAGGGTTGTAAAAAAGTTGTTAAAGGCATCTGCTAGCTCTATCTCAGATATATCGTTATCATCAAGCCGTAATGTCCCTGCGGCATGGTGCCGTTGCTCACCCCTTAGTAAGCAATTTAATCTTGGCGACAGCAAATCGTGGCGACCATTTTTAACTTCGAGAAATGGCGCGTAGTAGTCTGTGGGTGCCAGACGTAACTTTTTTGATAACTTATTTCTGTATTTCTTAAACCTAATTAAGTCATCTGCAGAACGTGTATTTAAAAAGATCACGTACAGCTTTTCTTTCAGTTTAATTCCATGGTGTAACTCAGAAATTATCCAGGGTTTGCGAGTTTTACGGTTTGTTCCAGGAACTTTTAATGGGAAGCATGAATGGTATAGTTGCGTAAATACTTGGATAAATTTATTGTAACCCTCATTTACGTCACTGATATTGTCAGTGCTATCCCATTTAACTTGTTCCAGTGAACTATGAAATAAATTAAGGGTAGCATTAGTTATATATTGATACATAGCTTTTTCTTTTCGGTACTTTACCGGTCCAGTCCTATATACACATACAAACACTGGAAGATGGTCACTGAGTGCACATGATATTACACCTGAGTCAGCTATTGATTGGGAGGAGTTCGTAATTAGCAGATCGAGAAGAGACTCGCTTTCTTGTGCAATCCTAGTTGGAGTGGTTACAAGGTTAATGAAGCCGTTAGAAGCCAAAACAGTGTTAAAGTCTCTAACCAAAGAATTGTCCCTCAACATATCAATATTAAAATCCCCTCCAGCTATTAGAGTGTATTTTCCATCTCTTATAAACGAAAGAAAGCAGTCGTGAAATTCCAAAAACTTAACCACCTTTCTCTTGGAGGACGATAGCAAACGGAAAACACGAACCTGCCGGTACAGAAAGATACGACTTCAAAATCATCAGTGATTAGGCTATACGAGTCCAGCTTGTCGCATTCAATGTCATTAGACACCAATAAGGCTACTCCACCGAAACGGAGACCAGAGCGGTTCAAGTAGTAAGTTGTATATTTGGTCATCCTAAAAATGTCAGAATCATTTGTGCTCCAAGTTTCAGTGAACATGACCAGAGAAAAAGGAAAAGAAAATTCACCAAATAATTCTTCTGAACACATTGTCTTGTTTTTTACGGAGCGTGCATTCGAGTTAACAGCTTGAAACTCAGTGAAAATCAAAAATGCTATAACCGATCCAAGTCGATCTTTCCCCTCACATGAATGGCACTCATTCCGTCACTTCTCCTGACGAAAACCTTTCCGTTGACATACCAAGTAAACTCATAGCCTTTATCTTTGGCGCAGTCTTTCGTTGCTTGAAGGAGTTCTCTCTCGCGGCGTGTTAAGTTTTCTTGCAAGAAAATGGGTACCGCTTTCCTTAAGGTTTTTGTTATTCTTAATCCAGTTTTCTCTTATCTCTTGCCTGGTGAAACGCACAATGATGTCTGGCACCTTATCTCGTTTGGCTGGAAGTCGATGAACGTGTGCAATTTCCTGTTCCGTCCAATGAGGCACTCGAAGTTTATCAGCCACGCTATTTAATATGGCTGTCAGGTCCTCATCCTGTGCTTCTTTTATTCCATGCACTTCTAAGTTCAGCTGCCTGCTCCGGAATTCCAGGTCATGTATGTCCTTTTCCAACTGGGCTTGGGCTACCTGTTTCATACCATCTTTTTCTTCAAGCTCAGTCATCCTTTTTTTAGGTTTTTAATGTCACCCTCTTGATGGTAGAACTTTTGCTGAAATTCATCGAACTTCGTAGATATGAAGTTAAGAATCTCTTCCATGCTCTTATTTTTTCCTGCCAGGGGCATGAGCCGTTATAGTTTTTCATTAATTGACATGAGTGCCAGTTTAATATCTGTTTCAGAGTCATTGGCCTCTTTGCTAAAGGTGTTGCTGCTTCCTGCACATCTGCATGATGGGCACTCCCACGTTTTCTTAGTAGTCTCATACCTCGATTTGAAGGTCTCCTCAGTTAAACCAGCACATTTTTCAAAGTCATAGATGTTCTCGCACTTGAAACATTCCACACATGGCTCATCCTCAGGAATAAGGAGATTACATGTTTTACAAGAATCAGACATTATTGCAAGTGTACAGAGGTACTCGCAAGATGAATTTCAGTGATACAGAAAAACATAGCAAAAGCAGAGAAAGGCAGCAGCAGCAGCGGCGGAAACAATATTAGAATGATTACGGAAACACAGCGGTACAAACCTGCACCATAAAGCTCCGTAAACACTGTTTCGCAAAAGCATTCCGTGACGGCGTCTGTTCTCGGCCTTAATTAACGAATCTGTAGAAAAACAAAAGTAGTGTGCAGACACGAACAGTATCACAACGCACAGAGGAGTATCCTACTATCTTTCTTCAAGAGGGCAAGGACGCCACTCGAACCTCTGCAAGAGATTGCTTACCCAATTGTAAACCAGAATAGATAGGCTTCCCGCTTTCTAATTTTTTTTTCAGGACACTGATCACGAATACGAATGGGGGCGATGGCCGCGGATGACTGTTGTGGGTGCTTGTGAGCGTGGTGACAGAAATTTACTAGGTCTCTGAACTGTGCCTCAAATTCTCGTATATGATTAGCGTTTAAGTATCACTGCGATGGGGCTATTAACGGCAGAATAATAGCAGGGTTAACCCCATCAGCAGCTTACTACCTCCTCAACCTCTAACCACATAAGCGGTGATTCGTCGTCTCGTGGCTGTCGTGGACACATCATTGATTCGTGGAACTCCAGCTCGCACATCCTACTTGCCCCGTTGCGGCGTTGCAGCTTGCTTATCTCTCTGCTTCGAGGAGGAATGCTGAAGCCACAAGGGACGCGTCTTCGTTTGGAGCGGACCACGAGGCGCGTGGCCCGCACATTCAGAGTAGTGCGCGCCGGTTCTCATGGTAAACAGCGTGGACTCCACATACGGCCTCCGTAGACGCCAGTGTATGTACTGGTGGACGGTTCGACTGTTGATTCGTGCCCGACTCAAGTTGCCACTAGCAGGTTTTGCGGTAGGTCATACACTGATTTGAAAATAATCAGCCACGCACCTGTGCGATATTTAAGGGGCTCATTACCTTTGCTCAACGAATCGTCTCACTTCGGCGAGGCAGCGCGTCTTTTTTCACAAGCCGTGAAATGTGTGCCATCTCAAACAGGGGGTTTGAGGTGGTATCTGCCTGCCACCACATACACCGCAGTCGCTTATGCGCAGGTGGTTGCGGTGCACGTTTTAAGCAATACGGTTATCTGTAAATGCGTGTCGGAATTCATTACGCAACAGTCGTTGAAAATTCAACGCGACCCCTCTCTCCAGCCCCCGCCGTACCCCTCCTCCCCTTACATAATGCAACCAGCAACGAAAACGGGAACACAAGAAATACGGCAGCCCGTCACACAAGCTAGATGCAGGTATCATTCACAGACAGCACAGGCTTGTTGACAAAAACTCATAAATTCTCATACTTCGACACTGCGCCTGATCAAACGCCACAGAAAACGACACGCCTTAAAACGTCACTTTCGACACCTCACTTTCACCAAACTATGCTCGGATGGATGGATGGAAGGTAGGAGCGTCCCCTTTGAAAAGGGGTGATGGCAGTTGCCATCATGCTCAGCTTTTTTTTCGCCTTTATTTTTGTTTAGATGTGTTGCAAGCTATTAAAATTCGCCATTTTCTTTAGATGCGTCTTCGTACACTTTTAACCTTTTGTCACCTCTCTGCTTTTGAGTCACCAATCTTCCAATCGCTGTTCGCTAATTTCCACCGTGGACACATCATTGATTCCGTGGAACTCCAGCTCGCACATCCGACGCGACGCTGACCTCTGAAGCCGAAAAGCAAGCGTTTATCCCGTACGTTCCAGGGATCACTGAAACGATAACGATGGCCCTTATATTGCGAGGCTGTGGAGTGCAGTCTGCGCATGTGCCGACCGGCAAGTTTACAGATGAGTGAGAAAATGTGAAAGGCCGGCTGGGGAAGAAAAAATTCACAGATCATCTGCGAAATCCCGTGAGCTCTGGGTAATTCGTGGAAGCCAGAAACCATGAAAGGAGATTGGAGGCGCGCCGAAACATTATGAAGAAGCGGCACACGGCACGAGACTTCGAATGCACTTGCCGAAGCGCTGATATCTGCAGGCCCCAAAATCGTCTGGACACAGGCACGGGGTCTTCTGAAGAAGAGGAACATGGCAACAACACGGCTCTGTCTAGAGTCGTCGAATAAACAGACGACAGAGTACTCGCTAAGTCACAAGTAGGGAAGTCTCTCACCATTGTACTAAGATGCTTGGATCACGTAATGCGCAGTACATAAAAACAGTTCCATACCACTTCGCCTTCACTGGGCAAGGAACACGTGTGATAGCGGAAACGTCATTTCATTTCTATTTTGGTCGGTGCCATTTCATGATAATTTGTCGCTGTCATGATTTGACTGCAGTCATGCAGGCATTACAGAATCAGGGGATAGAAGAGCCTTATGCAAAAATACGGGAGCATATCCAAAACTGCTACACAACCACCATTGTCCTCTGAGGACTACAGCGCAGAAGCAACACGGACAACAGAGACGGACGCAAACACAGGCGCTGGCATGCAACGATATTATTAAACGGAAAGTCCCTTGCATGACCGCGGCGACGCAACAAGACGTCAACACCCTCCGAGGCGCACTTTTCGGCCTCAGTTGTAGGGGCCAGCCGGGATATTTGTCTCATCACCGCGAGCCGTTCTACTGCGTTCTTTCTCGGCTCCACGGCAACCTTTGGAGCGTGGGTGACGAGGTGCTGCACTTATGTTGGCAACAGCACATCACGAACAATGTGCACTACATTCTTGGAAGGCGCCGCCTTTGATGGAAGGCCCTGCCGCAGCTGTCGTATTATCTGTTGCCACTGGAGCTCGGTGGTCCTTACGATGACACGGGTTGTGCAGCAGCTCCTCAGCCATGGTCCAAGTTTGCCGTAGAGCCGGAAAAGAGCGCAGCAGAACAGCTCGCGATAGTGAGACAGATATCAAGGCTGGCGCCTACAACTGAGGCCGAAAGGTGCGTCTCGGAAAGTGTTGACGTATTTTATCGTCGCCGTGGTCATGCAAGAGGATTTCCGTGTAAAAAGATCGTTGCATGTCAGCGCCTGTGTTTGCGTCCGTCTATCTCATCCGTATTGCAACTGCGCTATGGTCCTCAGTATGATGAACCAACAAAATAGTCATTACATATTACCATTGTCCTCCATAAACAGAGTAATAAAATCTGAATAAGGGATGGTGTCAGGCAGAGAAAAACGATCTCTATAATGCTATTCACTGCTTGTTTACTGGAGATATTCAGAGACCTCGACTGAGGACACTCGGAGATAAGGGTTAATGGAGAATACCTCAGTAGAGATTCGCTGATGACATTGCCTTGCTAAATGAGGGGATAAATTGTGAAGTATGATCAAAGCTTTATACCTTCAAACGAGAACGGTGGGTCAAGAAATTCGTATACATAAAACTGAAGTAATCTTCAGCACTAACAGAAAGGAACAGCAGTTTACAATTTGTAGCGAGGCCCTGGAATTGGCAAGGAAATCCGTTTAATTAAAACATGCAATTAGTGACCCCAGATCCGGACCGCTCGAGTGAAATAATTACAAGATGAACAATTGGGTGGAGCTCATTTGAGAGGTACTCTCAGATCACGAACAGCTGTTTACTAGAATCCCTCAAGAAAAGCATAAAACAGCTGTATCTTACCGGCACTCAGCTATGGGGCACAAACGTGGATGCTGACGAAAAAGGTTCAACTTAAATTGAAGACCACCCCGTGAGGAATGGAAAGCAGGATAACAGGTGTAATATTAAGACAGAAAGATAGCAGAGTGGCCGAATCAGTTAGCAAACATGTGTTAATGATATCCTAGTCGAAATCAAGAAGAAATGGTTTTTGGCAGGGTATGCAATGCGAAGACAAGATAACCCATGATCGCTCAGGGTAACAGACTGGATTCCAAGGGATGGGAAGAGTAGCTGGGGGCTGCGAAAGTTAGGTGGGCGGGTGACAGGGTGGCCGCAGCTGGCGCATGACAGGGTTAATTCCAGAAATATGGGAGAGGCCTTTGTCCTGCAGTAGACGTAGTAAGGCTATAATGACGATGGTTTTATGTTAAATTTAAGTTATTCTGACATCTTTTATAATATCTCTACAAGCGAATCCCGTACATGGCGGTTCATGTGAACTTGTCTTCTTGCTGAAGTTTCGGTGCAAAAGCAGATTTTGAAGACCGTGTTGAAACCGCCGCGGTGACTCAGTGGTTAGAGCGCTCGGCTACTGATGCGGAGCTTCCGAGTTCGAACCCGACCGCGGCGGCTGCGTTTTTATGGAGGAAAAACGCTAAGGCGCCCGTGTGCCGTGCGTTGTCAGTGCACGTTAAAGATCCCCAGGTGGTCGAAATTATTCCGGAGCCCTCCACTACGGCACCTCTTTCTTCCTTTCTTCTTTCACTTCCTCTTTCATCCCTTTCCTTAAGGCGCGGTTCAGGTGTCAAACGATATATGAGACAGATACTGACACCATGACCTTTCCCCCCCAAAAAAACGAAAGCCTGGTCGTCTTCTTCGTGAGCATGGAGATTTCCGCGATCCCCGTCGTCTTTCACGTTTCTCTTTTAGACACTTCATCCGTTACGTCAAGAAGTACTCCGCTTAAAAAGTAATCAAGCATTTGATTTACACCGTGTTTACGCCGCCAGCCCAGTCAAGGAGTGACAGCGAGTTCTCCTGGTAGTCGTTGGACAATGCTTCTTCTAATTCCAAAGCAATCACTTTTGCCTTTTTTTGTGAGGGCTTCAGTGGACTTTACACTGCGAAAGAACGTATCGACTATTATTGCCCAGTAACCTACCTCTAATCAGACGCAAGCTGACCTAGTGGTTGTAAGACGGCCTTCTGAGGCCATTCCCCTTGGTTCCATTCTTCCATACAAGGCAACTGAACAAATTTTCTCCAATTTTCATTACTCTATTTGTTTTCGTTGCTTTCTATGGGTCAATCATTTAAGAAAGTTGCCACCTGCTCTTCGTATATCAACTTATTCTAGACATAGCGTGATGTAGAAAAAGAAAGATATCTTTGTGCCGCTATTGAACAATCTTTCCAGTGGTTCTAGAGTAATCCTGAATATCTCGCGGCAGACACCTGCGCTTATCTGCAGCCGCGGTGGCTCAGTGGTTATGGCGCTCGGCTGCTGGCCCGAAAGACGCGGGTTCGATCCCGGCCGCGGCAGTCGAATTTCGATGGAGGCGAAATTCTAGAGGCCCGTGTACTGTGCGATGCCAGTGCACGTTAAAGAACCACAGGTGGTCGAAATTTCCAGAGCCCTTCACTACGACGCCCCTTATAGCCTGAGTCACTTCGGGACGTTAAACCCAATAAACCAATAAACCTTGCTCTCATCTCACCGAGTGACGCGGGGATACAACGACTACGCATTCTAAGTTAAAAAATTTGAAGGTGCCCACGCCACCGTCGTAGATCTACGACACCAACTATACTCATGCTCATTTTCTGGCTCTTTTCTATGGCCGGTCGTTTTTTGCTGCACAATAAAGTTTGCATCCGTATGCTTGCGTCATATGCCTTTTGATTGCACAGAAACTGGTTACCATGCCTTCATCACACGGCTTTTTGTTCTGGAATCATTGAATGGCTTCTCGCTTCAAGTAATAGTTACCGGCTAGATCGAACCATAGTTTAAAAAGGCAGCTGTTGTTTTGCGCCCAAAACTGCTCACAGTTCTTACGCATATTTCAAATCATTCATTCTAGAGTGCATGTACAGACAGAAAATCGATCCTTGATTTTCCCATTGCTGAGAAGTGGATGTTGACAACTTTCTGTGATACTGGTACTAATTACATCACATATTGCTCCAAGCTGCTGCATGGACGAGAATTATTCAGCACCAGAATCCTTCCTAACTGGCGCCAGCATTCGCACTGAGGGCAAATCGGGTTGTCTGGGGCGAGGACTTGAACCACCTCCAACGGACTTGCAGCCTCAGATACCTGTCTCTGTTATAAACCAAACACTTTTTTTATGCAGGCTACCTTGTAGGGTAATATAAAACAGAAGCGGCACCCATTTAAACGTGGCTTTCAAACACGGTGGCCTAATACGTGCCACTGGAGCAGTATTCGTGCGATGAAGATTGAATGTAGTCACTAGGCACCCACTGGAGACACCACACACATTCCCAAATCCACCAACTCCTCTCTTCCCACCCGACTGCATCAGCTGCGCAGCTATATTTCCCACGCTCTACCGGTATCTCTGGGTGTGCCCTCACCCAGTACAAGTAATCCCTATTCGTAGCCCCAACCGTTTCTTCCGGTTCGGCCGCCCTTCTGTCCAAACGTCCAAACCATAAATGAAATACTGCCGAGACTAGGATTCGAACCCGCGGCGGCACCAACAGATCAGCTTCGCTGTACTCTGCAGGAGACCACTATAGTATCGCCGTAACCGATCACACCTTGTTGCAGTTATACTGTGAGTGTGTGAGTGAGAGTGTGTTGCAGTTAAACTGCAGCTCACACTCGCACTGTGCACTGCGCATAGTCTTCTCCTTCGGCTAATACTGCTATTAAACTAATTTACCCATCCTCGCGCTGTGCACTGAGCAACGTCGTCTTCATCAAATAATACTACTATCGAGCTAATACCGCCTCCACACGCGCCGCCCACGCAGCAAAGCAAAACTATGAGCCGACCCGCCTAAACATATGCTTTGGTAAGCACGTTAAAACCCTACCACTTTTTTCTTTCCCGATCCCTTACCAACTTCATAGTTCGCAAACTTTATCGCTCGAGGTGGGTATTCATACCGGTAGCTTATGGCCTTATCGGCAGGTAACTCGCATCACTGCTGTGAAAAAGCTATCACTTTGGGCACCAACCTCGAAATGATATATTTCCTAATTCGTTCGTATGGTGCAAAGCCAAGATGCGCCAAGCCCGAAAATGGGCGACGTGCAGCTGCACCCCTTTCTCCCCTAGTATTCCCGATGTCGCCACCAACATGAGCGCTGCAATAGACCATGCGATTCTCTATGGTACCTCATTTTAAAAGCCGGTTATTAGTCCCGATGTTGTGTACCAGCATTCGTAGCATGAAAGCTAAAGTGCTAACTCGTAATGCCATAAAGTGTCGATTCGTTTAGGGCAAAGCTGGCGGCCCCTATACAGACGTGTCTGCCGCCAGGTGCTTTATTGTGCCCAGCGGCGCGTAGCCGTTCGCTCAGGAAGGCGACTTCACGATGCGCTTCAGAGTAGTTGCGCGAAACACACACACACAAGACAGGGTACGAGACAAGCGCAAACTGACAACTGATTTTATTCAACGAACACTTCGAGCACGCGCAGCGGAAAGGTACAGCACGTGACAGACTGTAGCCTACCAATGTCGGAAATTACATCTTATCGAAGAAGGCTGCCTCAGGAAGGCAACCTAACCAAGCCACCAATTGTCATGCCATATTTCCATTTTCTTTCACACAACATTAAGAAGGTTGCGGAGAGGTACGGAATCCGCGTTGTTTTCTCTGCGCCATGCAAACTGAAAAAAGTGTGTCCTTTACTGACCAGAACAAAACAAGAGACCACCACTCACAGAAAGAACCACCAGAGCAAGTTCACTAAGTGCATTTCAGAAGTAATCTACGAAATTCCTCTTTCGTGCGGATGGACCTACGTAGACCAAACTGGCCGATGTTTTAATGAAGTTGCTCTGGACCACAGGCGGTCCCTACGCACCGGCACGGGCAGCAATCTTCCGCCGCGCTGTAGGAGATGCGATACCAAGAACTGTCCTCCTTATCTGGAAAAAACAAAATTCCTTTCAAAAGCGAAATCTAAAACCGAAAGACAAGTTATCCAGGCGTTCTTCACCTCAAAAAAAGGCTGACAACTGTGTTAGCTCGCCTTCGATTTCTCTATCAAAAAAAGAGATTGCTTTATTAGATGGTCCTATCCGGGCTTTCCAGGGGGTCCTAATCACATGTGGCTTGCTTGATACTGTCGTCGCCCTGCGCTCGCTGTTCTTTTTTTGCTGCTCATGTACCTTGTTCGTCATGCTGTTCGCTTTTATAAGCGCCCCCTTTTCGAAAAATAAAATCAGTTGGAAGTTCTGCGCCTTGTGTGTGCGTTTTTGTGTCTCTCCTTGTCCCGTCGACTTCGCGCAGTTTTTGTTCGCATCAACTATGAACCGACTAGCCCACCTTTATGTGCTACCACACTATTGTACAGTACAACCGAAGAATCACTGATGCAGGCATGCCCTCTCTTCCTGATGAAGGAGGCTTCCATTACTTCACCTGCTATTGAATTGCTACTCTTGCCCAGAATTCTAACCTCATTCAGCAGTGGAACAAGCAATGCTTAGCCCAATTATGCCCTCCCCCGTAGTTTACGATAAGCCATGTCCCAGTGCCCGATCGTTCACGCAGCGTACAGTTTGGCCTACGTTCGTTTTCCCACAAGTCAGTGGTATTTCGTAGACAACTCCGAAGGCACATTCCGCAAAGGGCCTAGCGTGCTTCTTGTCGCAGCCACTTTTCTTTGTTGCTTGCTTCGTGATGGAGGGACATAGCTTTGCCAGTTTGGACGGTGCTGTAAACACCATTGGTACATTGTACTTTCCCGACACCTTCTTCAGGTTGTGTGAAACTTTGAGCATATACGGCATGACTACAGCTCTTCCGTTGCCACGTTTTCTCCTTCATCATTACCAGTAACGTCTCGGCCACAGCCGCCACGGACCTGGTGCGCCTCACGCGCCATCGTTGGCTCTCGAGTTTAGATAAAAACTTCTAAATGGGTTAATTAAGGAGTGTTGTGTGATATTCTAACGTGATGCCAACCGGAGCATTTGGTATACGTACGTGACAAGGCATGCTACTACTATGTGCACACTTTACTAGTCACACCTTAAAAATAATATATTTTTGCGTGTCAACATTCATCATCGTCATCAGACGGTGCCATGTGCGTCCACTTTAGGACAAAGATCTTTCCCATTTACTGTCACTTATCATTGCGCCGCGCTCCTCCTTTCATTTTGTACCCCAAGACTTCACAAGTTTTTTCTACCCACCTCATTTTCTGTCGCCACCTGGTCCACTTACATGCCCTCCGTTACCTCAATATGATATTCGTTATCTGCTATCTTCATTATATACCCTGCTTGCGTCTCTTTCTTGTGTTCTCTAATACCTTCTGCAACATTCCGTCTCTTAATGCTACGTTAACAAAGTGTATACTGAGGGGCCAGTTACTCAGACATAATGCTTGGACGAAGCACGTAGCTTTAAGACAACGTCGCCGTGACGGCTCAGTGGTTATGGCGCTCGGCTGCTGACCCAAAAGACGCGGGTTCGATACCGTCCGTGGCGGTCGCATTGCGATGGAGGCGAAATGCTAGTGGTCCGCGTAGGGTGCAATGTCAGTGCACGTTAAGGAACCTCAGGTGGTAAAATTTTCCGAAGCCCTTCACTACTGCGTCCCTTATATAGCCTGAGTCGCCTTGGGATGTTAAACCTCCATAAACCATAAACCAAAGCTGAAGACAACACAGAGAATGCGAGGAAAGAAACGGCGCTACGAAAGAGCCCGCTGAATTGTCCTCAATTTATCTCTCGACCCTTTCCATTGTCTGCCAAGTTTCTCTCCTATAGGCGAGTGATGGCAAAATAGAATTGCTTGAGTGATATGTGCAAGCTGCTGTTCAGGACCAGAGAGTATATCCTAAATGAATTCCATCATCCATCTCATTCTTAGTCTCCTGGTTACAGTGGAGCCCACTTTAAATGACCGCAGTTATAGCGAACACTCTCCTAATACAAACGAAGGCGAATCTACGTTCAAAATTTGTATGAGGGCAATGCATGTGCGCTTGCACAGGAAAACATCTTTCACTGCATTGATGGTCCAAAAATAAACCAGTTTCAAAGTCTGGAGACACTGTATATGTGTGCCTTCTCCTAGTCCTATGTCTCGGTTCTCATTGTTTTTTTTTTTGCTAGAAAATGCATGTCAAAGCGCCCCTAAGATATATGTTTACGGCAAAATTCTGAGAACAATATCTAAGCTTGCGAACAACTTCGGCAACGGCGCAAACGGCATGTTTCGCTCGTGCCGATCGACTACTTCGCGGCGCCTCCACAGCGTGGAGTCTATTTCCTGAAAATCGCCAATACACAGCAGCTATCCATATTGTACGCATTTTGGTACAACCTGTTTGATGTTGTGAGTGTGGCGTATTTTAAAGTGGCCTATTTCCGAAAGCCAGACAGTTCCCTGGGATGTGAAACGTTGCTGCGTTTTAGTGTGAAAGCGCTACTTCGCACTGTGCTATCTCTGCACCCGATCACGCGTCGCGCTTAACTGCAGCACACCGTTGCACTGTGCATTGCGCATCGTCTACTTCATCAACTAATCCTACTATCAAACTAGTACTCCGCTTTGAGCTAAATGACGGCAGTGACAGACAGATGTGCGCTCCATGCGTTGGCGTGGACAACGTTGTGGTATAGAAACACGGCATTAAAGCAATACGTGTTGGCATTCACAACACTCCTGCAGAAACGCAGAACTGGTGCATAGGCCGCCGGTGTAGTACATTGGGTAAATAGCATTGATCATGGAAAAGAGCAAAACGCGCATAACTGGCACCCTGGGTGAGTGGAGATCTCATTCGCGCTTTCAGGTACGTGGTGCCGTGGTGTCCTCCAGCAGAAAACAATGGTTTCGCACAATATTTCGGGCTTAGTAATGCTGAACCGTCAGCCCGTTTTTATTAGCTATAACGTAGTAAATACCTCGTGAGCAATGAATAGTAAACTAATAAGTCTATAATTTTTTAAACCTTGCGTATTCTCATTCATGTGGATTAATAAGATGTTGGCGTTATTCCAAGCTTCCGGTACGCTCGACACTTGGTGGCAAGGTATTGCAGCACAATTTCTCCACCTCATTTACCAGATCTGCAGTTACACCATCCCCACCTACCACTTTTTTGCTCTGCATTAGTGGTAAGACTTTCCATACTTCGTCTTTTCTTCAGACCCTGGGGCATCTCTTATCTCATTCCTCACCACCGCGGCCGCTTTCATTAGCGTCGTAATTATTTCGGCTCCGGTACAATTACGTATATAAATACTCTGCTACTTTAACTATCTCATAGAAATTGCTAATGGCATCGCCCTCCTTGCCTTTCAGTGCATACGTCTAATTTTTTCTATGCTTAATTATTTCTTTGTTCTGTTGAGCCTACATCCGTGGCAAAGCTACGCACAAGGCACGTCGTAATGAAGGGCTCAAGATAACTTGAGGACACCAGGGGAAGTATTTTCCAAGTTTTTTTTCCTCTTCTAATTCTTGCTGTCTTCATCATTGGCAACAGCCTCCTGTAACATCATGGCTGATTACCGAGAAGCTATGTCGCTCGCCGGCATGATTATTGGCAGAGCGATAAGCGAAATGAATGGAAGAAAATCTTAGAAAAGGCGGTGCCTGGTCGAAAATAGAGGGTGAGTTTAAATTGTCATGCTTTAATGGACTAATAAGAAGGACCTGGTCGCACAGAAACGTCTAACATTGAGAAACTGTAAAACATTTCGACTTTCCCTAACACCAGGCAGAAAGATCCATTATTCTGATACAGTGCAGTAAAATGTTTATTTTGAAGTATTTCTAGCGTTCGCATCAAACAGTGAAGACTGCCTTATAAAAGCAATGGGGAACGCTTTCGACGTAAGCAAAATCGTCAAAACAAAACAAATACAAGACTGTAGTCAGGTGATCTGGGAATATATTGATTGTTATAGTGAAATATTACATTATATGAAAATATTGCGCTTCCCGCTCAAAAATGCTTAGCTCCAGAGTTGCTGGGACTGGGGCCTTCTATTACTTTCGATCGTCCTTGTTATGGGGGTTACTGCATAAGGTGTAAAT
The DNA here is from genome assembly GCF_052857255.1 of Amblyomma americanum. Taxonomy (NCBI): domain Eukaryota; kingdom Metazoa; phylum Arthropoda; class Arachnida; order Ixodida; family Ixodidae; genus Amblyomma; species Amblyomma americanum. The sequence continues at coordinate 235,187,222 of NC_135497.1, forward strand.
TTTTGTTAGCCTTTTCTTAGTTCCTTTTTCTGTTGAGCTCTTGCTTTCAGTGTCCAGGAAGCGGTTTCAGAGAGTTTCGATTTCTATGCTCTTCCCTCCACCTATGTTCCGCTCTATATAATTTATTCTGTCCGGAGATGACGTACTTAAAAGATTACGTGAAATTCCGCTCTCATCGCTCACAAAGAAATGTTTATATAAGCTACACACTGCGACATTGCTTGTTAAAAGATGGCCAGCGAAAGAAGAAGTGCATTGTTGTGTATTCGGTGAAATGCCGCCTCAGTGATTTTCCCGAAACAAATTAGCACTGCTCCATCAATTGTAACGACCGGGTGCTGTTCTGGGATATCATATAGCGGACATTGAAAAAGAGAGTTCATTTGACTGCTCATCCTGAAAAATAGGCCTTACTTTTCTGCAATATCTTGATGAACAGCTAGTCATGTTCCATCGTACTTTAATGCACAACCTATGAAAAACTCGCATGGTGAACCAGCATTGTGGATCTGCTGTAAAGGCAAAGACCCATTTCAGCCGAATGATCCTCCATCTTAGGAAAGTGGATGCCCAGACAGGCTTCAAACCGGAGTGTCACTCCCTCTTCCTGATGTGCTCAGCCTTGCCTCTATTTTATTGGTTTTTTGCCTGAGCGTGTCTCGTTTTGAACTGGGTTTTGTTCTGGTTCGTAGAGACTTTGTAAATAGTTCATGTACATACAGCTTTATTTCACTATAATAAACACTTGGATTAAGATGTGGGGGTTGGGTTTCTCGAGGGACTCGAACGCGCGGCCGTTGCTACTGTTTTTGCTTCGATAGCTTTAATCGATATCTTGGATAAACCTTCGATATCTTTAGCCGGGCTAAGCTTCCAAATTGCTTTCAGATAACTGTTCCATGAATCTGCTTGAAACTGTGCCCAACATTCATGTACATACCTGCATCCAAGAAAATTTATTGATTATCTGTATAATGATATGTCTTGTCTTTTGGTCCAGCTATATAAAAAAACTACTTTTCCATGCTTACTCTGGACACTTGCACCATAACAAAGATAATGATTCAATTTATTCTTCTTGAACATGCAGTTTTATATCCTTGTATCCTAATGAAACCTGGTATAGCTGTGTTTCCGAGGTGTTAACTCTTGAAAGTTACAGAAGTATGTCTCTATTTCCTCAGAACAATACTGAGCCCGATGTCCACCACCTGCTGTGCGTTTGCCCAGAGCTGAGGCAGACGAGAGTCCGGTATCTGGCGGCAGCGGATCTCTTGGCGACCATTCCTACGTCATATACCGCTTGGACGCAGGGACCGCATCATCACTCGACTCCTCGACTTCATTCCTTTTTTTTCATTCAATCTTCAACCTTTTTCATTCATTTAATCATGCGTTTCTTTCAACCGTCATTGCGTACCACCTTTATGTCCTGAGGCAATAAACATCGGTAAAAAAAAACCCCAAATAAAAAAATGAACGTGGAGTCACACTGTACGCGAAAAAAGCTATTTTTCACCTGTTTTTTTCCAGAACTTATTTGCTTCACTCCCGACTGTGAAGTCATGACGAAAGCTGAGGTGGTATCATGACTGTTGCTGCTTATCACCATCCAGCAACGTAGATAACTTTATGAGCTTCCTCGCAAAATGTTTGAACATGCTACTGTGAACAAAAAGAAAGCGCAATTGATCGGCGATATCAACATAAAGCTTCTATACGAACTTCTTCTCATCCACGATTTTGTTAATGTCCTACGCAGTCATGGATTTGAAAACACAAGCAAATCACCAACAAGACTAACCGAAAACTCATGTAGCTTGATTGGTGGTTGTTTCACAAATGTGGCGGATCATAATATTTTCTGGCACTTTGAGATGAGGTGTCAGCGATCATTTGCCCAATTCCTGCTTCTTGCCGTTCTGTTCCGCTAAATTAGACTCCCCAGTGGCGTCGCTCACTTTCAGGAAAGTTAATGAGCGTAGTTTAGAGCACTTTCGTCGTCTTGTGATTATTTTAGACTGGACATAGGCTTTATCAGAAAAGTACCCACATAATTATTATTTCACATTTTCTACTACCGTTATCGCAATTTACAATCAAGCTTTTCAAGACTGTCCTCATAGGATACATGAACGTTGAATAAAACCACAGATTACGGAGCATCTCTAAAACCTGCTTATGCATAAAATCTGTATGGTTGCTCAGTTTATTAAAACTAATGATTTAGGTGCACTCAAAGAGTTCAAAAAAATTATAACACATTGACTACAGACGTTAAAAGAGCACTAACCGAGGACTATTATGCGGAAGTTTTCCAATATCCGAGAATACCAAATAATTATGGACTCTAGTGAAATATCTTCTTGGTTGGCAACGTAAAACATCACCTTTCTACATTCCTCATTCACTGTCTCAACCATGAGCGATTTTACTTTGCCAACAAATTTAATAAGCACTGCTCATCAAGCCTCCGAGGTACAAACGCAAATTCCTCTCAGATCCAATAACATATACTCTTCAGGGAGATATTCGAATTCGTTCTTTCTTGCGCCAAGTAAAGATATTGATATATTTGGCATATCTTTGGCCCTCTCGGTAATGAAACAACTCCCGATACATATGTCATTGCAGTCGGGGCCTCTTAAGAATATTCTTGACGTAACTGTCAGGACTCTTGCTCACATACAGAGGAGCATACTAAGCACAGGCCGGTTTCTTGATCAACTTTTAATATGTTGTGTTAGCGTTATCACTGCTGCTATTCACAAACGGGGCGAAATGTAACACCTTAACAACTTCCGCCCAATTTCTGTATTCACAATGCTTTCTGAGTTGGCAGCATAATTAATACTTGTTTCAGTCAATACCTTGAAAATGATTAAATCACTATTAAGCAGCAATATGGTTTTAAATAAAATCGCACCACTGAATTATCACACTCTTCCAAGAGAAGAAATGACGTTATTGATAATCAGTACGTCATTAACGGCATGTACACTCTTAAATTAGGGTAGGCACGATATATCAGTGAAAAAAACTGGATCGCTATGGGATAAAAGGAATCGCTTTGAAACGATTGAAAAATTATCTCACACATATGCAACAGTGCACTAGGGCTGATAGCTTTGGCTCCGAAAGGAGATTTATACCTACAGATGTGCCGCAAGGCTCCGTTTTAAGTAAACCGTCTTCCTCATATGCATAAATGTGTAGTAAATATTCCCCATTCAGCGAATGCAACCCGCGCTGCAGTGTGGCCACGTCTGGCGGATTAATTGCGGTCGTCTGGCTGCAGCGCGGAGACTTGTCATGCTGACTGAGACTGAAACACTGCTTAAACGAGCGGTGTACTCATTAACCTAGAAAATGCTAGTGAGCGCTACGCAGCCCGCAATACGAAAAAAGTTTGGTTAGCAGCCGTCACCCGGTGCTTTTGTGCTGCGCTATGTCGCTCGCCTGGCTTCAGTAGACCGTACTGCAGGTTTAACAGGACGCTGCGTTGTACTGCGGCACGTTCAGCACTAGCCAGCGTGGGATTAGAAGAGGGTTCAGAGCAAGGCTAGCCGTCTGTGACTGTAGCTGGCTTTGGATATATGCGCGGCACCAGGGCGTTCGCCTTTCGGAGGCATAGCCCGCGCGACTTTGCTCGCCGTATATACTAGCGCAGCAGAGCGTACTTCCACTTGTTCAGCATTGGATCTTATAAATGGTGCATTTCGCCCGGCTTAGCTTGGCCATTTTGCCACAAGGGTGGCGCTATTTATAAAGTGCCAATATGCTACGTCATGGTGCCTCTTAGTCGCACAAGGCCTCTAAACTGTCGCACAGAACGAACGATTCTCAGTGGTGTACACCGGCGCTGTGCAACCCTCGCCCCTATAGGCTCCCAACTTGCCCCGTTACGGCGTTGCAGCTTGCTTATCTCACTGCTTCGAGGAGGAACGCTGAAGCCACAAAGGACGCGTCTTCGTTTGGAGCGGACCACAAGGCGCGTGGCCGGCACCCTCAGAGTAGTGCGCGCCGGTTCTCATGGTAAGCGGCGTGGACTCCACAAACTGCCTCCGTAGACGCCAGTGTATGTACTGGTGGACGGTTCGACTGCCGATTCATGCCCGACTCAAGTTGCGACTAGCAGTTTTTTTAGCGTAATTATTGGCCTTTAACGTACAACGATGCAATTTTTAAGTTATTGTTAAGACTAAATGGTAACAGGTAATTTTTTATCTATTTGAGGCAGCTAAGAGACTACGACCTACAGCATCACTCGCACCATAGATGGCGTGACAGCAGCGTCTTCAAATCAGAGTTTCGGAAAATTCGCTTGATATTCTCTTCACGTTCGGCCTCAGGTTCGCGTGGTACCCGCATGGTGTTCGACTAAGTTTGATGAGGATGGGACATAGTATTTAATTGTTTAAATCAAGTCACCGTGTTACGGTGTGTGCGTTGCGGGGCTCGTAAGTGTGCCGTCACCTAGCATCTCGCCACCATGGCACAGAAGACGGGCCGCCGGAAACCGGACACAACTCGGAAGAAGAACTTCGCAAACGTCGCCGCGAACTCGTGCGTCTACTTGAATATCCGGAGTTGCGCCCCCTGAATTGGAACGAAAGCGTCAGTGGCGATAGGACCCGGCCGTGTGACCTCGCGATGCCGCAATGAGGCATTGGCAATATATTCCCCCTAATTACGTCATCGCTCATTTTTTTGTATGAGAACCAGCACAAGGATGGTACAGCCCGGAATTTACAATGACGAAGAACGTCGCCAGGGTGTGCGCGGGCGAGATCGAGAACGCAACCACCAGCAAAGAGGAGACCCCGGTTAGCCCAACCACCTCCCGCCACACGGAAGCAGTAGATCTGCCGTTCACTGTTCCAACCGTCCAGAGACCAGAGCACACACAGAAAACATGCTGTACTCATGTGAGGCTACTCATGTTGTGAAGTGCTCGGTACACATATTCACTGAATTCTCTGATCATAAAGCTATCATGGCCACCGTGGAATAGTTATAAATTAGCTGCGGCAATAATCTGTGTTCTTTTAACGGATATGCCTTACCTTTGCGAAGAAAGCTCGCAGAACATCGTGATCATCGATATGATTATCATTTAACTCAAGGTCAATCATACAGGTAGCGCAGAAATGCGCAGCATATTCGATGGTTGCCTAGTTTTTCTCTTAGCGTTGACTCATTTCATGATGATGTCAAGCTACACCAGAGCCGAAATCGAGCGGCCGTACCTACACCAATTCTGTACAACTTGGCTTCGCCGTTGCTCTCGGTATTTTGGTGACGAAAATCTTTGTGCTTCAAGAAAGGCAGTTTTCATCAGAATTTGTGCAAAAGCTTGCAAATCCGCACTATATTGGCTGACGTGTCGAACTAATACGACGCACTCACAAAGTAACATGGCCTCTGTAGCGGCCGTGGCAGAAATATCGCTGCTCTGACGAAATGAGGATAATGAGCATGGTAACTACTTAGTACCGGATGACAGAAATTCAGTGATAATAAATTAATTCGAAGCTGCAATGTTCCGAAATACTTTTTACTTCTGTTATTGCCACATAAAATGCATGTACATCAAGCAGAAAATTTCGCAACATTTTCAGAGTCAATGAAAACAGAATATCTATAGCGCAGACGAAGGATGATGGTGATGGAGATGATGATGGCTATGATGGTAATGATGATGATGATGATGATGATAATAATAATAATAATAATAAAAAGGGGTTTTTATGGCGCAAGGGCATCTAAGCCCAAACAGCTCCAAACACGAGTTTTTGGTCGGCTCAGGCAAAATTATGCAAAGATGATAAAATCAACACCTGGCGTATAGTGCTTAATAGAAGTGAATATGTGCATGATTCCAGGTTGTGAACAGGGTGCATCAATCTCGTGGAATGGCCTAAAGTGACTTATAGCGCCTAAAAATTGTTTTAAGATGAGTTATATATAAAATGCGCAGACAAAGCTCCAAAATGGAAAACGTGGCAGATCGTCGTCAGGCACTTCTCCGACTCCTGGTCGTATAGTCTGCCGCAAAAGCACCAGCGACAAAGAACGAAGCCAGTAACTCGCGCTTAGAAGCAAACCTTTAAGTGCTTAAAAATTAAGATAAAAGATCCCGGCCGCGAAGATTCCATGCTAAATTATCTGGATGCCTTTTAATCAAACTCGACGAAGAGAAAGATGAATCTCGGAGCTTGCTTCACGAGCGCTCAACACGCGGCCACGTGCTCTCGAACTGCGTTCCGGGTCCACCGTTCAACGAACGTGCCGGGCCTTCTGCGAACTGCTTAGAAGTCGTGAGGTTTGCGACTGGTTCTTCACTAGAATGGCACCTGCGACTGCAGTCGGTTCATGCTGCCTCCAAGTCCTGAGCACTACCATGGCATTTCCGCGTGCTCTTAAACCGCAACGGGCAGTGACGGAGGGCTTCGGAGAACGACGCATCGAAACTTGGCACAGCTGCGAGGCCTTATCAGTTGGAGTCCGGCGCAGAGCTCGAGCCCAAAGCAGTGTCCGCAGGCGACGCGTTCCTGCCCTACTGAAGGCTTGTGTTGTGAGTTTTGCTGCGGCCGTGCAGCCACGAAAGTTCGAGCCGAAGCGGCGACGGCCAACCAGGAAACATCTGCCGGCGCTTCGTAAGAGCTTGCCAAGATATGAATCGTTTGAGCTCCCCGACGGAACTGGCGCTGGTTGGATAGCACTTGCTACAGTTCCCTTTCTCAACTCTGCACCGATTAACGCCCTGCGGTCTTTCTACGTCGCCGGAATCCGCCGAGAGTTCACGCAGAAGAAACACCTCTTTGGTTTTCCCCGCCTATGTAAACTGCTTGCCCCAGATGATAAAGGATGCCCCAGTCAACATGAACAGCTGGTTGGGATCGGAGTCGGCTTCAGGCTCAACGTCATCATCGCCCGCACACAGCGCGTCGCGGTTCTCGTCGCTATTTGCCCGCAACATCATCGCGGTGCAGCTGACCACCTCGTGATCCTGGTCCTTGACTACGCGGCCTGTCCGCCCTATCGGCTTGCGACGCACCAGCCGGATTCGCTTATGGGCGCTCCACTTGGCCCGTGCTTCGTTGAAGATGGGATAAAGCTCGGCGCACCCCATCAAGATGCACGGGTTGTGATCAAATTCGGCTTCAGGCGCAACGTCATCATCGCCCGCACCCACCGCGTAGTGGTTGTCGTCGCAAATGGCCCGCAATATCATCGCGGTGCAGGTGACCACGTCGTGCTCCTGGTCCTTGACCACGCGGCCGTTTCACCTTCCCGGTTTGCGACGTACGGGCCTGGCGCGCTTACGGGCGCTCTGCTTGGCACGTGCTTCGTTGAGGATGGGATAAAGCTGGGCGACCCACATCAAGATGCATGGGTCGTGGTCGGAGTCGACTTCAGGCGCAACGTTATCATCGCCCGCACCCAGCGCATAGTGGTTGTCGCCGCAAATAGATCGCAACAACGTCGTTGTGCAGCTGACTACCTCTGTCTCCTGGTCCTTGACTACGCGGCACGCCCACCTTCCCGCTTTGCGACGCACCGGCCGGATTCGCTTATGGACGCTCCGCTTGGCCCGTGCTTCGTTGAGGACGGGATAAAGCTTGGCGCCCCCCATCAAGATGCACGGGTCTTGATGGAAGGCGCCTTCAGGCGCAACGTCATCATCGCCAGTACCCACCGCGTAGTGGTTCAAGTCGGAAATGGCCCGCAACATCATCGCGCTGCAGGTGACCACCTCGTGCTCCTGGTCCTTGACTACGCGGCCGTTTCACCTTCCCGGTTTGCGACGTACGGGCCTGGCGCGCATAAGGGCGCTCTGATTGGCCCGTGCTTCGTTGAGGATGGGATAAAGCTCGGCGCCCCCCGTCAAGATGCACGGGTTTTGATCCAATTCCGCTTCAGGCGCAACGTCATCATCGCCCGCACCGCACCCAGCGCGTAGTGGTTGTCGTCGCAAATGGCCCGCAACATCATCGCGGTGCGGGTGGCCACCTCGTGCTCCTGGTCCTCGACTACGGCCAGTCCACCTTCCCGGTTTGCGACGTACCGGCTTTGTGTGCTTACGGGTGCTGTGCTTTTCCCGTGCATCGCTGAAGACAGGATAAAGCTCGCCGGCCTACTCTTAATATGCTCGAGGTGATGCTGAAGACATCCCACTTGCGACGGACGCTGTCGCAGACGCACGGACGTTTCTGCCATCTAGCCACCAGGTGTGAAACAGGAGGAAGAATTTGTGGTACTGCAGCGGGCTTTCGTCCAGGCTTCAACTCGAGTCCTGTGCCCGGCGGTAGTAGGTCCCGTTGCCGCACCTGCTGCGCGTGTGGCACCTGGCCTTCGCGTCGACGACGAAGAATTTGATGACTTTACGAGCCGTGTTGTGCAGTATGATCACGCCACGGATGCAGCAGGCGATGTTAAATGGGGCGTTGTTGCCGTACTGATACAGACGCCTGCGGAATGCCCCTGATTATTAGGAGCAAGTTATTGCTTCCGTCGAAATTCAGCACCAGCCCCATCTTTGTTGTGGTGACACCGCTGCCGCCCTGGATTGTGATGTCTTTATTCGCGCTGGTCGCTAGACTGCCTCCTCTGGAACAGCCCAGATGGGATTCCAGTTGCAGTTGTCGTGGAATAGCGGCAAGAAACCGACCCAGCCACAGTGATGTATGAAAGGTTATATTTGATACGAGAGACTTGAAATTCAAATCAGGATATTGTCGTCGGCAAACTGTCTGTAAACGCCGACTTTTAATAAGTTTTCTTGTGAACTTGAACACAGTCATGTATTATACGTCGCGCTCTAATGTCCATTCCGCCACAAGGCCTTAGGTTTCAACAGTGATTCTTCTTGATGCGCATGATATCATCGGTAATATATTAAAGCTTATAATGACCAGATGTAACAATGTCTGATTTCAAGCCCATTTGATCAACTTTTGACGCAAAACCGAGACTGTCTTTCATTTTTATGAACTGAACTCAGACCTGCGTTCTGTTTCCCGAATGAGCACCAGAATCCTTCCTAACTGGAGCCAGCATTCGTACTGAGCGTAAATGTTGTTGTCTGAGGCGAGTACTTGAACCACGGCCAACGAACTTGCAGCCTCAGATACCTGTCTCTGTTAGAAACCAAACACTTTATGCAGGCTACCTTGTGGGGTAATATAAAACAGAAGCGGCACCCATTTAAACGTGGCTTTCAAACACGGTGGCCTAATTCGTGCCACTGGAGCAGTATTCGTTCGATGAAGGTTGAAGGCAGTCACTGGGCACCCACTGGAGACCACACACATTCCCAAATCCACCAACTCCTCTCTTCCCACCCAACTGCATCAGCTGCGCAGCTACATTTCCCACGCTCTACCGGTATCTCTGGGTGTGCCCTCACCCAGTACAAGTAATCCCTATTCGTAGCCCCAACCGTTTCTTCCGGTTTGGCCGCCCTTCTGTCCAAACGTCCAAACCATAAATGAAATATTGCCGAGACTAGGATTCGAACCCTCGGCGGCACCAACAGATCAGCTTCGCTGGACCCTGCAGGAGAGCACTATGCTATCGCCGTAACCGATCACACCTTGTTGCAGTTATACTGTGAGTGTGTGAGTGAGAGTGCGTTGAAGTTAAACTGCAACTCACACTCGCGCTGTGCACTGCGCATAGTCTTCATCTGCAGCTAATCCTACTATCAAACTAATAAGCCCGTTATCGTGCTGTGCACTGCACAACGTCGTCTTAATCAACTAATACTACTATCGAACTAATACCGTCGCCAGACGCGCCGCCGACACAGCACAGCAAAACTACGAGCCAACCAGCCTAAACACATGGTTTGGTAACTATGTTTAAACCCTACCACTTTTTTCTTTCACGATTCCTTACCAACTTCACAGTTCGCATACTTTATCGCTCGAGGTGGGTATTCTTACCGGTAGCTTATGGCCTCATCGGAAGATAACTCGCATCGCTGATATTAAAAAACGAACACTTTGCCCAACTACCTCAAAATTATATATTTCCTAATTCGTTCGTATTGTGCAAAGCCAAGATGCACCAAGCCCGGAGATGGGCGACGTGGAGCTGCAGCCCTTTCTCGCCTAGTATGCCCGATGTCGCCACCAACATAAGCACTGCAATAGACCATGCGATTGCATTTGATACCTGATTTTAAAAGACCGTTACTAGTCCGATGTTGTGTCCCAGAATTCGTAGCGTGAAAGCTAAAGTGCTAAACGGTCATGACCTAAAGCGTCGATTCGTTTAGGGGAAAGCTGGCGGTCCCTGGACAGACGTGTCTGCCGCCAAGTGCTTTATTGTGCCGAGCGGAGCGTAGCAGTTCGCTCAGGAAGGCGACTTCACGATGCGCTTCAGACAAAGTAGTTGCGCGAAATACATACACACAAGACAGGGTACGAGACGAGCGCAAACTGACAACTGATTTTATTCAACGAACACTTCGAGCATGCACAGCGGAAAAGTACAGCACATGACAAACTGTAGCACACCAAGGCCGGAAATTACATCTTACCGAGGAAGGCTGCCTCAGGAAGGCTACCTAACCAAGCCACCATTTGTCATGCCATATTTCCATTTTCTTTCACACAACATTAAGAAGGTTGCGGAGAGGTACGGGATCCGCGTGCTTTTTCGGTGCCAGGGGAACTGAAAAAAAGTGTGTTTTTTCCTCCCCAGAACAAAAAAAGAACCCACCACTTGCAGAAAAAGTGCATTTCAGACTAAGTGCATTTCAGAAGTAATCTACGAAATTCCTCTTTCGTGCGGATGGAGCTACGTAGACCAAACCGGCCGATGTTTTAATGAGCGTGCTATATAGCAAAGGCGGTCCCTGCGCACCGGCACGGGCAGCAATCTTCCGCTGCACTGTAGGAGATACGATACCAACAACTGTCATCCTCATATAGAAAAAACAAAATTCCTTTAAAAAGCGAAATCAAAAACCGAAAGAAGTTATCGAGGCGTTCTTCACCTCAAAAAAAGGGTGCCAACTGTGTTAGCTTGCCTTCGATTTCTCTATAAAGAAAAGAGATTGATTTCTTTGATTCTCAGTGATGTTCCAGAAACAAATTAGCGCTGCTCCATCAACTGTAAAGACACAGTGCTGTTCTGGGATATCCTATAGCGGACATTGAAAAAGAGAGTTCATTTGACTGCTCATCCTGAAAAATAGGCCTGACTTCTCTGCAATATCTTGATGAACCGCTAGTCATGTTCCATGTACTGGAATGCACAACCTATGAAAAACTCGCATGGTGAACCAGCATTGTGGATCTGCTGTAAAGGCAAAGACACATTTCAGCCGAATGATCGTCCATCTTAGGAAAGTGGATGCTCAGAGAGACTTCAAACCGGAGTGGCGCTCCCTTTCCGTGATGTGCTCAGCCTTTCCTCTATTTTAGTGGGGTTTTTTTTTGCCTAAGCGTGCCTCGTTTTGAACTGGGTTTCGTTCTGGTTCATAAATACTTTGTAAATAGTTCATGTACATATGGCTTTATTTCACTATAATAAACACCAGGTTTAAGATGTTGGGACTGGGTTTCTCGAGGGACTCGAACGCGCGGCCGATGCTACTGTTATTCCTTCGATACCTTTATTCGATATCTTGGATAACCTTGGATATCTTTAGCCGGGCTAAGCTGCGAAATTGCTTTCAGATAACTGCTTCATGAATCTGTTTGAAACTCTGCCCAACGTTTATGCACTTACCTGTATCTAAGAATTTTCTTGGTGTTCTGTACAATAAAATGTCTTGTCTTTTGGTCCTGCTATATAAAAAAAACTACTTTTCCATCTTTACTCTGGACACTTGCAGCTTTGCAAAGATAATGAATTAATTTATACTTCTTGAACGTGCAGTTTTATATACTTGTATTCAAATGAAACCTGGTATAGCTGTGTTTCCGAGGTATTAAATCTTGCAAGCTACAGACGCATGTCTCTATTTCCTCAGAACAATACTGAGCCCGATGTCCACCACCTGCTGTGCGTTTGCCCAGAGCTGAGGCAGACGAGAGTCCGGTATCTGGCGGCAGCGGATCTCTTGGCGACCATTCCTACGTCATATACCGCTTGGACGCAGGGACCGCATCATCAGTCGACTCCTCGACTTCATTCTTTTTTCATTCAATCTTCAACCTTTTTCATTAATTTAATCATCCGTTTCTTTCAACCATCATTGCGTACCCCCTTTATGCCCTGAGGATAAACATCGGTTAAAAATACAAATAAAAAATGAACGTGGAGTGACACTGCACGCGAAAAAAAGCTATTTTCCCCTATTTTTTTTCCAGAACCTATTTGCTTAACACCGCACTGTGAAGTCATGACGAAAGCTGAGGTGGTCTCATGACTGTTGCTGCTTATCGCCATCCAGCCGGCAACGTAGATATCTTTATGAGCTTCCTCGAAAAATTTTTGAATATGCTACTGTGAACAAAAAGAAAGCGCAATTGCTCGGCGATATCAATATAAAGGTACTGTACGAACTTCTTCTCATCCACGATTTTGTTAATGTTCTACGCAGTCATGTATTTGAAAACACAAGCAAATCACCAACAAGAAGAACCGAAAACTCATGCAGCTTGATTGGTGTTTGTTTCACAAATGTGGTGGATCATAATATTTTCTGGCACTTTGAGATTAAGTGTCAGCAATCATTTGCCCAATTCCTGCTTCTTTCTGTTTTGTTCCGCTAAATCAGACTCCCCAGTGCAGTCGCTCACTTTCAGGCGCTAAATCAGACTCCCCAGTGCAGTCGCTCACTTTCAGGAAAGTTAATGAGCGTAGTTTAGAGCACTTTAGTCGTCTTGGGATTAGTTTAGACTGGACATATGCTTTATCAGAAAGGTACCCAAATAATCATTTCCTCACAATTTTTACTGCCATTATCACAATTTACAACCAAGCTTTCCAGAGTGTCCTCACAGGATACATGAAGAGTCATTGAAACCATGGAATACCAAGCATCTCTAAAAACTGCTTACGGATAATAACTGTTTTCTTGCTCAATTTATTAAAACTGAAGATTGAGATGCACTCAAAGGGTTCTAAAACATCATAACACATTGACGGCAGACGTTAAGAGAGCACTAACCGAGGACTGTTATACGGAAGTTTTCCAAAATCTGAGAATACCAAATAATTATGGACTTTATTGAAATATCTTCTTGGTTGCCAACGTAAAACTTTACCTTTCTACATTCCTCATTGACTGTCTCGATCATGAGCGATTACACCTTGCCAACAAATTTAATAAGCACTGTTCATCAAGCCTCCGAGGTTGTCAAGATATCGTGGGCGGCTGTGGTGTTGGTTGGCGCCGAAGTTACAATTAATCGGGCCAACCTGCCCACCACTGCACTCTCCGTAAGTTCGGAGGGGGAATAGCGACAAACTTCTCCACCCCGCGTGCGAAAGATTGTGATTCGACTGCTGACCGGAGATAGGGGCCACGCCTGATTAGTCGTTGACCGGAGGCATGAGGCGTAGGCAAGTTCTGTAGCGAATTAATTTAATTAGGCAAACAACAACCAAGTATTGCAATATGCCCGACAAGGTAGCGCCGTTCACTGACGTGACGCAAATAACACAAGCACCAATTGAACACGTTAACACAACAATTAACACAAAGAAAGAAACATCAGGGCGATTGCTATACAAAAATGTTACGAGACGGAAATACAGTACAAAGGATTACAACGAGAAACACAGAAAGCAAAAATACAAAGATAAAAGAGTTGAACTGAGTGGTGAGAAACGATGGCTTAGCTGCGGAGTGGCAAGGCCCGGTCGCAGGGAGCGTCGGGCTGCGGTTGCTCGTCGCGGGGCTGATGGGGGCTTGCGGATACGGGCGAACTTGGGCCTCGCGTCTTCGGGACCACCGTCACCCCGCTCTACGCGTCAGCTCTCCGCCTAGGCTCCTTGCCGACCACTTCCCTGGCTGACCTCACTTACGACCGCACGCACCGAAATCTCCAGACCAACTGCTAGCGCGCGGCGTTCCCGTCGCACCCTTCGCGTGGCAAAGAATGAGAAAAAAAAAACACAGGGAAAAAAAGACTCTTCAGGAGCCACGAAAAGAGGAATGCAGCTCCCAAAATGAAAAAAACGAACACATGATGGAATGTCGAAAGAATTCGGCACAATGCCTTAATCCCACGAGGAGTCATTGGGGGCCGCGAACAGTGCCCGGGCATTCAATCCGCTTCTGCTGTTCCCAACACGTGCAAGCGCTTGCCACCTTTATGGCAACAATGCGAAGAAGGGGGGAGGGGAAGTAGTTTTGAGTGACCCCTCCAGCGCTATGGTGAGGATGCCGTTCCCCCGCGGGGGAGGGGGAAACAGTCGTCGACACCGCTCCGCGACATGTTTCTGGGAAACAAAGGTCAAAGCTGGACAGGGCAGGCATGAACTTTGTGACAGAGGTACAAACGCAACTTCCGCTCAGGTCCAATAACATATACTCATCACAGAGATATTCGATTTCGTTCTTTCTTGCACCATGTAAAGAGAATGAAATATTTGACATATCCTTGGCCCTATCGGTAATGAAACATCTCCCGATACATATGTCATTGCAGTCAGGCCTATTAAGAATATTGTTGACGTAACTGTCAAGACACTTGCTCACATATGGATTAGCATACTAAGCACGGGCTAGTTACCTGATCAACTTATAATAGGTTGTGTTAGCGCTATCATTGCTGCTATTCACAAACGTGGCGAAATGTTACACCTAAACAACTTCCGCCCAATTTCCGTACTCACAATGCTTTCTAAGTTGGCAGCATTTCGTTGAACTAACATTAGACTTTTCTTTAACTCAGCTAGTTTCTCAACCTACGCGCGACCTTAACATATTAGACCTTGTTCTCACATCGGCTCCAGACAATATAAGCCCGATCTCCCTCACGGATGGTTTCAGTGATCACAAACTGCTCCATTTCACTCTGAAAATGCCGTCACACCAACGCAGACCACCTCAGAAATATATCTTCGACTATAACAGAGCGAACTACGATGCCATTAACCTCGGCTTACAAACATTCTGTGATTCCTTTCTGCAATCCTTTCCTAATCAATCTGTTAACGAAAACTGGCGTCACTTTAAAGATAAGCTCACGCAGTTAATGAACACCTATATACCCCGCATATCTTTCCGTGCTAACTCATCTAAGCCGTGGTACCACAGGAACCTGCGTACGTTGATGAACAAAAAAAAACGACTTTTTAAAACAGCTAAACGGCTCAAAACACCCGCATCATGGGAAAAACATAAAAACGCTGATAAAGAATACTGCGCGGCCATAGGGAAAGCTAGGCATAAGTTAATGGCTCACGATCTGCAATCCCTCCTTAAGCACAATCCAAAAAAATTTTGGAAAACATTATCACCTTCCGAAACTTCTTCAGATTTTACGTTGATTGATGAGGCTGGAGACCCCATTGCTCAAGACGAACGCCCTTAGACTTTCAATAACTTTTTCGCCAATATGTTCACGAAGAAAGACTATTCCAATATTCCATCGCCATCAGAATATGACTATGACTACATGAGCCCAATAGACGTTACTGTTGATGGCGTTGCTACATTGATTAACAATCTGAAATTAAGTACTTCATGTGGTATTGACGGGATTAATTCGAAAATTTTGAAACATACCGTGGCTCATTCCAGCGTCATACTCACTCATATATTTCGGCAATCACTTTCAACAGGCGAGATACCATACGAGTGGAAAATTGGAAAAGTTATTCCAATTTTCAAATCCGGTGACCGAACTGACGTTGCTAAATATCGCCCAATATCTCTGACATGTATATCTTGCAAACTTCTCGAACACATCATTGCATCTAACACGGCATTACATTTAGAAGGCAACGGTTTCTTCTTTTCAAAACAACATGGGTTCAGAAAAGGGTTATCATGTGAAACACAACTACTCGAATTTACTAATGAGCTTTTTCACGGTATGGACGAAAATCTTCAAATCGACTGTATATTCCTAGACTATGCTAAAGCCTTTGACCGCGTTCCACACTGTCGTTTAATAGCGAAACTCTCATCATTGCGCCTCGATTCATTAACAATTTCTTGGATAAGAAACTTTTTATCATTTCGAAAACAATTCACTTCTATTGATAACCATTCATCCCATTTAATTGATGTAACATCAGGCGTACCGCAAGGTAGTGTAATAGGCCCGTTACTTTTTCTGATTTACATCAATGACCTCCCATTAGGCATTACCTCAACACTCAGAATGTTTGCAGACGATTGCGTTATTTATCGCAAAATCCGCTCCTTTAATGACCACATCGCCCTTCAAGAAGATCTACATCGCATTAATAACTGGTGCTCATCATGGCTAATGTCCCTTAACACTGATAAATGCCAGTTAATGACATTTAGCCGTAAACGGTCTAATTACCTTTTCACTTACTCGCTTAACAACAGTCCAGTCACTCTTGCGTCATCGTACAAGTACCTTGGCGTTCACTTTTTATCTAATCTCTCATGGAAAACCCACATAGAAAAAATTGCTGCCAAAGCTAGCCGCACATTAGGTTATTTAAAGCGTAACCTCAGAGGTGCGCCTTCTTCCACACGCCAGCTCGCATATCAGACATTCGTCCGCCCTCAAATTGAATACGCATCTTCCATTTGGTCACCTCACCAACAGTACCTAATTAATTCCCTAGAGCGCGTACAAAATCGTGCCGCTCGCTTCATTTCTCGCAACTATTGCCGACATTCCAGTATAACTAACATTAAGGCTTCGTTATCCCTTCCATCCTTAGAATCTCGCAGAACAATAGCACTTATTTGCCTCTTCCATAAAATTGTTTACAGCCATCATTCCTTCACACTACCCCTTACAAAACCGGCCCGCACATCTCACCGATTGCATAATCACATCAGTTTTAAGCGCCTTTCGGGAAGGACCACTGCATTCAACTCATCAGCCCTGCCCCGTGCAATCATTTATTGGAATAGTCTTCCTGATAACATTGTTCACATCTCAGATCATGTTATTTTCAAAGAAAAAATAAGTAGCATTTTCTTCTGAAGTGTGTTCTGTAGTGCGTTTTTCAATTTAGTTTTTCAATTTAGTTCTATTTTCTGGTTGGTTGCTTGTTCTTTGTATAACGATGTTAAAATAACCATGTTCTACTTGCTTCTTTTTCCCACCCCAGTTATGTAACCCCCCTCACATAATACTCCAGTCGGAGCCCGTGAGGTATTTGAATAAATAAATTACTTGTTTCAGTCAATACCTTGAAAACGAATAACAATAATAATTGGTTTTTTCGAGAAAGGAAATGGCGCTGTATCTGTCTCATATATATTGTTGGACACCTGAACCGCGCCGTAAGGGAAGGGATAAAGAAGGGAGTGAAAAAAGAAACGAAGAAAGAGAGGTGCCGTTGTGGAGGGCTCCGGAGTAATTTCGACCACCTTGGTGATCTTTAACGCGCACTGACATCGCACAGCACACGGGGGCCTTAGCGTTTTTCCTCCATAAAAACGCAGCCGCCGCGGTCGAGTTCGAACCCGGGAACTCCGGATCAGTAGTCGAGCGCATTAACCACTGAGCCACCGCGGAAAGATAATGTTATTGATAATTAGTACGTCATTAACGATAGGTACACTCTTAGATTCGGTTAGGCACGATATATTAGTGAATAAAAACTGGATCGCTATGGTATAAAAGGAATAGCTTTGAAACGGTTGAAAAATTATATTACAAATATACAACAGTACACTAGGGCTGACAGCATTCGCTCCGAAAGGGGATTTATAACTACAGGTGTGCCGCAAGGCTCCGTTTTAAGAAAATCCTCTTCCTCATATGCATAAATGTACAGTAAAAATTCCCCATTCAGCGGATGCAACCCGCGTTGCAGTGTCGCCACGTCTGACAGATTAATTGCGGTCGTCTGGCTGCAGCGCGGAGACTTGTCATGCTGACTGAGACATTGAAACACTGCTTAAACGAGCGGTGTGCTCATTAACGTACAAAATGCAAGTGAGCGCTACGCAGCCCGCAATACGACAAAAGTCGGGTTAGCAGCCGTCACCCGGTGCATTTGTGATGCGCTATGTCGCTCGCCTGGCTTCAATAGACAGGACTGCAAGTTTAACAGGACGCTGCGCTGTAGTGCGGCACGTTCATCACTAGCCAGCTTGGGATTAAAACAGGGTTCAGAGCAAGGCTAAGCGTCTGTGACTGTAGCTGGCTTTGGATATATGCTTGGCACCAGGGCGTTCACCTTTCGGAGGCATACACACGCGACTTTGCTCGCCGTATATACTAGCGCAGCAGAGCGTACTTGCACTTGTTCAGCATTGGATCTTATAAATGGTGCACTTCGCCCGGCATAGCTTGTCCATTTTGCCACCAGGGTGGCGCTATTTAAAAAGTGCCAATATGCTACGTCACAGTGCCACTTGGTCGCACAAGGCCTCTAATCTGTCGCACTGAACGAACGATTCTTAGTGGTGTACAGCGGCGCTATGCAACCCTCGCCCCTAGGCATCCTACTCGCCCAGTTGCGGCGTTGGAGCTTGCTTATCTCGCTGCTTCGAGCAGGAACGCTGAAGCCACAAGGGACGCGTCTTCGTTTGGAGCTGACGACGAGGCGCGTGGTGTTGGATCTCAGGTAGCCGCATCCCACCGCTGCCACCAGTTGTTGGATCTCAGGTAGCAGCATCCCACCGCTGCCACCAGTTGTTGGGATTCAGATAGCGTGACTGGGCTGGAGAAGAGACGAGGACGATCGGAGGAAGAAAAGTGGGAAAACTTTATACAAGGACTATTTACAGTATGTACAAGTACGGGCAACTCAGAGGGCTTCTCAGTAAAGAGAGATTCTTAGGAGTCGGAAGTCTCTGTTACCTCTCAAGAAGGAGGCGCCCTTGGCATCAAACCAGCGGCTCCTTAAATACTCTTCGTATTCCCCAGATCCCTAGCTGGGGAATACAGTTCGAAGAATGATGTCCAATCACACGATGGCACTGATGGTACCACCCACGGCAGGGCGGTCCTGATGCTTCTTCGCAGCTTGGTCGAGGGAAAGGGAACAGGACCCGGTCACATTGTCGTCCCCACGGCTTCCAGGTGGCCGCTCACGTGCGTCCGGAGGGCAGCTGCATGACACAGGAATGCTGGCTGTCTCCCCGCAGATGTCGAAAGATCCTGCACTGGTGACCGGAACGAATACGCTTATGAATTGTAGAGAGATCCTGCACTGGTGACCGGAACGAATACGCTTATGGTCGTCGCTGGCATTCCTGTTGAACACTATCGTTGCCATGGGGACGCTATCGTCGCTGCTTCCGGCATTCCTGTTCGAACACGTGGGGACGCTATTGTTGTTCCCTCTGGCAGTCCTGCAGTCACGTCTCTTCGCCTAATTACACAGCAGGAAGGAAGCGCGATCACAACAGTGGCCTGCACATTCAGGGTAGTGCGCGCCGGTTCTCATGGTAAACGGCGTGGACTCCACAAACGTCCTCCGTAGACGCCAGTGTATGTACTGGTGGACGGTTCGACTGCCGATTCATGCCCGACTCAAGTTGCGACTAGCATTTTTTTAGCGTGATGATTGGCATTTAACGTACAACTATGCCATTTTTAAGTTATTGTTAAAACTAAATGGTAACAGGTAATTTTTTATCTATGTGAGGCAGCTAAGATGCTACGACCTACAGCATCACTCGCACCATAAATGGCGCGACAGCAGTGTCTTCATATCGAAGTATCAGAAAGATCGCTTGACATTCTCTTCACGTTCGGCCTCAGGTGCGCGTGGTACCCGCATGGTGTTCGACTAGGTTTGATGAGGATGTTACATAAATGTATTTAATGGATTAAATGACGTCACCGTGTTACGGTGTGTGCGGTGCGTGGCTCGTAAGTGGGCCGTCAACTAGCCGCTTGCCACCATGGCACAGAAGACGGGCCGCCGGAATCCGGACACAACTCGAAAGAACTTCGCTAACGTCGCCGCGAATTCGTGCGACTACTTGAATATCCGGAGTTGCGCCCCCCTGAATGGGAACGAAAGCGTCAGTGGCGATAGGACCCGGCCGTGTGACCTCGCGATGCCGCAATGAGGAAATAGCACTATATTCACCCGAATTACGTCATCACAAATTTCGTGTATGAGAACAAGCGCAAAGATGGTCTCGCCCGGAATTTAAAATGACGAGGAACGTCGCTAGTGTGTGCACGAGCGAGATCGAAACGCAACCACCAGCAAAGAGGAGACCCCGGTTAGCCCAACCACCTCCCGCCACACGGAAGTTGCAGATCTGCAGTTCACTGTTCCAACTGTCCAGAGACCAGAGCACACAAAGAACACATTCTATACTCATATAACGCTACTTATGTTGTGAAGTGCCCGGTGCACATATTCACTGAATTCTCTGATTGTAAAGGTATAAAGGCCACTCTGGAATAGTTATAAATTACCTGCTGCAATAATCTGTGTTGTCTTAATGAATATGATTTACCTTTGCGAAGACAGCTTAGAAAGCATCGTCATCATGGCATGATCATCATTTAAGCTAAGGTCAATCATACAGGTAGCGCAGAAATGCTCAGCATATTAGATGGCTGCCTAGTTTTTCTCTTACCGTTGACTCACTTAATGATGATGTCACGCTGCACCAGAGCCGAGATTGAGCGGCCGTAGCTACACCAGTTCTGTACGACTTATCTTCGCCGTTGCTCCCGCTATGTTCATGACTAAGATGTTCGCGCTTCAAGACAGACAGTTCTTTCATCAGAATTTGTGGAAAAGATTGCAAGTCCGCACTATATTGGCTGACACGCCGAACTGATACCACGTACTCACAAAGTAACATGGCCTCTGTAGCGTCCGTGGCAGTAATAACGCTGCTCTGACGAAATGATGATAATGAGCATGGTCATTACTTAGTACTGGGTGACAGGAATTCAGTGGTAATAAATTAATTCGAAGCATGCAATGTTCTGAGATACTTTTTATATTTTTATTGCCGCATAAAATGCACGTACATAGAGCAGAAAATTTCGCAGCATTTTCATAGTCAAGGAAAACACACTAACTATTGCGCAGACAAAGGATGATGTGATGATGATGATGATGATAGGTTTTAATGGCGCAAGGGCATCTAAGGCCAAAGAGTGCCAAACACGAGTTTTTTGTCCGCTCAGGCTAATATATGCAAAGATGATAAAATCAGCACCAGGTGTATAGTGCTTAAGAGAAGTGAGTATGTGCATGATTCCAGATTGTGAACACGGTGCATCAATCTCGTGGAATGGCCTAAAGTGACGTATAGCGCCTAAAAATTGTTTTAAGGTGAGTTATATACAAAAGGCGCAGACAAAGCTCCAAAATGGAAAACGCGGCAGATCGTCGTCAGGCACTTCTCCGACTCTTGGTGGTATAGTCCGCCGAAAAAGCACCACCGACAAAGAACGAAGCCACTAAATCGCGCTTAGAAGCAAAATTTTAAGTGCTTGAAAATGAAGGTAAAAGATCCCGGTCGCGAAGAATGCATGCTAAATTATCTGGATGCATTTTAATCAACCTCAAGGAAGAGAAAGATGAATCTCGGAGCTCGCTTCACGGGCGCGCACCGCGCGGCAACGTGCTCTCGAAATGCATTCCGGATCCACCGTTCAAGGAACGTGCCAGGCCTTCTGCGAACTGCTTTGAAGTCGTGAGGTTTGCGACTGCTTCTTCACTAGAAAGGCACCTGCGACTGCAGTCGGTTCATGCTGCCTCTTGACCACTGCCATGGCGTTTCCGCGTGCTCTTAAACCGCAACAGGCAGCGACGGCGGGCTTCGGAGAACGACGCATCGAAACTTGGCACAGCTGCGAAGCCTTACCAGTTGGAGTCCGGCGCAGAGCTCGAGCCCAAGGCAGTGTCCGCAGGCGACGCGTTCCTGTCCTACCTAAGGCTTGCATTGCGAGTTTTGCGACGGCCGTGCAGCCACGAAAGTTCGAGCCGAAGCGGCGACGGCCAACCAGGAAACATCTGCCGGCGCTTCGTAAGAGCTTGCCAAGGTATGAGTCGTTTGAGTTCCCCGACGGAACTGGCGCTGGTTGGACAGCACCTGCTACAGTTCCCTTTCTCAACTCTGCACCGATTAACGCCCTGCGGTCTGTTTACATCGCCGAACACCGCCAAGAGCTGACGCAGAAGAAACACCTTCTTGTTATTCTCCACCTATGTAAACTGCTTGCCCATGATAAAGGATGCCCCAGTCAACATGAACAGCTGGTCGGGATCGAAGTCGGCTTCAGGCTCAACGTCATCATCGCCCGCCACCAGCGCGTCGTGCTTCTCGTCGCGATTTGCCCGCAACATCATCGCGGTGCAGGTGGCCGCCTCGTGCTCCTGGTCCATGACCACGCGGCACGCCCACCTTCCCGCTTTGCGATGCACCTTCCGGATTCGCTTATCGACGCTCCACTTTGCCCGTGCTTCGTTGAGGATGGGATAAAGCTCGGCGCCCCCCATCAAGATGCACAGGTCGGGATCGAAGTCGACTTTAGGCGCAACGTCATCATCGCCCGCACCCGGCGCGTAGTGGTCCTCATCGCAAATGGCCCGCAACATCATCGCTGTGCAGCTGACCACCTCGTGATCCTGGTCCTTGACTACGCGACCTGCCCGCCCTATCGGCTTGCGACGCACCAGCAGGAGTCGCTTATGGGCGCTCCACTTGGCCCGTGCTTCGTTGAGGATGGGATAAAGCAGGGCGACCCCCATCAAAATGCACGGGTCGTGGTCGGAGTCGACTTCAGGCGCAACGTTATCATCGCCCGCACCCAGCGCATAGTGGTTGTCGCCGCAAATGGCCCGCAACATCATCGCGGTGCAGCTGACCACCTCGTGATCCTGGTCCTTGACTACGCGGCCTGTCCGCCCTATCGGCTTGCGACGCACCGGCCGGATTCGCTTATGGGCGCTCCACTTGGCCCGTGCTTCGTTGAGGACGGGATAAAGCTCGGCGACCCCCATCAAAATGCACGGGTCATGGTCGGAGTCGACTTCAGGCGCAACGTCATCATCGCCAGCACCCACCGCGTAGTGGTTGTCGCCGCAAATGGCCCGCAACATCATTGCGGTGCAGCTGACCGCCTCGTGCTCCTGATCCTCGACTACGGCCAGTCCACCTTCACGGTTTGCGACGTACCGGCCTTGTGCGCTTACGGGCGCTGTGCTTTTCCCGTGCTTCGCTGAGGACGGGATAAAGCTCGCCGGCCTACTCTAAGATGCTCGGGGTGATGCCGAAGACCTCCCACTCTCGGCGGACACTGTCGCTGAAGCACGGGCGTTTCTGTCATCTGGGTACCAGGGTTTGAAAGAAGAGGAGGAGGAATTTGTAGAACAGCAGCTGGTTTTCGTCCAGGCTGAAACTCGACTTCTGCGCCCGGCGGTAGAACGCCCCGTTGCCGCACCTGCTGCACGTGAGGCACCTGGCCTTCGCGTCGTCGACGAACAATGTGATGACTTTACGAGCCACGTTATGCAGTATGATCACGCCACGGATGCAGCAGGCGATGGTCAATGGGGCGGGTTTGCCGTACTGATAGAGACGGCGGCGGAATAACCCTGATTATTAGGAGAAAGTTATTGCTTCCTTCGAAATTCAGCACTGGCACAATCTTCGTTGTGGTGACGCCGCTGCCGCCCTGAATTGTGCTGTCTTTATTCGCGCTGGTCGCTGTACTGCCTCCTCTGGAACAGCCCCCATGGGATTCCAGTTGCAGTTTTGTGGGAATAGCGGCGAGAAACCGCCCCACCAACAGTGATGTAAAAAAAGAGTGAAAGGTTCTATTTGATACGCGAGACTTGAAATTCAAATCAGGATTTTGCCGTCGGCAAACTGCGTGTAAACGCCCAATTTTAATGTTTTCTCGTCAACTCGAACGCACTCATGCCTTATGTGTCGTGCGCTAATGTCAATTCCGCCACAACTTTGGGTTTCAACGGTGATTCTTCTTGATGCGCATGATATCATCGGTAATATATTAAAGCTTTAATAACCAGTTATGGTAAAAATGTCTGACTTCAAACCAGTTTGATCATCTTCTGACGCATGACCGAGGCAGTCTTTCATTTTTCTGAACTGAACTCAGATCTGCGTTCTGTTTTCCGAATGAGCACCAAAATCCTTCCTAACTAGAGCCAGCATTCGTACTGAGCGTAAATGGGGTTGTCTGAGGCGAGGACTTGAACCACGGCCAACGAACTTGCAGCCTCAGATACCTGTCCCTGTTAGAAACGAAACACTTTTTTTATGCAGGCTGCCTTGTGGGGTAATATAAAACAGAAGCGGCACCCATTTAAAAGTGGCTTTCAAACAGGGTGGCCTAATACATGCCACTGGAGCAGTTTTCGTTCGATGATGATTGAAGGCAGTCACTGGGCATCCACTGGAGACAGCACACACATTCCCAAATCCACCAACTCCTCTCTTCCCACCCAAATCCATCAGCTGCGCAGCTATATTTCCCACGCTCTACCGGTATCTCTGGGTGTGCCCTCACCCAGTACAAGTAATCCCTATTCGTAGCCCCATCCGTTTCTTCCGGTTTTGCCGCCCTTCTGTCCAAACGTCCAAACCATAAATGAAATATTGCCGAGACAAGGATTCGAACCCGCGGCGGCACCAACAGGTGAGCTTCGCTGTAACCTGCAGGAGAGCACTATGGTATCGCCGTAACCGATCACACGTTGTTGGAGTTATACTGTGAGTGTGTGAGTGAGAGTGGGTTGCAGTTAAACTGCAACTCACACTCGCGCTGTGCATAGTCTTCTCCTTCAGCTAATGCAGCTATCATACTAATATGCCCGTTATCGTGCTGTGCACTGCACAACGTCCTCTTAATCAACTAATACTACTATCGAACTAATACCGTCGCCAGACGCGCCGCCGACACAGCAAAGCAAAACTATGAGCCAACCAGCCTAAACACATGGTTTGGTAAATACGTAAAAACCCTACCACTTTTTTCTTTCCCGATCCCTTACCAACTTCACAGTCCGCATACTTTATCACTCGAGGTTGGTATTCTTACCGGTAGCTTATGGCCTCATCGGCAGGTAACTCGCATCACTGCTGTGAAAAAGCTATCATTTTGGCCAACTACCTCGAAATGATATATTTCATAATTCGTTCGAATGGTGCAAAGGCAAGATGCGCCAAGCCCGGAGATGGCCGACGTGGAGCTGCAGCCCTTTCTCACCTAGTATGCCCGATGTCGCCGCCAACATAAGCGCTGCAATAGACCATGCGATTGCGTTTGGTACCTGATTTTAAAAAGCAGTTATTAGTTCGGATGTTGTGTCCCAGAATTCATAGCACGAAAGCTAACGTGCTAACTGGTCATGGCATAAAGTGTCGATTCTTTTAGGGGAAAGCTGGCGGTCCCTAGACAGAAGTGTCTGCCGCCAGGTGCTTCATTGTGCCCAGCGGAGCGTAGCCGTTCTCCTAGGAAGGCGACTTCACGATGCGATTCAGACAGAGTAGTTGCGCGAAACACACACACACAAGACAGGGTATGAGACGAGCGCAAATTGACAACTGATTTTATTCAACGAACACTTCGAGCATGCACTACGGAAAAGTACAGCACATGACAAACTGTAGCCCACCAAGGCCGGAAATTAGATCTTATCGAGGAAGGCTGCCTTAGGAATGCTACCTAACCAAGCCAGCACTTGTCGTGCCATATTTCATTTCTTTTTACCCAACATTAGGAAGGTTGCGGAGAGGTACGTGATCCGCGTGTTTTTTTCGGTGCCATGCAAACTGAAAAAAGTGTGTCCTTTACTGTCCAGAACAAAAAAAAGAACCCCCCACTGGCAGAAAAAACCACCAGAGCAAGTTCACTAAGTCCATTTCAGATGTATTCAACGAAATTCCTCTTTCGTGCGGATGGATCTACGTAGACCAAACTGGCCGATGTTTTAATGAGCGCGCTCTGGAGCACAGGCGGTCCCTACGCACTGGCACGGGCAGCAAACTTCCGCGGCACTGTAGGAGATGCGATACCAACAACTGTCATACCAATGCCAAACAAGGGCACTCCGCAGAGATCAATCATCTCTGCCCTCTTATTCAATATTGCCAAGACAGGATTGGCTCGTCGGCTGCAGGAATTTCCCGATATAGGATTTACACTGTATGCAGACGATAAAACTATCTGGACGACTAAGGGATCCCTTGCACAGAGGGAACAAGCCCTACAGGAAGCGGCATCGATTGTCGAAACATTTGCCGCTAGTAGTGGCCTTCGCCGTGCACCGGAGAAGTCAGAAGTAATCAGGGTGCACGGTCAAAATTACAAAAACTCTGGACC
The DNA here is from genome assembly GCF_052857255.1 of Amblyomma americanum. Classification (NCBI taxonomy): domain Eukaryota; kingdom Metazoa; phylum Arthropoda; class Arachnida; order Ixodida; family Ixodidae; genus Amblyomma; species Amblyomma americanum. The sequence continues at coordinate 235,213,633 of NC_135497.1, forward strand.
AATAGATCTCTATGTAGAAGGCCAACCGATTCGAGAGGTCTCGGTCATTAGAATTCTCGGGCTTTGGATTCAAAGTAACCTGCGCGCTGGATATACCATAAAAACTCTCAAAACAACCACCCAACAAATTGCACGTATGATTCGTCGTATAACACGCCACAAGAAATGCATGCGCGAGGAAGACACTCTTCGTCTTGTACAGTCCTTGGTTATCTGCAGAATAGCATACGGCCTTCTGTATCAACATCTCACAAAGGGAGAACTCAAGCAGGCCGACACTGTCATTCGCAGCGCGTACAAAACAGCTCTCGGCCTTCCTCCAAGCACCTCGACCGAACGTCTAATCAAGCTTGGAGTCCACAACACCTTTGAGGAGATCAGAGATACGGTCTTAGCATCGCAGAGAGCCCGACTCCAACAGACCACCACCGGAAGAGCCATTCTTCAGCGCATTGGTACACCACGAGATCTACAAGAGCTCTGGCGACACACTTCCCTACCTGCAAACATAAGAAGACAGATCTCGGTGGCTCCGCTCCCAAAACATATGCATCCAGAAATCCACAACGGCAGACGGGAGGCTAGGGTCACTCATCTACGTCGGCGTCTAGAGTCAGATCACAAAGCAGTCTATGTAGACGTGGCGGCGTACACTGAACCGAGTATCTTTGTTGCAGTCGCCCTTGACCACAATTTTCAACTACTGACGAGTGTTTCACTCCTGGCTGAGGATCCTGCCGCGGCGGAAGCCTCCGCCATCGCCCTTGCCATAAGGCATTGTGATCTAGCGGACAAATCAGCTCACATAATAACTGACTCGAAGCGAGCCTGTCGATATTACATTACAGGGAGAGTCCCAAATATGACAGAGGCTCTACTCATACCGTCGGGCCTCTCACCTACACTTCAACGCCCCCATTACATTACTTGGACCCCGAGCCATTCAGGTCTTGAAGGCAACGTGGCGGCAAACGATCTAGCTCGTGAGCTAACAAACCGAGCGGATCGTTGCTCGTACCTCACCCCTCTACCATCAAGCTATGGGGAACGGCTGGAGATGTTCAGATTAGGTCGTAGAATATATCCCCCTCCCCATATTAAACTCACCACAGAAGAAGCCACATTTTGAAGGCGAATACAAACGAATACCTTCCCTAACCTGTACTTGTACAGCTTCATTCACCCTTCCAAATACCGCCCCTTCTTTCCATGGTGCGGCGATAAGCCTACGCTGTTTCACATTTCCTTTAATTGTCCCCAAATACCACCTCATCAAAAAACATTACAGACATAATACGAGCAGTGGGAGGAAGCCCTGACCAGCAATGATCTGGAGGACCAGTGTCGCATCATCAGACTGGTCCAGGCATCCCCCCAAGCCACCAGAGTCCTGAACTGAGGAGTCCGCCTACCTGACTCGTAGAACACTTCAATGAAATAATAAAAGTTTTATCTCTCTCTCTCTCTCTCTCTCTCTCATCCTTATCTAGAAAAAAGAAAATTTATTTCAAAAGCGAAATCAAAAATCGAAAGAAAAGTTATCCAGGCGTTCTTCACCTCAAAAAAAGGGTGACAACTGTGTTAGCTCGCCTTCAATTTCTCTATCAAAAAAAGAGATTGATTTCTTATATGTTCATATCCGGGCCTTCCTGGGGTTCTAATCACATGTCGTTGCTCGATACTGTCGTCGCCCTGTGCTCGCTGTTCTTTTTTTTTTCTTTGCTGCGCATGTACCTTGTTCGTCATGTTGTTCGCTTTTATAAGCGCCCCGTTTTCGAAAAATAAATTCTGTTGGAAGTTCTGCGCCTTGTGTGTGCGCTTTTGTGTCTCTCCTTGTCCCGTCGACTTCGCGTAGTTTTTATTCGCATCAACCATGAACCGAGTAGCCCAGCTTCATGTGCTACCTCACTATTGTACAGTACAAGCGAAGAATCACTGATGCAGGCATGCCCTCTTTTCTTGATGAAGGCGGCTTCCATTACTTCACCTGCTATGGAATTGCGACTCTTGCCCAGAATTCTAATCTCATTCAGCCGTTGACGACAGCCATTTAGGAAGAAGCAATGTTTAGCCCAATTATGCCCTCCCCCGTTGTTTACGATAAGCCATGTCCCAGTGCACGATCGTTCACGCAGCGTACAGTTTGGCCTACGTTCGTTTTCCCACAAGTCAGTGGTATTTCGCAGACAACTCCGAAGGCACATTCCGCAAAGGGCCTAGCGTGCTTCTTGTCGCAGCCACTTTTCTTTGTTCCTTGCTTCGTGATGGAGGGGCATAGCTTTGCCAGTTTGGACGGTGCCGTAAACACCATTGGTACATTGTACTTTCCCGCCACCTTCTTCAGGTTGTGTGAAACCTTGAGCATATACGGCATGACTACAGCTCTTCCTTTGCCACGCTTTCTCCTTCATAATTAGCAGTAGCGTCTCGGCCACAGCCGCCACGGTCCTGGTACGCATCACACGCCATGGTTTGCCTCTAGAGTTTAGATAAAAACTTCTAAATGTGTTAATGAAGGAGTGTTGTGTGATATTCTAACGTGATGCCAACCGGAGCATTTGGTATACGTACATGACAAGGCATGCTACTACTATGTATACAGTTTACTAGTCACACCTTAAAAATAATAATTTTTGCGTGTCAACATTCTTCATCATCGTCATCAGACGGGGCCACGTGCGTCCACTTTAGGACAAAGATCTTTCCCATTTACTGCCACTTATCATTGCGCTGCGCTCCCCCTTTCATTTTGTACCCGAAGGCTTCACAAGTTTTTTATACCCACCTCATTTTCTGTCGCCACCTGGTCCACTTACATACCCTTGGAATCCACTCCGTTACCTCAAAATGATATTCGTTATCTGCTATCCGCATTATATACCCTGCTTGTGTCTCTTTCTTCTGATCGATTTCAGCTGCGATATCGTGATCTCGTGTATTTCTTCTCTAATACCTTCTGCAACATTCCGTCTCTTAATGCTACGTTAACAAATACTGAGGGGCCAGTTACTCAGCTTGGACGAAGCACGTAGCTTTAAGACAACGTCGCCGTGACGGCTCAGTGGTTATGGCGCTCGGCTGCTGACCCAAAAGACGCGAGTTCGATACCGTACGTGGCGGTCGCATTTCGATGGAGGCCAAATCGTAGAGGCCCGTGTAGTGTGCGATGACAGTGCACGTTAAGGAACCTCATGTGGTAAAATTTTCCGAAGCCCTTCACTACGGCGTTCCTTATATAGCCTGAGTCGCCTTGGGAAGTTAAACCTCCGTAAACCAAAAACCAAAGCTTAAGATAACACAGAGAATGCGAGGAAAGGAACGGCGCTGCGAAAGAGCCCGCTGAATTGTCCTCAATTTATCTCTCGAGCCTTTTCATTGTCGGCCAAATTTCTCTCCCATAGGCGAGTGATGGCAAAATAGAATTGCTTGAGCGATATGTGCAAGCTGCTCTTCGGGACCAGAGAGTATATCCTAAATGAATTCCATGATCCATCTCATTCTTAGTCGCCTGGTTACAGTGGAGCCCACTTTTAATGACCGCAGTTACAGCGAACACTCTCCTATTACAAACGAAGGCGAATGTACGTTCAAAATTTCTATGAGGACAATCCATGTGCGCTTGCACGAGAAAACGTCTTTCGCTGAGTTGATGGGCCAAAAATAACCCAGTTTCAAAGTCTGGAGACACTGTATATGTGTGCCTTCTCCTAGTCCTATGTCTCGGTTCTCGTTTTTTTTTTTGCTAGAACATGCCTGTCAAAGCGCCCCTAAGATATATGTTTACGGCAAAATTCTGAGAACAACATCTAAGCTGGCGAACAACTTCGGCAACGGAGCAAACGGCATGTTTCGCTCGTGCCGATCGACTACTTCGCGGCGCCTCCGCAGCGTGGAGTCCATTTCCTGAAAATCGCCAATACACAGCAGCTATCCATATTGTACGCATTTTGGTACAACCTGTTTGATGTTGTGAGTGTGGCGTATTTTAAAGTGGCCTATTTCCGAAAGCCAGACAGTTCCCTGGGATGTGAAACGTTGCTGCGTTTTAGTGTGAAAGCGCTACTTCGCACTGTGCTATCTCTGCACCCGATCACGCGTCGCGCTTAACTGCAGCACACCGTTGCACTGTGCATTGCGCATCGTCTACTTCATCAACTAATCCTGCTATCAAACTAGTACTCCGCTTTGAGCTAAATGACGGCAGTGACAGACAGATGTGCGCTCCATGCGTTGGCGTGGACAACGTTGTGGTATAGAAACACGGCATTAAAGCAATACGTGTTGGCATTGACAACACTGCTGCAGAAACGCGGAACTGGTGCATAGGCCGCCGGTGTAGTACATTGGCTAAATAGCATTGATCATGGAAAAGGGCAAGATGCGCATGACTGGCACCCTGGGTGAGTGGACACCTCAATCGCGCTTTCAGGTACATGGCGCCGTGGTGTCCTCCAGCGGAAAACAATGATTTCGCACAATATTTCGGGCCTGGTAATGCTGAATCCACAGCCAGTTTCTTATTAGCTATAACGCAGTAAATACCTTGTGAGCAATGAATAGTAAACTAATAAGTCTATAATTTTTAAACCTTGCTTATTCTCTTTCATGTGGATTATTAAGATGTTAGCGTTATTTCAAGCTTCCGGTACGCTCGACACTTGGTGGCAAGGTATTGCAGCACAATTTCTCCACCTCATTTACCAGATCTGAAGTTACACCATCCCCACCTACCACTCTTTTGCTCTGCATTAGTGGTCAGTCTTTCCGAACTTTCTCTTTTCTTCAGCCCCAGGGGCATCTCATTCCTCACCGGCGCTTCCGCTTTCATTAGCGTCGTAATTATTTCGGCTCCGGTACAATTACGTATAGAATTACTCTGCTACTTTAACTATCTTATCGAAATTGCTAATGGCATTGTCCTCCTTGTCTTTCAGTGCATACGTCTATTTTTTGTCTATGCTTAATTCTTTCTTTGCTCCGTTGAGCCTACATCCGTGGCAAAGCTACGCACAAGGCACGTCGTAATGAAGGGCTCAAGATAACTTGAGGACACCAGGGGAAGTATTTTGCAAATGTTTTTTCTCTTCTTATTCTTGCTGTCTTCATCATTGGCAGCAGCTTCATGTAACATCATGGCTGATTACCGAGGAGCTATGTCGCTCGCCGGCATGATTATTGGCAGAGGGATAAGCGAAATGAATGGAAGAAAATCTTAGAAAAGGCGGTGTCTGGTCGAAAATAGAGGGTGAGTTTAAATTGTCATGCTTTAATGGAATATTAAGAGTGACCTGGTCGCACGGAAACGTGTAACATCGAGAAACTGAAAAAAATTTCGACTTTGCCTAACACCAGACTGATATTTATTGAAGCTAGAAACCTTAATGTGAATAGCCAGAATATTCTTGCAGGCTAGTTGGCGCATATTTTGCCGCATTTCTAGAACAGAAAGACGAGCAGAAAGAAATGCTGTGTCCTGTCCACTTCGTTTCTTTGTCCTCGTCTTTCTTTGCTAGACAGCCGGATGAATAGCCAACTCACCGGATGCTCCACCCTCTAACCGCCCATTTAATCACAAACTTTCGCTCTTCATTTCGAGCAAAGTCGGTGAAAGTTAACCTGCTGTCAAGGATTGGCTTTTTTAAAACCAAAATGATTCCCCTTGGCCATTACAACAGCATATGCGCTTCCGCACTGCCTTTCGTTGTGTTTTTAACTCCCAATACAAGGGGCAGAACATCTGGCAGAGGCACTCAGCCTTTTTTTCTCATCACTGTTCATAGTTTCATAGTTGTATTAACGCGACAAAAATACATGGGTGAGTTGTGTGGTGTGCATAAAGGATATACGTAATTTCATTTCGTTTCTGTCAGCATACATGGTAAGCCCGTTATACCTCGTGGAACGGGCCGAGATGTTTTATTTTGCTGTGCTTTTTCCTAGAACCCAGCACACCATTTGTAAGTATGCGGCTCTGTACACTGTTTGGCAGCGAAGCGGTGCTCACAAGAGGAAAACGGCCTGTCGTCCTCGCGACAGCGTTCACTCGACGCCGTTCCGGCGCAGTATAGCTGGGGTTGGCGAAAAGGCGAGACCAAATACCCGCCGCGGCAGTAAGTCAGAAAGAGCATCGCACCCATCTACGGCAGGCGGCATCGTGTGAACGGTGCCACGATCACGGAGCACTCTTCGTCGTTGCACACACGGTTCGACCACATTTTTTTGCGTGAGGACCGCCGTTATAAACGCATCGGCTGTATTTAAATGTTAACAAAATCTGCTGCGGAAGCATATTACAATAAAACAGCTACAAATTGCATGAATCGTAGCGATACGTTCGATAAACCGCTACTGGGCCACACTTGCCTCTTCCATGCTTTATATACTCTAACCCACGTATTCGGAAGGCTGAATCTTTTGTAGTGGTGGTTTCACCTTCTAGATCACCGGCAAACACCGCGGATGACTGCTTAAATGATAGTTGGTCACATGGCGAACGTCCAGCAGCTGATCGTCGCAACACTGAATGCCTATGGGCTCCGGTCTCGGCAGAAGCGCCGGTTGTTTGGGGGCAATCGGCAAAACTGTCGTTGCACTGAAGACTAAGAGAGAAAGCGACAAGGGCACAGAAAAGACCCTCGAACTTTTCATAGCAGAATACATTTTCTCCACATCACATTCGATGGGTCTTTCGGCAGGTTACTTTCTACTCTAGAAAAAGAGTCTCACCTTATGTCATACTGCACAGCCTACAGTTCGTGCATTCTTGCAACTCAATTTAATTTTATCAAGTCCAGCTCCCTCGGGCAAAAATTTTCAAAATTGGAAAATTGTAGACACTGTTATGAAGATATTGAAGTTAATGATCCATTATTCTGATACAGTGCAGCAAAATATTTATTTTTAAGCATTTCCAGCGTTCGCATCAAACAGTGAAGACTGCCTTATAAAAGCAATGGGGAACGCTTTCGACGTAAGCAAAATCGTCAAAACAAAACAAATACAAGACTGTAGTCAGGTGATCTGGGAATATATTGATTGTTATAGTGAAATATTACATTATATGAAAATATTGCGCTTCCCGCTCAAAAATGCTTTGCTCCAGAGTTGCTGGGACTGGGGCCTTCTATTACTTTCGATCGTCCTTGTTATGGGGGTTACTGCATAAGGTGTAAATTTTTGTTAGCCTTTTCTTAGTTCCTTTTTCTGTTGAGCTCTTGCTTTCAGTGTCCAGGAAGCGGTTTCAGAGAGTTTCGATTTCTATGCTCTTCCCTCCGCCTATGTTCCGCTCTATATAATTTATTCTGTCCGGAGATGACGTACTTAAAAGATTACGTGAAATTCCGCTCTCGTCGCTCACCAAGAAATGTTTATAAAAGCTCCACAGTGGGACATTGCTTGTTAAAAGATGCCCAGTAAAAGAGAAAGGACATTTTTGTGTATTCGGTGGAATTCCGCCTCAGTGATGTTCCAGAAACAAATTAGCGCTGCTCCATCAATTGTAAAGACGCAGTGCTGTTCTGCGATATCATATAGCGGACATTGAAAAAGAGAGTTCATTTGACTGCTCATCCTGAAAAATAGGCCTTACTTCTCTGCAATATCTTGATGAACAGCTAGTCATGTTCCATCGTACTTTAATGCACAACCTATGAAAAACTCGCATGATGAACCAGCATTGTGGATCTGCTGTAAAGGCAAAGACCCATTTCAGCCGAATGATCCTCCATCTTAGGAAAGTGGATGCCCAGACAGGCTTCAAACCGGAGTGTCACTCCCTCTTCCTGATGTGCTCAGCCTTGCCTCTATTTTATTGGTTTTTTGCCTGAGCGTGTCTCGTTTTGAACTGGGTTTTGTTCTGGTTCGTAGAGACTTTGTAAATAGTTCATGTACATACAGCTTTATTTCACTATAATAAACACTTGGTTTAAGATGTGGGGGTTGGGTTTCTCGAGGGACTCGAACGCGCGGCCGTTGCTACTGTTTTTGCTTCGATAGCTTTAATCGATATCTTGGATAAACCTTCGATATCTTTAGCCGGGCTAAGCTTCCAAATTGCTTTCAGATAACTGTTCCATGAATCTGCTTGAAACTGTGCCCAACATTCATGTACATACCTGCATCCAAGAAAATTTATTGATTATCTGTATAATGATATGTCTTGTCTTTTGGTCCAGCTATATAAAAAAAACTACTTTTCCATGCTTACTCTGGACACTTGCACCATTACAAAGATAATGATTCAATTTATTCTTCTTGAACATGCAGTTTTATATCCTTGTATCCTAATGAAACCTGGTATAGCTGTGTTTCCGAGGTATTAACTCTTGAAAGTTACAGAAGTATGTCTCTATTTCCTCAGAACAATACTGAGCCCGATGTCCACCACCTGCTGTGCGTTTGCCCAGAGCTGAGGCAGACGAGAGTCCGGTATCTGGCGGCAGCGGATCTCTTGGCGACCATTCCTACGTCATATACCGCTTGGACGCAGGGACCGCATCATCACTCGACTCCTCGACTTCATTCCTTTTTTTTCATTCAATCTTCAACCTTTTTCATTCATTTAATCATGCGTTTCTTTCAACCGTCATTGCGTACCACCTTTATGTCCTGAGGCAATAAACATCGGTAAAAAAAAACCCCAAATAAAAAAATGAACGTGGAGTCACACTGTACGCGAAAAAAGCTATTTTTCACCTGTTTTTTTCCAGAACTTATTTGCTTCACTCCCGACTGTGAAGTCATGACGAAAGCTGAGGTGGTATCATGACTGTTGCTGCTTATCACCATCCAGCAACGTAGATAACTTTATGAGCTTCCTCGCAAAATGTTTGAACATGCTACTGTGAACAAAAAGAAAGCGCAATTGATCGGCGATATCAACATAAAGCTTCTATACGAACTTCTTCTCATCCACGATTTTGTTAATGTCCTACGCAGTCATGGATTTGAAAACACAAGCAAATCACCAACAAGACTAACCGAAAACTCATGTAGCTTGATTGGTGGTTGTTTCACAAATGTGGCGGATCATAATATTTTCTGGCACTTTGAGATGAGGTGTCAGCGATCATTTGCCCAATTCCTGCTTCTTGCCGTTCTGTTCCGCTAAATTAGACTCCCCAGTGGCGTCGCTCACTTTCAGGAAAGTTAATGAGCGTAGTTTAGAGCACTTTCGTCGTCTTGTGATTATTTTAGACTGGACATAGGCTTTATCAGAAAAGTACCCACATAATTATTATTTCACATTTTCTACTACCGTTATCGCAATTTACAATCAAGCTTTTCAAGACTGTCCTCATAGGATACATGAACGTTGAATAAAACCACAGATTACGGAGCATCTCTAAAACCTGCTTATGCATAAAATCTGTATGGTTGCTCAGTTTATTAAAACTAATGATTTAGGTGCACTCAAAGAGTTCAAAAAAATTATAACACATTGACTACAGACGTTAAAAGAGCACTAACCGAGGACTATTATGCGGAAGTTTTCCAATATCCGAGAATACCAAATAATTATGGACTCTAGTGAAATATCTTCTTGGTTGGCAACGTAAAACATCACCTTTCTACATTCCTCATTCACTGTCTCAACCATGAGCGATTTTACTTTGCCAACAAATTTAATAAGCACTGCTCATCAAGCCTCCGAGGTACAAACGCAAATTCCTCTCAGATCCAATAACATATACTCTTCAGGGAGATATTCGAATTCGTTCTTTCTTGCACCTGTAAAGAGAATGATATATTTGACATATCTTTGGCCCTCTCGGTAATGAAACATCTCCCGATACATATGTCATTGCAGTCAGGCCTATTAAGGATATTGTTGATATAACTGTCAGGACACTTGCTCACATATGGAGGAGCATACTAAGCACAGGCCAGTTTCCTGATCAACTTATAATAGGTTGTGTTAGCGCTATCACTGCTGCTATTCACAAACGTGGCGAAATGTTACACCAAAACAACTTCCGCCCAATTTCTGTATTCACAATGCTTTCTGAGTTGGCAGCATAATTAATACTTTTTTCAGTCAATACCTTGAAAATGATTAAATCACTATTAAGCAGCAATATGGTTTTAAATAAAATCGCACCACTGAATTATCACACTCTTCCAAGAGAAGAAATGACGTTATTGATAATCAGTACGTCATTAACGGCATGTACACTCTTAGATTAGGGTAGGCACGATATATCAGTGAAAAAAACTGGATCGCTATGGGATAAAAGGAATCGCTTTGAAACGGTTGAAAAATTATCTCACACATATGCAACAGTGCACTAGGGCTGATAGCTTTGGCTCCGAAAGGAGATTTATACCTACAGATGTGCCGCAAGGCTCCGTTTTAAGTAAATCGTCTTCCTCATATGCATAAATGTGTAGTAAATATTCCCCATTCAGCGAATGCAACCCGCGCTGCAGTGTGGCCACGTCTGGCGGATTAATTGCGGTCGTCTGGCTGCAGCGCGCAGACTTGTCATGCTGACTGAGACGTTGAAACACTGCTTAAACGAGCGGTATACTCATTAACCTAGAAAACGCTAGTGAGCGCTACGCAGCCCGCAATACCACAAAGGTCGGGTTAGCAGCCGTCACCCGGTGCATTTGTGATGCGCTATGTCGCTCGCCTGGCTTCAGTAGACAGGACTGCAAGTTTAACAGGACGCTGCGTTGTACTGCGGCACGTTCAGCACTAGCCAGCGTGAGATTAAAAGATAGTTTAGAGCAAGGCTAAGCGTCTGTGACTGTAGCTGGCTTTGGATATATGCGCGGCACCAGTGCGTTCACCTTTCGGAGGTATAGCACACGCGACTTTGCTCGCCGTATATACTAGCGCAGAAGAGCGTACTTCCTCTTGTTCAGCATTGGATCTTATAAATGGTGCACTTCGCCCGGCATAGCTTGGCCATTTTGCCACCATGGTGGCGCTATTTATAAAGTGCCAATATGTTACGTCACAGTGCCACTTGGTTGCACAAGGCCTCTAAACTGTCGTACTGAACGAACGATTCTCAGTAGTGTACAGCGGCGCTATGCAACCCTCGCCCCCTGTAGGCTCCCTACTTGCCCCGCTACGGCGTTGCAACTTGCTTATCTCACTGCCTCGAGGAGGAACGCTGAAGCCACAAGGGACGCGTCTTCGTTTGGAGCGGACCACGAGGCGCGTGGTGTTGGATCTCAGGTAGCCGCATCCCACCGCTGCCACAAGTTGTTGGATCTCAGGTAGCAGCATCCCACCGCTGCCACCAGTTGTTAGGATTCAGGTAGTGTGACTGGGCCGGAGAAGAGACGAGGACGATCGGAGGAAGAAAACTGGGAAAACTTTATACAAGGACTATTTACAGTATGTACAAGTACGGGCAACTGAGAGGGCTTCTCAGTAAAGAGAGATTCTTAGGAGTCGGGAGTCTCTGATACCTCTCAAGAAGGGGCCTCCCTTGGCATCAAACCAGCAGCTCCTTAAATACTCTTTGTATTCCCCAGATCCCTGGCTGGGGAATACAGTTCGAAGAATGATGTCCAATCACACGATGGCACTTATGGTACCACCCACGGCAGGGCGGTCCTGATGCTTCTTTGCAGCTCGGTCGAAGGAAAGTGAACAGGACCTGGTCACGTTGTCGTCCGCGCGGCTTCCAGGTGGCCGCGCACGTGCGTCCGGAGGGCAGCTGCATGACACAGGAATGCTGGCTGTCTCCCCGCAGATGTCGAAAGATCCTGCACTGGTGACCGGAACGAATACGCTTATGGGTTGTCGAAAGATCCTGCACTGGTGCCCGGAACGAATATGCTTATGGTCGTCGCTGCCATTCCTGTTGAACACTATCGTTGCTATGGGGACGCTATCGTCGCTGCTTCCGGCATTCCTGTTCGAACACGTGGGGACGCTATTGTTGTCGCTCCCTCTGGGAGTGCTGCAGTCACGTCTCTTCACCGAATTCCACAGCAGGAAGGATGCGCGATCACAACAGCACCCCCGCCGCCAGATATTGCGCCCGGAAGATGAACTGCTCGCACGTAGCTCCGCTGACTGGGCGTGCCAGGAACCAGATGTTCTTTGGGAGTCTTCTGATGACCTTCAGTGCCGAAGTTCGGCATCGCTTCCCCTCGTCGGATGGCCGTCTTGGGAAATTCTCTGCAATGCTAGCCAACAGGGATCACAGACGCCAAACCACACCTGACAAAAGCACGTCCCCTCAGAACCCACTCATCCCGCCAGACCAAAACTCAGGGCCAAAACATCACTTAGCAAGAAAAACTTCAACTAAAACTTGAAGAGATCAAATGTTTTGCCTGAATGAACACATATTGTCTCCCGACGAGTAGTATTGACAGGGCACCTGTGCGTGTGCTCCCGCTCGAGGTGCACTTGGATAGGAAAAAAATTTGCTAAATGAAATCAGGTTGTTGCTTAGAGGGCACGCGGTACGGGAATAGGTGACGATTTGGCCGACGTGGCGTTCAATTTTGCCCGCCCCAATACCTAGAGTCAAGGTACGTTACACCACTCGCTCTTACTTATCCTTGGCCGAAATAAGGAAACGTACTCCTAGGTATTTTACCTGAAGAAAGTGGGAGATATGCGTCTCCATTAGGAAGAGAATATGAAATAAACCTCCAAAACTACAAATTTGGGGGACACCCCCTTTTGAAAAATCTTTACTAGATAAAAGGCTCGGCTTAGCCCGTCGGCATTTGTGCGCACCTTGCCTTTCTTGTAGCGAACCTCGAAGCTGTGGTGCTGGAGTGCCAGGCTCCACCTCAGTAGACGACCATTTTTGGGCGACATAATGTGCAGCCAAGTCAAAGATCGATGGTCCGTTTCTACTGTGAAACGGGACCCGGAGACGTAGCATGCCAGTTTGTCTATCGCCCAAACGAGGCATGCGCATTCTTTTTCAGACGTGCTATACGCCTCTTCCCGCGTGCTGAGCTTGCGGCTCAAGTAAAGGACAGGCCGTGTGTGCCTGCCATCACTTTCCTGGCAAAGAATAGCGCCTGACTCGCGGTTGCTGGCATCACATTGTATGATAAAGGGTTTCGAGAAATCTGGCGCAGCCAGTATTGGGCGCTCGCTTAGGGCCGTCGTTTTCAGACTCTGAAATGCCTTCTCTTTCTTTTGGTCCCAAGAAAGATTGGCAGGCTCACTTTTTCTCAGCGCGTCGGTCAGGGGGCTGGCTAAATAAGAGTAGTCCTTTACATAATGCTCAACACAATACGCAGATGTTCAATGCGCTCCTCCCAGTTTTGTGAGAAAACGGCTACGTCGTCAAGGTAGGGGAGAGCGAAATCTGCAAGTCCCCGCAGCACTCTGTTCATTAACTTTGAAAAACAGTACGGAGCATTTTTCAAGCCGAAGCTCAACATTACAGGGCGAAACGTGCCCGCGGGAGGCACGAATGCTGCGTCCCTGCTGGCGCGCTCAGTGAGTGGCACCTGCCAGTAACCACGAACTAAATCCAGTGTGGATATATATTCTGATTTAGCGACTGTTTCAACCCTCTCCTCGATGTTCGGAATGGGGTAGATCTGGTCTACTGTGATTGAATTCAGTCTTCGGTAGTCTACGCAAGGTCTCGGATCCTTGCCTGGAACCTCTACAATAATGATTGCTGACGTATAGTCACTTTCACAGGGTACTATGACGCCAAGTTCGCACATACGGCGGATCTCCGTCTCAATGATTTCTTTTTTTCTTGGAGAGACACGGTACGGTTTGCTCCTGATTGGCTGTTCGCTGGACAGCTGAATGTCGTGTTCGACGAGGGTTGTTTTTCCTGGCTTCTTTGAAAACACCGCCTCAAAGTCGCAGACGACGTTTTGCACGTCTACTCGTTGATTTTCCGACAAACGTAGCTTTTTGTCGATTGAATTTAGCAGCTCATTCGCTGCCTCCTCGTCCTCATGTATGACGTAAGGTATGTCTGAGATCTCTTCCTCTGGCATGTTCAGCGCCATGTTAACCATAACCTGACGCTGCGCATAAGGCTTCATCAAATTACTGTGGATTATCCGATTGTGTTTGTTCTTAAATTTGACCTCATAGTTGGTGTCCGAAAGCTTGGACACCACCTTAGCTGGCCCTTCCCTTTGCACCTCAAACTTGTTCCTTTGTGAAGGACGCAGTAACATCACCTGGTCGCCAGATTGAAAGGTGCGCTTGCATGCAGATTTCTCGTAGTACACTTTAGACAGTGACTGCGATTCTCTGACATTAGTGCTTAGAGCTCTTAGCGATGGGTCGCTTTTCTGCTCAGCAAGGAGTGCTTTCCTATCAACCTTGGTCAACTCCTCCCAACAAGTCGAAGCAGGGGGTAATGTCGAACCCTTCGCGTTGGTTCCTGTTGCCCCATTCTCTACGGAATCGGCAATTCCTTGGATTTCATGAGCTACCGCTGGTTCGGGAACACCTTCATGGTCATGCTCATGCGGTTCAGACGGATCAGTTTTCTTACAAGAATCCCCCGGCTGGTCGCGAGAATGGTTCGGTGCCTGCTCATTTATCGGAGCGCAGTCGAGTTTCTTTGCGAGCTCTCGCGCTCGAGAAGGTGTTAGCGCCATGCAAGCCAAGCCAGAGGTGGAAAAAGAGACCTTTCTCTTTCAGCAGCTGCTCGGATTTGTTCTAAAACAGGTAGGGCAAGTGTGTCGGCAAGTTTGCGCTAACTGCCGCTTCTGTGTCTAGCCTGCCAAAAGTCCCCTCTAGAGTCACCTTCGCTATAGGCAGGCATGCACTCTGTTCTTCGGCGATCTGCTTAATCCAGGCGCATTCGACGGTGTAGTCTGTGGAGGAAACACAGGACGGGTGAGCAATATCCATGGTAGCCGCTGAATCCCGCAGTGCCCTGAATTTTTTTGCCATTTATAACCACGGCCCGCATGTATGGCTCCAGCAATTTAAGGTTTTCCTCCGAGTCTCGCATGCACGCGAACGCCATCTTTTGCTGTTTGCAGTTCACTGAGATGTGACCCTCCTTGTTGCAATTATAGCAGACAATCGGCTTTCGCGCTTCAAACGCGTGAGCTCCAGGTGCCTGCTGTTTCGGCGAATCGGCAGATTTGGGTGACTCCAACTTGTTTTCGCTACCTCCTCCTTTTGATCCCGCTCCCTCTGTTCGGTGATCCCAGCGTGCTGGTGGCACCCTTCGGTCGGGGATTCTCTTTAAATAGGTTTCTTCCTTTCCTAACCTGTTTATGTACCCTCCTTGC
This sequence comes from Amblyomma americanum, assembly GCF_052857255.1. Lineage (NCBI taxonomy): Eukaryota > Metazoa > Arthropoda > Arachnida > Ixodida > Ixodidae > Amblyomma > Amblyomma americanum. The sequence goes on from NC_135497.1 coordinate 235,228,846, forward strand.
TTTGGAGGTTTAGGCGAACATAATACTCTACTGCGCGCTGTGCCGCTTTGTCTAGGTCTATATCTGTTAGCCTATCTTGCAGCCATATCCTCAGATCTTCTGGAAACGCGCTATAGTATTGCTCTAGTGCGATGCACTCCAGTAACATGTCATGACTTCCGTGCACCTCAGCGGTCTTAAGCCACTCGTTTAAGTTGACTTTAAGCCGGTACGCGAAGTCAGTATTCGACTCTCCGCCTTTCATAGCCTGCTTGATTCGCTGCCTAAAGGCTTCAGCAGAAAGCCGGTACTTTCTAAGCAGTGCGCTCTTTACCTTCTTGTAGTCGTCCCAATCTTCCCGTGAGAGACAAGCCACCATTTCGGCCGCCTCACACGGAAGGAGTGGAAGTAACTTCTCAGACCAAGCGCTCTTGTCGATGTGCACCTTCCCGCATGTGCGTTCGAAATTTACCAAAAAGAGTGCAATACCGCCTTCCACGCAGTATGGTGAAACGAGATCCTGCAATCTCTGCCTCCCTTCTTCCTCTACCGAAGCTACAGGGCTAAGACGCGCCATATACCCTCCGTTCGACGCGATTTCGAGCTACTTCATTTCTCGAGCATGTTCTCTCGCTTTTTCCTCTGTCTCACGGACCTCCCGTCACTCTTAAGCCAACCGAAGCTCTTCTTTTTTCTTTCTTCTCGCACAACTCCCGTCTTTTCTGATCTTCTTTTCGTCCAACAATCGTTTACCAAGCCTCGTCGACCTCCGCAGTAGTCACCTCCTCCTGCCGCATAACCTCGAGAATTTCTTTTTTTCTTTTCGCAGAACGTAGCGAAAAACCAAGCTCCTGGCAAATTTCGAGCAGCTCCTGCACTTTTAACTTCTCCATCGTGAGTTCCACCATGCGTTAGCAAGCCCGCTAAAACAAAAGCCCTAGCTTGAAGTGGACAAAGCAGTTTCCCTAAATCAATTTCCCAGACAACAAGAATCCGCACCTAGCATCTGCCTGTGCTAGTACGGTCTGGCGAAATGAACGGAAAACATTGGGCACTCACCCTGCCAAGGTATAGCTGACGCCTGTCAGTCCCGTAGCTGCCGAGGTCTGTTGGAGCCGGTAACTTCACTTTGGACGTCCCACAGCTGCCAACCAGTTGTTGGGATTCAGGTAGCGTGACTGGGCCGGAGAAGAGACGAGGACGATCGGAGGAAGAAAACTGGGAAAACTTTATACAAAGACTATTTACAGTATGTACAAGTACAGGCAACTGAGAGGGCTTCTCAGTAAAGAGAGATACTTAGGAGTCGGGACTCTCTGATACCTCTCAAGAAGGGGGCTCCCTTGGCATCAAACCAGCAGCTCCTTAAATACTCTTCGTATTCCCCAGATCCCTGCCGGGGGAATACAGTTCGAAGAATGATGTCCAATCACGCGATGGCACTTATGGTACCACCCACGGCAGGGCTGTCCTAATGCTTCTTTGCAGCTCGGTCGAAGGAAAGGGAACAGGACCCGGTCACGTTCTCGTCCCCGCGGCTTCCAGGTGGCCGCGCACGTGCGTCCGGAGGGCAGCTGCATGACACAGGAATGCTGGCTGTCTCCCCGCAGGTGTCGAAAAATCCTGCACTGGTGTCCGGAACGAATATGCTTATGGTCGTCGCTGCCATTCCTGTTGAACACTATCGTTGCTATGGGGACGCTATCGTCGCTGCTTCCGGCATTCCTGTTCGAACACGTGGGGACGCTATTGTTGTCGCTCCCTCTGGGAGTCCTGCAGTCACGTCTCTTCGCCGAATTCCACAGAAGGAAGGAAGCGCGATCAAAACAGGGGCCTGCACATTCAGGGTAGTGCGATCGGTTCTCATGGTAAACGGCGTGGACTCCACAAACGTCCTCCGTAGACGCCAGTGTATGTACTGGTGGACGGCTCAACTGCCGATTCATGCCCGACTCAAGTTGCGACTAGCAGTTTTTTTTAGCGTGATGATTGGCCTTTAACGTACAACGATGCCATTTTTAAGTTATTGTTAAGACTAAATGGTAACAGGTAATTTTTTTATCTATTTGAGGCAGCTAAGATGCTACGACCTACAGCATCACTCGCACCATAGATGGCGCGACAGCTGCGTCTTCATATCGGAGTCTCGGAAAGTTCACTTGACATTCTCTTCACGTTTGGCCTCAGGTTCGCGTGGTACATGCATGGTGTTCATCTAAGTTTGATTAGGATGGGACATAAAAGAATTTAATGGTTTAAATGACATCACCGTGTTATGGTGTGTGCGGTGCGTGACTCGTAAGGGTGCCGTCGCCTAGCAGCTCGCCACCATGGCACCGAAGACGGGCCGCCGGAAACCGGACAAAACTCGGAAGAAGAACTTCGCAAACGTCGCCGCGAACTCGTGCGTCTACTTGAATATCCGGAGTTGCGGCCCCTGAATTGGAACGAAAGCGTCAGTGGCGATAGGACCCGGCCGTGTGACCTCGCGATGCCGCAATGAGGAAATGGCACTAGATTCACCCGAATTACGCTATCACTAATTTCGTGTATGAGAACCAGCGCAAAGATGGTCTGGCCCTTAATTTAAAATGACGAGGAACGTCGCTAGTGTGTGCACGAGTGAGATCGAAACGCAACCACCAGCAAAGAGGAGACCCCGGTTAGCCCAACCACCTCCCGCCACACGGAAGTTGCAGATCTGCAGTTCCCTGTTCCAACTGTCCAGAGACCAGAGCACACAGAAAACACATTCTATACTCATGTAACGCTACTCATGTTGTGAAGTGCCCGGTGCACATATTCACTGAATTTTCTGATTGTAAAGCTATAAAGGCCACTCTGGAATAGTTATAAATTACCTGCTGCAATAATCTGTGTTGTCTTCGTGAATATGATTTACCTTTGCGAAGACAGCTTAGAAAGCGTCGTCATCATGGCATGATTATCATTTAAGCGAAGGTCAATCATACAGGTAGCGCAGAAATGCGCAGCATATTCAATGGTTGCCTAGTTTTTCTCTTAGCGTTGACTCACTTCATGATGATTTCATGCTACACCAGAGCTGAGATCGAGCGGCCGTAGCTGCACCACTTCTGTACGACTTAGCTTCGCCGTTGCTCTCGCTATGTTCTTGAATAAGATGTTTGCGCTTCAAGACAGACAGTTCTTTCATCAGAATTTGTGCAGTCTTGCAAGTTAGCACTATATTGGCTGACATGCCTAACTAATACGACGTATTCAGACAGCAACATGGCCTTTTTAGCGGCCGTGGCAGTAATGGAAGGAACCAAGGAAGGAAGGAAGGAAGGAAGGAAGGAAGGAAGGAAGGAAGGAAGGAAGGAAGGAAGGAAGGAAGGAAGGAAGGAAGGAAGGAAGGAAGGAAGGAAGGAAGGAAGGAAGGAAGGAAGGAAGGAAGGAGAAGAAGGAAGGAAGGAAGGAAGGAAGGAAGGAAGGAAGGAAGGAAGGAAGGAAGGAAGGAAGGAAGGAAGGAAGGAAGGAAGGAAGGAAGGAAGGAAGGAAGGAAGGAAGGAAGGAAGGAAGGAAGGAAGGAAGGAAGGAAGGAAGGAAGGAAGGCCTCAGACGTTGCTGGCGCGTATACCCACTACGGGGGGACGGGCCAAGACAAAGGCGGTTAAGTGCTGGATACAGGAAAGTTTTTACGCGAAAAGGATTGGTAATAGTATGTAGTCTGATAGATTCGAAGACGGAAGGACCGGGGTCCTATTAACTTGGAGATCGAGGACGGGACAATGGCTTAATGTGCATAATAGTATACATAATAGTAGTGTTTCAATGCCGTACTGACTGAGAGTGGGAAAATGAATTAAAATGGGAGTCGCTGCGTTTATTGAAGAAATTTTTGCACAGCAGAGTGCACACTCCTGTCGCTTCGTCCAAGCAAAGAAGCGCCAATGGAAAGAACAACCGCGGAGGACACAGGCAAGCCCAGTTGATGAAATGGAATTTGCAAAAGACGCTTCCTCAAATGAGAGAAGCGGCGGCAGAACAGCAGGAAGTGATCTGTTGTCTCAGGTTCGGCCCAAAAAGGGCACAATGGGGAAGCCGCCAGGCCAGATCTGTGAAGGTAGAAATTTAGTAGGGGAACCCGCAACGCAAACGCGTGAAAGAGACCTCTAGTCTGCGCGAGTGCCACTCTTTGCTACTCCAAGGATGCAGAAGATGGTGATGTTCGGGAGATGATGTAAAAGTCGAGGCAGAAAATTCCTGAAATATTGTGTAGCTGTAAAACCTCACCGCACCTGTATACGCACACGTTGCAGGACAGCAACAATTGGGCCGCAGAGAGAGGCTCTTGCTAAGGAATCTGCAACATCATTTAAGTGAAAGCCCATATGACCTGGTACCCAAAGCAACATTACTGAATTTAGATTGAGCGGAATCAGGAACTTAAAGAGGCGTAATGCCCGAGACTCAGTGGTGAGGATAATGAAGAGCAAATGGACCGAGAGTCTGTTATAACCACGACCTGGGAATATATATATAGTGATTATTTATTTAAAATAACAAAAAGGAAGGTAAAAGATGTTTGCTCACCCCGGCATCTGCCATCACTTAACGGCGGCACCTGAGCTGGGGTAGCGGAAATATAGGATAGCAGGCAGTTTGAAGAAGTGAAACAAAAGAGGTGAGGGGATAGCAGGAAAGAGATAGGGGACCTGGGAAACGGTAGTTTCTAATTTTCGTAAAGCCAAGATTACTGCTAATAATTCAGCCAGAAAAATTGGCGTGAAGTCAGCAAGACGGAGAGAGAAAGACCAATTCAGTGAAGGCGAAAAAATGCCCACACCTGCCTTTTCGCGATCCAGCGAGGCATTGGTAGCAATAAGAATATGAGAGGGAAAGGACCTTAGGTGGTCCTGCAACAGACCCTGAAGAAGCGGGAAGGGCTGCAGCTATGCATTCGATAGAAAAATGTCATCGAATTCTATCAGGACAGATGATGAGTTGTTATATATTTGGCGGACATCTGTGAAATGAATATTTATGGGATAAAGAAGGGAGTGCACGTAACATATCTGCGGAGTATGAAAACGAGACCAGGCGGCACTAAAAAAGGCGGAAGGTTGACTAAGAAATATTATACTGGAAGCGTGAAGAGGTGAGTCGCACAATTTTAAAAATGTTTGAACTGTTAAAAGGCGAAACCTAGCTGATAACGATGGGATTCGCGCCTCAAGGTGCAGAACAGCATTGGCGACATATTTTGGAAGCCCCGGACAAAGGCGCAACGCCTCACGCTCCAACAGCACAAGAGGGCGAAGTTTATACGCAGGAGCTCCTGAGAATAAAACACACCCGAACTCCAAAATTGGGCGGACATACATTTTATAAATCATCAGAAGTGTATGCCCTTCTCATGCCTGATCTAGCACTACAAAGCCTGCATAGGATGCTAACGGCCCGAACTCCTTTTGCAGAAACTTGCTCAATGGGTGGCCGCCAGGATAGAGTAGAGACATATATTACTCCGAGATACTTCACCATCTGAACTTGAGGTATTATGTTCTTTCTATAGACCAGGCAGATATTTACAGGAACAGAAACCGTAAATACTAAAAATGTGCATTTCTTCACATTGAGGGACCGATGGATTCTTCCTAACCAGTTGTCAAGAGCATTGAGGCAATTTTGCAGGGTTCGATAAAGAGTGTAAATGTCACCTGCTGATACAAAAAATGCAATATCTTCGGGTACACATAAGTTTTCACATTTTGAATGCATGGAATTGAGCTTAGAAAATGTTAAACAGAACAGGTGAAAGAACTGATCCTTGCGGTACACCTCTTGTTTGTGTAAATCTCCTTGAGGAAACACCATTTTGGCAGCAGTAAAATTCTCTATTTTCCAAAAAACAGAAATCCACGCTACAAAATAGCTTGGGAAGTTCAGTTCCTGTAAACTTAGTAACAGAGTCGAGTGCTCCACGCTGTCGTATGCTTTACTGACATTCAAGGTGACAAGCGCAGCAAACTGTTCTCTATTGCGAGCTAATTTAATACGACTCTCTAGGCCAGTATGAGCACACCAAATTGAACAACCTGGCCTTAAACCAGTAATATCGCTGCTCTGACGAAATGATAATAATGAGCATGGTCATTACTTAGTACTGGATGACAGGAATTCAGTGGTAATAAATTAATTCGAAGCTGCAATGTTCCGAAATACCTTTTACTTTTTTATTGCCACATAAAATGCACGTACATCAAGCAGAAAATTTCGCAGAATTTTCAGAGTCAAGGAAAACACACTAACTATTGCGCAGACAAACGATGATGATGATAGCTTTCAATGGCGCAAGGGTATCTAAGGCCAAAGAGTGCCAAACACGAGTTTTTGGTCGGCTAAGGATAAAATACGCAAAGATGATAAAATCAGCACCAGGTGTATAGTGCTTAAGAGAAGTGAGTATGTGCATGATTCCAGATTGTGAACAGGGTGCATCAATCTCGTGGTATGGCCTAAAGTGAGGTATAGCGCCTAAAAATTGTTTTAAGGTGAGTGATATACAAAAGGCGCAGACAAAGCTCCAAGATAGAAAACGCGGCAGATCGTCGTCAGGCACTTCTCCGACTCTTGGTGGTATAGTCTGCCGAAAAAGCACCACCGACAAAGAACGAAGCCACTAAATCGCGCTTAGAAGCAAAACTGTAAGTGCTTGAAAATCAAGATAAAAGATCCCGGCCGCGAAGACTCCATGCTAAAATTTCTGGATGCATTTTAATCAACCTCAAGGAAGACAAAGAAGAATCTCGGAGCTCGCTTCACGGGCGCGCACCACGCGGCAACGTGCTCACGAACTGCGTTCCGGATCCACCGTTCAACGAACGTGGCAGGCCTTCTGCGAACTGCTTTGAAGTCGTGAGGTTTGCGATTGCTTCTTCACTAGAATGGCACCTGCGACTGCAGTCGGTTCATGCTGCCTCCAAGCCTTGAGCACTGCCATGGCGTTTCCGCGTGCTCTTAAACCGCAACAGGCAGCGACGGCGGGCTTCCGAGAACGCCGCATCGAAACTTGGCACAGCTTCGAAGCCTTACCAGTGGGAGTCCGGCGCAGAGCTCGAGCCCAAGGCAGTGTCCGCAGGCGATGCGTTCCTGTCCTACCGAAGGCTTGCATCGCGAGTTTTGCGGCGGCCGTGCAGCCACGAAAGTTCGAGCCGAAGCGGCGACGGCCAACCAGGAAACATCTGCCGGCGCTTCGAAAGAGCTTGTCAAGGTATGAGTCGTTTGAGTTCCCGGACGGAACTGGCGCTGGTTGGACAGCACCTGCTACAGCTCCCTTTCTCAACTCTGCGCCGATTAACGCCCTGCGGTCTGTTTACATCGCCGAACCCCGCCAAGAGTTGACGCAGAAGAAACACCTTCTTGTTATTCTCCACCTATGTCAACTGCTTGCCCATGATAAAGGATGCCCCAGTCAACATGAACAGCTGGTCGGGATCGGAGTCGGCTTCAGGCTCAACGTCTTCATCGCCCGCCACCAGCGCGTCGTGCTTCTCGTCGCGATTTGCCGGCAACATCATCGCGGTCCAGCTGACCACCTCGGGATCCTGGTCCTTGACTACGAGGCCTGTCCGCCCTATCGGCTTGCGACGCACCGGCCGGAATCGCTAATGGGCGCTCCACTTGGCCCGTGCTTCATTGAGGATGGGATAAAGCTCGGCGACCCCCATCAAAATGCACGGGTCGTGGTCGGAGTCGACATCAGGCGCAACGTCATCATCGCCCGCACCCAGCTTATAGTGGTTGTCGGCGCAAATGGCCCGCAACTTCATCGCGGTGCAGCTTACCACCTCGTGCTCCTGGTCCTCGACTACGCGGAACGCCCACCTTCCCGCTTTGCGACGCACCAGCCGGACTCGCTTATGGACGCTCCACTTGGCCCGTGCTTCGTTGAGGACGGGATAAAGCTCGGCGCCCCCCATCAAGATGCACGGGTCGTGGTCGGAGTCGACTTCAGGCGCAACGTTATCATCGCCCGCACCCAGCGCATATTGGCTGTCGCCGCAAATGGCCTGCAACATCATCGCGGTGCAGCTGTCCACCCCGTGCTCCTGGTCCTTGACTACGCGGCACGCCCACCTTCCCGCTTTGCAACGCACCAGCCGGATTCGCTTATGGACGCTCCACTTGGCCCGTGCTTTGTTGAGGACGGGATAAAGCTCGGCGCCCCCCATCAAGATGCACGAGTCGTGGTCGGAGTCGACTTCAGGCGCAACGTTATCATCGCCCGCACCCAGCGCATAGTGGCTGTCGCCGCAAATGGCCCGCAACATCATCGCGGTGCAGCTGACCACCCTGTGCTCCTGGTCCTCGACTATGCGGCACGCCCACCTTCCCGCTTTGCGACGCACCAGCCGGATTCGCTTATGGACGCTCCACTTGGCCCGTGCTTCGTGAGCACGGGATAAAGCTCGGCGCCCCCCATCAAGATGCACGGGTCGTGGTCGGAGTCGACTTCAGGCGCAACGTTATCATCGCCCGCACCCAGCGCATATTGGCTGTCGCCGCAAATGGCCTGCAACATCATCGCGGTGCAGCTGTCCACCCCGTGCTCCTGGTCCTCGACTACGCGGCACGCCCACCTTCCCGCTTTGCAACGCACCAGCCAGATTCGCTTATGGACGCTCCACTTGGCCCGTGCTTTGTTGAGGACGGGATAAAGCTCGGCGCCCCCCATCAAGATGCACGAGTCGTGGTCGGAGTCGACTTCAGGCGCAACGTTATCATCGCCCGCACCCAGCGCATAGTGGCTGTCGCCGCAAACATCATCGCGGTGCACCTGACCACCCCGTGCTCCTGGTCTCGACTACGCGGCACGCCCACCTTCCCGCTTTGCGACACACCAGCCGGATTCGCTTATGGACGCTCCACTTGGCCCGTGCTTCGTTGAGGACGGGATAAAGCTCGGCGCCCCCCATCAAGATGCACGGGTCGTGGTCGGAGTCGACTTAGCCGCAACGTTATCATCGCCCGCACCCAGCGCATAGTGGCTGTCGCCGCAAATGGCCCGCAACAACATCGCGGTGCAGCTGACCACCCCGTGCTCCTTGTCCTTGACAACACGGCACGCCCACCTTCCCGGTTTGCGATGTAACCGGTCTTGTGCGCTTACGGGTGCTGTGCTTGCCGGCCTATTCTAAGATGCTCGGGGTGATGTTAAAGACATCCCAATTGCGACGGACGCTGTCGCTGATGCACGGATGTTTCTGCCATCTAGCCACCAGGTGTGAAAGAGGAGGAGAAAGAATTTTTGGTATGGCAGCTGGCTTTCGTCCAGGCTGCAACTCGAGTCCTGCGCCCAGCGGTAGTAGGCCCCCTTGCCGCACCTGCTGCGCGTGGGGCACATGGCCTTCGCGTCGACGACGGAGAATGTGATGACTTTACGAGCCACGTTGTGCAGTATGATCACGTTACGGATGCAGCAGGCGATGGTCAATGGGGCGAGGTTTGCCGTATTGATAGAGACGGCGGCGGAATAACCCTGATTATTAGGAGAAATTTATTGCTTCCTTCGAAATTCAGCACTTGCACAATCTTCGTTGTGGTGACGCCGCTGCCGCCCTGAATTGTGCTGCCTTTATTCGCGCTGGTCGCTGTACTGGCTCCTCTGGAACAGCCCCCATGGGATTCCAGATGCAGTTGTGGTGGAATAGCGGCGAGAAACAGACCCAGCCACGGTGATGTAAAAAAGAGTGAAAGCTTCTATTTGATACGCGAGACTTGATATTCAAACCAGGATTTTGTCGACGGCAAACTGCTTGTAAATGCCGACTTTTAATAAGTTTTCTCGTGAACTTGAACACAGTCATGCCTTATGTGTCGTGCGCTAATGTCAATTCCGCCACAAGATCTTGGGTTTCAACAGTGATTTGTTCTTGATGCGCATGATATCATCTGTAATACATTAAAGCTTTATAATAACCAGATATGGTAAAAATATCTGACTTCAAGCCGGTTTGATCAACTTTCGGTGCATGACCGAGACTGTCTTTCATATTTATGAACTGAACTCAGACCTGCGTTCTGTTTCCCGAAATGAGCACCAGAATCCTTAACTGGAGCCAGCATTCGTACTGAGCGTAAAAGCGTAAATGGGGTTGTCTTAGGCGAGGACTTGAACCACGGCCAACGATCTTGCAGCCTCAGATACCTGTCTTTGTTAGAAACGACACACTTCTTTTTATGCAGGCTACCTTGTGGGGTTATATAAAACAGAAACGGCACCCATTTAAACGTGGCTTTCACACAGGGTGGCCTAATACGTACCCCTGGAACAGTATTCGTGCGATGAAGATTGAAGGTAGTCATTGGCACCCACTGGAGACAGCACACAGATTCCCAAATCACCCAACTCCTCTCTTCCCACCCAACTGCATCGGCTGCGCAGCTACATTTCCCACGCTGTACCAGTACCTCTGGGTCTTGCCGCACCCAGTACAAGTAATCCCTATTCGTAGCCCCAACCGTTTCTTCCGGTTTGGCCGCCCTTCTGTCCAAACGTCCAAACCATCAATGAAATATTGCCGAGACTGGGATTCAAACCCACGGCGGCACCAACAGATCAGCATCGCTGGACCCTGCAGAAGAGCACTATGCTATCGCCGTAACCGATTACACCTTGTTGCAGTTATACTGTAAGTGTGTGAGTGAGAGCGCGTTGAAGTTAAACTGCAACACACACTCGCGCTTTGCATTGCGCATAGTCTTCTCCTTCACCTAATACTGCTATCAAACTAATAAACCCATTATCGTGATGTGCACTGCACAACGTCGTCTTCATCAAATAATACTACTATCGAGCTAATACCGTCCTCCACACGCGCCGCCCACGCAGCAAAGCAAAACTATGAGCCGACCCGCCTAAACATATGCTTTGGTAAGCACGTTAAAACCCTACCACTTTTTTTCTTTCCCGATCCCTTACCAACTTCATAGTTCGCAAACTTTATCGCTCGAGGTGGGTATTCATACGGTAGCTTATGGCCTTATCGGCAGGTAACTCGCATCACTGCTGTGAAAAAGCTATCACTTTGGCCAACTACCTCGAAATCATATATATTTCCTAATTCGTTCGTATGGCGCAAAGCCAAGATGCACCAAGCCCGGAGATGGCCGACGTGGAGCTGCAGCCCTTTCTCGCCTAGTATCCCCGATGTCGCCACCAACATAAGCGCTGCAATAGATCATGCGATTGGGTTTGGTACCTGATTTTAAAAAGCCGTTATTAGTTCGGATGTTGTGTCCCAGAATTCGTAGCATGAAAGCTAAAGTGCGAACTGGTCATGGCGTAAAGTGTCGATTCGTTTAGGTGAAAGCTGGCGGTCCCTAGACAGAAGTGTCTGCCACTAAGTGCTTTATTGTGCCCAGCGGAGCGTAGCCGTTCTCCTAGGAAGGCGACTTCACGATGCGCTTCAGACAGAGTAGTTGCGCGAAACACACACACACAAGACAGGGTACGAGACGAGCGCAAACTGACAACTGATTTTATTCAACGAACACTTCGAGCATGCACTGCGGAAAAGTACAGCACATGGCAAACTGTAGCACACCAAGGCCGGAAATTGCATCTTATCGAGGAAGGCTGCCTCATGAAGGCTACCTAACCAAGCCACCATTTGTCATGCCATATTTCGATTTTTTTTTCACACAACATTAAGAAGGTTGTGGAGAGGTACGGGATCCGCGTGTTTTTTTCGGTGCCATGCTAACTGAAAGAAGTGTGTTCTTTACTGACCAGAACAAAAAAAAGAACCCACCACTTGCAGAAAAAACTACCAGAGCAAGTTCACTAAGTGCATTTCAGAAGTAATCTACAAAATGCCTCTTTCGTGCGGATGGACCTACGTAGACCAAACCGGCCGACGTTTTAATGAGCGCGCTCTGGAGCACAGGCGGTCCCTACGCACCGGCACGGGCAGCAATCTTCCGCCGCACTGAAGGAGATGCGATACCAAAAGCTGTAATCCTTATCTATCAAAAACAAAATTCCTTTCAAAGGCGAAATCAAAACCGAAAGAGAAGTTATCGAGGCCTTCTTGACCTCAAAAAAATGGTGACAACTGTGTTACCTCGCCTTCGATTTCTCTATCAAGAAAAGAAATTGATTTCTTAGAGGGTCATATCCGAGCTTTCCGGGGGTCCTAATCACATGTGGCTTGCTTGATACTGTCGTCGCCCTGCGCTCGCTGTTCTTTTTTTTTTGCTGCGCATGTACCTTTTTCGTCATGCGGTTCGCTTTTATAAGCGCCCCGTTTTCGAAAAATAAAATCAGTTGGAAGTTCTGCGCCTTGTGTGTGCGTTTTTGTGTCTCTCCTTGTCCCTTCGATTTCGCGCAGTTTTTATTCGCATCAACTATGAACCGAGTAGCCCAACTTCATGTGCTACCTCACTATTGTACAGTACAACCGAAGAATTGCTGATACAGACATGCCCTCTTTTCTTAATAAAGGAGGCTTCCATTACTTCACCTGCTATTGAATTGCGACTCTTGCCCAGAATTCTAATCTCATTCAGCTGTTGACGACAGCCATTGAGGAAGAAGCAATGCTTAGCCCAATTATGCCCTCCCCCGTTGTTTACGATAAGCCATGTTCCAGTGTACGATCGTTCACGCAGCGTACAGTTTGGCCTACGTTCGGTTTCCCGCATGTCAGTGGTATTTCGTAGACAACTCCAAAGGCGCATTCCGCAAAGGGCCTAGTGTGCTTCTTGTCACAACCACTTTTCTTTCTTCCTTGCTTCGTGATGGAGGGGCATAGCTTTGCCAGTTTGGACGGTGCTGTAAACACCATTGGTACATTGTACTTTCCCGCCACCTTCTTCAGGTTGTGTGAAACCTTGCGCATATACGGCATGACTACCGCTCTTTTTTGCCACGCTTTCTCCTTCATCATTAGCAGTAGCGTCTCGGCCACAGTCGCCTCGGTCCTCGTACGCCTCACGCGCCATGGTTTGCCTCTCGAGTTTAGATAAAAACTTCTAAATGGGTTAATTAAGGAGTGTTGTGTGATATTCTAACGTGATGCCAACCGAAGCATTTGGTATACGTACGTGACAAGGCGTGCTACTACTATGTATGCAGATTAATAGTCACACCTTAAAAATAATATATTTTTATGTGTCAACGTTCTTCATCATCGTCATCAGACGGGGCCACGTGCGTCCACTTTAGGACAAAGCTCTTTCCCATTTACGGCCACTTATCCTTGCGCTGCGCTCCCCATTTCATTTTGTACCCGCAGGTTTCACAAGTTTTTTTCTACCCACCTCATTTTCTGTCGCCACCTGGACTACTTGAATGCTCTTGGAATCCACTCCGTTAAATTAAAATTCCATTCGTTATCTGCTATCCGCGTTATATGCCCTGTTTGTGTCTCTTTGTTGTTTGATTTCAGCTGCGATAGCGTGAACACGTATTTGTTCCCTAATACCTTCTGCAACCTTTCCGTATCTTAATGCTACGTTAACAAAGTGTATACTGAGGGGCCAGTTAGACAGACATAATGCTTCGACGGAGCACGTAACTTAAATACAACGTCGCCGTGATGGCTCAGTTTTTATGGCGCTCGGCTGGGGACCCAAAAGTCGCGGGTTCGATCCCATCCGTGTCGATTGCATTTCGATGGAGGCCAAATCGTAGAGGCCCGTGTAGGGTGCGATGACAGTGCACGTTAAGGAACCTCAGGTAGTAAAATTTTCCGAAACCCTTCCCTACCTCGTCCCTTATATAGCCTGAGTCGCCTTGGGAAGTTAAACCTCCATAAACCATAAACCAAAGCTTAAGACAACACAGAGAATGCGAGGAAAGGAACGGCGCTACGAAAGAGCCCGCTGAATTGTCCTCAATTTATCTCTCGAGCCTTTTCATTGTCGGCCAAGTTGCTCTCCCATAGGCGAGTGATGGCAAAATAGAATTTCTTGAGTGATATGCGCAAGCTGCTGTTCAGGACAAGAGAGTATCTCCTAAATGCATACCATGATCCATCCCATTCTTAGTCTCCTGGTTACAGTGGAGCCCACTTATAATGGCCGCAGTTATAGCGAACACTCTCCAATTACAAACGAAGGCGAATCTAATTTCAAAATTTGTATGAGGGCAATGCATGTGCGCTTGCACGGGAAAACATCTTTCACTGCGTTGATGGTCCAAAAATAAACCAGTTTCAAAATCTGGCGACACTGTATGTATGCGCCTTATCCTGGTCTTATGCCTCGGTTTTCGCTGTTTTTTTTCTGGAACATGCACGCCAAAGCAACCCTAAGATATATGTTTACAGCAAAATCCTGAGAACAACGTCTGAAAGTGCTGGCGAACTACTTCGGCAGCGGAGCAAACGGCATGTTCCGCACGTGCCGATTGGCTACTTCGCGGCGCCTCCGCAGCGTGGAGTCCATTTCCAGAAAATCACCAATACACACCAGCTATCTATATTCTGCACATTTTGCTATAACCTGTTTGATGTTGTGAGTGTGGTGTCTTTTACAGTGCCCTATTTCCGATAACCAGACAGTTCCCTGGGATGCGAAACGTTGTTGCGTTTTAGTGTGAAAGCACTACTTCGCACAGTGCTATCTCTGCACCCGATCACGCGTCGCGTCGCGTGATCGGGTGCAATGGAATGAAAGAAATAGCTTTGAAACGGTTGAAAAATTATCTCCCACATATGCAACAGTGCACTAGGGCTGATAGCTTTCACTCAGAAAGGGGATTTATAACTACAGGTGTGCCGCAAAGCTCCGTTTCAAGTAAATCCTCTTCCTCACATGCAAAAATGTATGGTAAATATTCACCATTCACCGGATGGAACCCGCGCTGCAGTGTCGCCACGTCTGGCGGATTAATTGCGGTCGTCTGCCTGCAGCGCGGAGGCTTGTCATGCTGACTGAGACATTGAAACACTGCTTAAACGAGCGGTGGGCTCATTAAGGTACAAAATGCAAGTGAGCGCTACGCAGCCCGCAATACGACAAAAGTCGGGTTAGCAGCCGTCACCCGGTGCATTTGTGCTGCGCTATGTCGCTCGCCAGGCTTCAGGAGACAGGATTGCATGTTTAACAGGACGTTGCGGGTTACGTTCAGCACTGGCCAGCGTGGGATTAAAAGAGGGTTCAGAGCAAGGCTAAGCGTCTGTGACTGCAGCCGGCTTTGGATATATGCGCGGCACCAGGGCGTTCACCTTTTGGAGGCTTTGCACACGCGACTTTGCTCGCCGTATATACTAGCGCAACAGAGCGTACTTCCACTTGCTCAACATTGGATTTTATAAATGGTGCATTTCCCTCGGCTTAGCTTAGCCATTTTGCCACCAGGGTGGCGCTATTTATAAAGTGCCAATATGCTACGTCACGGTGCCTCTTGGTCGCACAAGGCCTCTAAACTGTCGCACAGAACGAACGATTCTCAGTGGTGTACAGCGGCGCTGTGCAACCCTCGCCCCCTGTAGGCTCCCTACTTGCCCCGCTACGGCGTTGCAGCTTGCTTATCTCACTGCTTCGAGGAGGAATGCTGAAGCCACAAGGGATGCGTCTTCGTTTGGAGCGGACCACGAGGCGCGTGGCCCGCACATTCAAAGCAGTGCGCGACGGTTCCCATGGCAAACGGCGTGGACTCCGCAGACGGCCTCCGTAGACGCCAGTGTATGTACTGGTGGACGGTTCGACTGCCGATCAATGCCCGACTCAAGTTGCGACTAGCAGTTTTTTTTAGCTTAATGATTGGCCTTTAACGTACAACGATGCCATTTTTAAGCTATTGTTAAGACTAAATGGTAACATGTAATTTTTTTATCTATTTGAGGCAGCTAAGGTGCTACGACCTACAGCATCACTCGCACCATAGATGGCGCGACAGCAGCATCTTCATATCGGAGTTTCGGAAAGTTCGCTTGACATTCTCTTCACGTTCGGCCTCAGGTTCGCGTGGTACCCGCATGGTGTTCGACTAGGTTTGATGAGGATGTTACATAAATGTATTTAATGGATTAAATGACGTCACCGTGTCACGGTGTGTGCGGTGCGTGGCTCGTAAGTGTGCCGTCACCTAGCCGCTCGCGACCATGGCACAGAAGACGGGCCGCCGGAATCCGGACACAACTCGGAAGAAGAACTTCGCAAACGTCGCCGCGAACTCGTGCGTCTACTTGAATATCCGGAGTTGCGGCCCCCTGAATTGGAACGAAAGCGTCAGTGGCGATAGGACCCGGTCGTGTGACCTCGCGATGCCGCAATGAGGAAATAGCACTATATTCACCCGAATTACGTCATCACTAATTTCGTGTATGAGAACCAGCGCAAAGATGGTCTCGCCCGGAATTTAAAATGACGAGGAACATCGCTAGTGTGTGCACGAGCGAGATCGAAACGAAACCGCCAGCAAAGAGGAGACCCCGGTTAGCCCAACCACCTCCCGCCACACGGAAGTTGCAGATCTGCAGTTCATTGTTCCAACTGTCCAGAGACCAGAGCACACAAAGAACACAATCTATACTCATATAACGCTACTCATGTTGTGAAGTGCCCGGTGCACATATTCACTGAATTCTCTGATTGTAAAGCTATAAAGGCCACTCTGTAATAGTTATAAATTACCTGCTGCAATAATCTGTGTTGTCTTAATGAATATGAATTACCTTTGCGAAGACAGCTTAGAAAGCATCGTCATCATGGCATGATCATCATTTAAGCCAAGGTCAATCATACAGGTAGCGCAGAAATGCGCAGCATATTAGATGGCTGCCTAGTTTTTCTCTTACCGTTGACTCACTTAATGATGATGTCACGCTACACCAGAGCCGAGATTGAGCGGCCGTAGCTACACCAGTTCTGTACGACTTAGCTTCGCCGTTGCTCTCGCTATGTTCATGACTAAGATGTTCGCGCTTCAAGACAGACAGTTCTTTCATCAGAATTTGGGGAAAAGCTTGCAAGTCCGCACTATATTGGCTGACACGCCGAACTGATACCACGTACTCACAAAGTAACATGGCCTCTGTAGCGTCCGTGGCAGTAATAACGCTGCTCTGACGAAATGATGATAATGAGCATGATCATTACTTAGTACTGGGTGACAGGAATTCAGTGGTAATAAATTAATTCGAAGCTGCAATGTTCTGAATTACTTTTTACATTTTTATTGCCACATAAAATGCACGTACATCGAGCAGAAAATTTCGCAGGTTTTTCATAGTCAAGGAAAACACACTAACTATTGCGCAGACAAAGGATGATGATGATGACGACGATGATGATGATAGGTTTTAATGGCGCAAGGGCATCTAAGGCCAAAGAGTGCCAAACACGAGTTTTTTGTCGGCTCAGGCTAATATATGCAAAGATGATAAAATCAGCACCAGGTGTATAGTGCTTAAGAGAAGTGAGTATGTGCATGATTGCAGATTGTGAACACAGTGCATCGATCTCGTGGAATGGCCTAGAGTGAGGTATAGCACCTAAAAATTGTTTTAAGGTCAGTTATATACAAAAGGCGCAGACAAAGCTCCAAAATGGAAAACGCGGCAGATCGTCGTCAGGCACTTCTCCGACTCTTGGTGGCATAGTTTTCCGAAAAAGCACCACCGACAAAGAACGAAGCCACTAAATCGCGCTTTAGAAGCAAAACTTTAAGTACTTAAAAACGAAGATAAAAGATCCCGGCCGCGAAGACTCCATGCGAAATTATCTGGATGCATTTTAATCAACCTCAAGGAAGAGAAAGAAGAATCTCGGAGCTCGCTTCACGGGCGCGCACCACGCGGCAACGTGCTCTCGAACTGCGTTCTGGATCCACCGTTCAACGAATGTGCCAGGCCTTCTGCGAACTGCTTTGAAGTCGTGAGGTTTGGGATTGCTTCTTCACTAGAAAGGCACCTGCGACTGCAGTCGGTTCATGGTGCCTCCAAGTCTTGAGCACTGCCATGGCGTTTCCGCGTGCTCTTAAACCGCAACAGGCAGCGACGGCGGGCTTCGGAGAACGACGCATCGAAACTTGGCACAGCTGCGAAGCCTTACCAGTTGGAGTCCGGCGCAGAGCTCGAGCCCAAGGCAGTGTCCGCAGGCGACGCGTTCCTGTCCTACCGAAGGCTTGCATCGCGAGTTTTGCGGCGGCCGTGCAGCCACGAAAGTTCGAGCCGAAGCAGCGACGGCCAATCAGGAAACATCTGCCAGCGCTTCGTAAGAGCTTGCCAAGGTATGAGTCGTTTGAGTTCCCCGACGGAACTGGCGCTGTTTGGAGAGCACCTGCTACAGTTCCCTTTCTCAACTCTGCACCGATTAACGCCCTGCGGTCTGTTTACATCGCCGAACACCGCCAAGAGTTGACGCAGAAGAAACACCTTCTTGTTATTCTCCACCTATGTAAACTGCTTGCCCATGATAAAGGATGCCCCAGTCAACATGAACAGCTGGTCGGGATCGGAGTCGGCTTCAGGCTCAACGTCTTCATCGCCCGCCACCAGCGCGTCGTGCTTCTCGTCGCGATTTGCCGGCAACATCATCGCGGTCCAGCTGACCACCTCGGGATCCTGGTCCTTGACTACGAGGCCTGTCCGCCCTATCGGCTTGCGACGCACCGGCCGGAATCGCTAATGGGCGCTCCACTTGGCCCGTGCTTCATTGAGGATGGGATAAAGCTCGGCGACCCCCATCAAAATGCACGGGTCGTGGTCGGAGTCGACATCAGGCGCAACGTCATCATCGCCCGCACCCAGCTTATAGTGGTTGTCGGCGCAAATGGCCCGCAACTTCATCGCGGTGCAGCTTACCACCTCGTGCTTCTGGTCCTCGACTACGCGGCACGCCCACCTTCCCGCTTTGCGACGCACCAGCCGGACTCGCTTATGGACGCTCCACTTGGCCCGTGCTTCGTTGAGGACGGGATAAAGCTCGGCGCCCCCCATCAAGATGCACGGGTCGTGGTCGGAGTCGACTTCAGGCGCAACGTTATCATCGCCCGCACCCAGCGCATATTGGCTGTCGCCGCAAATGGCCTGCAACATCATCGCGGTGCAGCTGTCCACCCCGTGCTCCTGGTCCTCGACTACGCGGCACGCCCACCTTCCCGCTTTGCAACGCACCAGCCGGATTCGCTTATGGACGCTCCACTTGGCCCGTGCTTTGTTGAGGACGGGATAAAGCTCGGCGCCCCCCATCAAGATGCACGAGTCGTGGTCGGAGTCGACTTCAGGCGCAACGTTATCATCGCCCGCACCCAGCGCATAGTGGCTGTCGCCGCAAATGGCCCGCAACATCATCGCGGTGCAGCTGACCACCCTGTGCTCCTGGTCCTCGACTATGCGGCACGCCCACCTTCCCGCTTTGCGACGCACCAGCCGGATTCGCTTATGGACGCTCCACTTGGCCCGTGCTTCGTTGAGGACGGGATAAAGCTCGGCGCCCCCCATCAAGATGCACGGGTCGTGGTCGGAGTCGACTTCAGGCGCAACGTTATCATCGCCCGCACCCAGCGCATATTGGCTGTCGCCGCAAATGGCCTGCAACATCATCGCGGTGCAGCTGTCCACCCCGTGCTCCTGGTCCTCGACTACGCGGCACGCCCACCTTCCCGCTTTGCAACGCACCAGCCGGATTCGCTTATGGACGCTCCACTTGGCCCGTGCTTTGTTGAGGACGGGATAAAGCTCGGCGCCCCCCCATCAAGATGCACGAGTCGTGGTCGGAGTCGACTTCAGGCGCAACGTTATCATCGCCCGCACCCAGCGCATAGTGGCTGTCGCCGCAAATGGCCCGCAACATCATCGCGGTGCACCTGACCACCCCGTGCTCCTGGTCCTCGACTACGCGGCACGCCCACCTTCCCGCTTTGCGACACACCAGCCGGATTCGCTTATGGACGCTCCACTTGGCCCGTGCTTCGTTGAGGACGGGATAAAGCTCGGCGCCCCCCATCAAGATGCACGGGTCGTGGTCGGAGTCGACTTAGCCGCAACGTTATCATCGCCCGCACCCAGCGCATAGTGGCTGTCGCCGCAAATGGCCCGCATCATCATCGCGGTGCAGCTGACCACCCCGTGCTCCTTGTCCTTGACAACACGGCACGCCCACCTTCCCGGTTTGCGATGTACCGGTCTTGTGCGCTTACGGGTGCTGTGCTTGCCGGCCTATTCTAAGATGCTCGGGGTGACGTTAAAGACATCCCAATTGCGACGGACGCTGTCGCTGATGCACGGATGTTTCTGCCATCTAGCCACCAGGTGTGAAAGAGGAGGAGAAAGAATTTTTGGTATGGCAGCTGGCTTTCGTCCAGGCTGCAACTCGAGTCCTGCGCCCAGCGGTAGTAGGCCCCCTTGCCGCACCTGCTGCGCGTGGGGCACATGGCTTTCGCGTCGACGACGGAGAATGTGATGACTTTACGAGCCACGTTGTGCAGTATGATCACGTTACGGATGCAGCAGGCGATGGTCAATGGGGCGGGTTTGCCGTATTGATAGAGACTGCGGCGGAATAACCCTGATTATTAGGAGAAATTTATTGCTTCCTTCGAAATTCAGCACTTGCACAATCTTCGTTGTGGTGACGCCGCTGCCGCCCTGAATTGTGCTGCCTTTATTCGCGCTGGTCGCTGTACTGGCTCCTCTGGAACAGCCCCCATGGGATTCCAGATGCAGTTGTGGTGGAATAGCGGCGAGAAACAGACCCAGCCACGGTGATGTAAAAAAGAGTGAAAGCTTCTATTTGATACGCGAGACTTGATATTCAAACCAGGATTTTGTCGACGGCAAACTGCTTGTAAATGCCGACTTTTAATAAGTTTTCTCGTGAACTTGAACACAGTCATGCCTTATGTGTCGTGCGCTAATGTCAATTCCGCCACAAGATCTTGGGTTTCAACAGTGATTTGTTCTTGATGCGCATGATATCATCTGTAATACATTAAAGCTTATAATAACCAGATATGGTAAAAATATCTGACTTCAAGCCGGTTTGATCAACTTTCGGTGCATGACCGAGACTGTCTTTCATATTTATGAACTGAACTCAGACCTGCGTTCTGTTTCCCGAAATGAGCACCAGAATCCTTAACTGGAGCCAGCATTCGTACTGAGCGTAAAAGCGTAAATGGGGTTGTCTTAGGCGAGGACTTGAACCACGGCCAACGATCTTGCAGCCTCAGATACCTGTCTTTGTTAGAAACGACACACTTCTTTTTATGCAGGCTACCTTGTGGGGTTATATAAAACAGAAACGGCACCCATTTAAACGTGGCTTTCACACAGGGTGGCCTAATACGTACCCCTGGAACAGTATTCGTGCGATGAAGATTGAAGGTAGTCATTGGCACCCACTGGAGACAGCACACAGATTCCCAAATCACCCAACTCCTCTCTTCCCACCCAACTGCATCGGCTGCGCAGCTACATTTCCCACGCTGTACCAGTACCTCTGGGTCTTGCCGCACCCAGTACAAGTAATCCCTATTCGTAGCCCCAACCGTTTCTTCCGGTTTGGCCGCCCTTCTGTCCAAACGTCCAAACCATCAATGAAATATTGCCGAGACTGGGATTCAAACCCACGGCGGCACCAACAGATCAGCATCGCTGGACCCTGCAGAAGAGCACTATGCTATCGCCGTAACCGATTACACCTTGTTGCAGTTATACTGTAAGTGTGTGAGTGAGAGCGCGTTGAAGTTAAACTGCAACACACACTCGCGCTTTGCATTGCGCATAGTCTTCTCCTTCACCTAATACTGCTATCAAACTAATAAACCCATTATCGTGATGTGCACTGCACAACGTCGTCTTCATCAAATAATACTACTATCGAGCTAATACCGTCTCCACACGCGCCGCCCACGCAGCAAAGCAAAACTATGAGCCGACCCGCCTAAACATATGCTTTGGTAAGCACGTTAAAACCCTAACACTTTTTTCTTTCCCGATCCCTTACCAACTTCATAGTTCGCAAACTTTATCGCTCGAGGTGGGTATTCATACCGGTAGCTTATGGCCTTATCGGCAGGTAACTCGCATCACTGCTGTGAAAAAGCTATCACTTTGGCCAACTACCTCGAAATCATATATATTTCCTAATTCGTTCGTATGGCGCAAAGCCAAGATGCACCAAGCCCGGAGATGGCCGACGTGGAGCTGCAGCCCTTTCTCGCCTAGTATCCCCGATGTCGCCACCAACATAAGCGCTGCAATAGATCATGCGATTGGGTTTGGTACCTGATTTTAAAAAGCCGTTATTAGTTCGGATGTTGTGTCCCAGAATTCGTAGCATGAAAGCTAAAGTGCGAACTGGTCATGGCGTAAAGTGTCGATTCGTTTAGGTGAAAGCTGGCGGTCCCTAGACAGAAGTGTCTGCCACTAAGTGCTTTATTGTGCCCAGCGGAGCGTAGCCGTTCTCCTAGGAAGGCGACTTCACGATGCGCTTCAGACAGAGTAGTTGCGCGAAACACACACACACAAGACAGGGTACGAGACGAGCGCAAACTGACAACTGATTTTATTCAACGAACACTTCGAGCATGCACTGCGGAAAAGTACAGCACATGGCAAACTGTAGCACACCAAGGCCGGAAATTGCATCTTATCGAGGAAGGCTGCCTCATGAAGGCTACCTAACCAAGCCACCATTTGTCATGCCATATTTCGATTTTTTTTCACACAACATTAAGAAGGTTGTGGAGAGGTACGGGATCCGCGTGTTTTTTTCGGTGCCATGCTAACTGAAAGAAGTGTGTTCTTTACTGACCAGAACAAAAAAAGAACCCACCACTTGCAGAAAAAACTACCAGAGCAAGTTCACTAAGTGCATTTCAGAAGTAATCTACAAAATGCCTCTTTCGTGCGGATGGACCTACGTAGACCAAACCGGCCGACGTTTTAATGAGCGCGCTCTGGAGCACAGGCGGTCCCTACGCACCGGCACGGGCAGCAATCTTCCGCCGCACTGAAGGAGATGCGATACCAAAAGCTGTAATCCTTATCTATCAAAAACAAAATTCCTTTCAAAGGCGAAATCAAAAACCGAAAGAGAAGTTATCGAGGCCTTCTTCACCTCAAAAAAATGGTGACAACTGTGTTACCTCGCCTTCGATTTCTCTATCAAGAAAAGAAATTGATTTCTTAGATGGTCATATCCGAGCTTTCCGGGGGTCCTAATCACATGTGGCTTGCTTGATACTGTCGTCGCCCTGCGCTCGCTGTTCTTTTTTTTTTTTTTGCTGCGCATGTACCTTGTTCGTCATGCGGTTCGCTTTTATAAGCGCCCCGTTTTCGAAAAATAAAATCAGTTGGAAGTTCTGCGCCTTGTGTGTGCGTTTTTGTGTCTCTCCTTGTCCCTTCGATTTCGCGCAGTTTTTATTCGCATCAACTATGAACCGAGTAGCCCAACTTCATGTGCTACCTCACTATTGTACAGTACAACCGAAGAATTGCTGATACAGACATGCCCTCTTTTCTTAATAAAGGAGGCTTCCATTACTTCACCTGCTATTGAATTGCGACTCTTGCCCAGAATTCTAATCTCATTCAGCTGTTGACGACAGCCATTGAGGAAGAAGCAATGCTTAGCCCAATTATGCCCTCCCCCGTTGTTTACGATAAGCCATGTTCCAGTGTACGATCGTTCACGCAGCGTACAGTTTGGCCTACGTTCGGTTTCCCGCATGTCAGTGGTATTTCGTAGACAACTCCAAAGGCGCATTCCGCAAAGGGCCTAGTGTGCTTCTTGTCACAACCACTTTTCTTTCTTCCTTGCTTCGTGATGGAGGGGCATAGCTTTGCCAGTTTGGACGGTGCTGTAAACACCATTGGTACATTGTACTTTCCCGCCACCTTCTTCAGGTTGTGTGAAACCTTGCGCATATACGGCATGAATACCGCTCTTTTTTGCCACGCTTTCTCCTTCATCATTAGCAGTAGCGTCTCGGCCACAGTCGCCTCGGTCCTCGTACGCCTCACGCGCCATGGTTTGCCTCTCGAGTTTAGATAAAAACTTCTAAATGGGTTAATTAAGGAGTGTTGTGTGATATTCTAACGTGATGCCAACCGAAGAATTTGGTATACGTACGTGACAAGGCGTGCTACTACTATGTATGCAGATTAATAGTCACACCTTAAAAATAATATATTTTTATGTGTCAACGTTCTTCATCATCGTCATCAGACGGGGCCACGTGCGTCCACTTTAGGACAAAGCTCTTTCCCATTTACGGCCACTTATCCTTGCGCTGCGCTCCCCATTTCATTTTGTACCCGCAGGTTTCACAAGTTTTTTTCTACCCACCTCATTTTCTGTCGCCACCTGGTCTACTTGAATGCTCTTGGAATCCACTCCGTTAAATTAAAATTCCATTCGTTATCTGCTATCCGCGTTATTTGCCCTGTTTGTGTCTCTTTGTTGTTTGATTTCAGCTGCGATAGCGTGAACACGTATTTGTTCCCTAATACCTTCTGCAACCTTTCCGTATCTTAATGCTACGTTAACAAAGTGTATACGGAGGGGCCAGTTAGACAGACATAATGCTTCGACGGAGCACGTAACTTAAATACAACGTCGCCGTGATGGCTCAGTTTTTATGGCGCTCGGCTGGGGACCCAAAAGTCGCGGGTTCGATCCCATCCGTGTCGATTGCATTTCGATGGAGGCCAAATCGTAGAGGCCCGTGTAGGGTGCGATGACAGTGCACGTTAAGGAACCTCAGGTAGTAAAATTTTCCGAAACCCTTCCCTACCTCGTCCCTTATATAGCCTGAGTCGCCTTGGAAGTTAAACCTCCATAAACCATAAACCAAAGCTTAAGACAACACAGAGAATGCGAGGAAAGGAACGGCGCTACGAAAGAGCCCGCTGAATTGTCCTCAATTTATCTCTCGAGCCTTTTCATTGTCGGCCAAGTTGCTCTCCCATAGGCGAGTGATGGCAAAATAGAATTTCTTGAGTGATATGCGCAAGCTGCTGTTCAGGACAAGAGAGTATCTCCTAAATGCATACCATGATCCATCCCATTCTTAGTCTCCTGGTTACAGTGGAGCCCACTTATAATGGCCGCAGTTATAGCGAACACTCTCCAATTACAAACGAAGGCGAATCTAATTTCAAAATTTGTATGAGGGCAATGCATGTGCGCTTGCACGGGAAAACATCTTTCACTGCGTTGATGGTCCAAAAATAAACCAGTTTCAAAATCTGGCGACACTGTATGTATGCGCCTTATCCTGGTCTTATGCCTCGGTTTTCGCTGTTTTTTTTTCTGGAACATGCACGCCAAAGCGACCCTAAGATATATGTTTACAGCAAAATCCTGAGAACAACGTCTGAAAGTGCTGGCGAACTACTTCGGCAGCGGAGCAAACGGCATGTTCCGCGCGTGCCGATTGGCTACTTCGCGGCGCCTCCGCAGCGTGGAGTCCATTTCCAGAAAATCACCAATACACACCAGCTATCTATATTCTGCACATTTTGCTATAACCTGTTTGATGTTGTGAGTGTGGTGTCTTTTACAGTGCCCTATTTCCGATAACCAGACAGTTCCCTGGGATGCGAAACGTTGTTGCGTTTTAGTGTGATAGCACTACTTCGCACATTGCTATCTCTGCACCCGATCACGCGTCGCGTGATCGGGTGCAATGGAATGAAAGAAATAGCTTTGAAACGGTTGAAAAATTATCTCCCACATATGCAACAGTGCACTAGGGCTGATAGCTTTCACTCAGAAAGAGGATTTATAACTACAGGTGTGCCGCAAAGCTCCGTTTCAAGTAAATCCTCTTCCTCACATGCATAAATGTATGGTAAATATTCACCATTCACCGGATGGAACCCGCGCTGCAGTGTCGCCACGTCTGGCGGATTAATTGCGGTCGTCTGCCTGCAGCGCGGAGGCTTGTCATGCTGACTGAGACATTGAAACACTGCTTAAACGAGCGGTGGGCTCATTAAGGTACAAAATGCAAGTGAGCGCTACGCAGCCCGCAATACGACAAAAGTCGGGTTAGCAGCCGTCACCCGGTGCATTTGTGCTGCGCTATGTCGCTCGCCAGGCTTCAGGAGACAGGATTGCATGTTTAACAGGACGTTGCGGGTTACGTTCAGCACTGGCCAGCGTGGGATTAAAAGAGGGTTCAGAGCAAGGCTAAGCGTCTGTGACTGCAGCCGGCTTTGGATATATGCGCGGCACCAGGGCGTTCACCTTTTGGAGGCTTTGCACACGCGACTTTGCTCGCCGTATATACTAGCGCAACAGAGCGTACTTCCACTTGCTCAACATTGGATCTTATAAATGGTGCATTTCCCTCGGCTTAGCTTAGCCATTTTGCCACCAGGGTGGCGCTATTTATAAAGTGCCAATATGCTACGTCACGGTGCCTCTTGGTCGCACAAGGCCTCTAAACTGTCGCACAGAACGAACGATTCTCAGTGGTGTACAGCGGCGCTGTGCAACCCTCGCCCCCTGTAGGCTCCCTACTTGCCCCGCTACGGCGTTGCAGCTTGCTTATCTCACTGCTTCGAGGAGGAATGCTGAAGCCACAAGGGATGCGTCTTCGTTTGGAGCGGACCACGAGGCGCGTGGCCCGCACATTCAAAGCAGTGCGCGACGGTTCCCATGGCAAACGGCGTGGACTCCACAGACGGCCTCCGTAGACGCCAGTGTATGTACTGGTGGACGGTTCGACTGCCGATCAATGCCCGACTCAAGTTGCGACTAGCAGTTTTTTTTAGCTTAATGATTGGCCTTTAACGTACAACGATGCCATTTTTAAGCTATTGTTAAGACTAAATGGTAACATGTAATTTTTTTATCTATTTGAGGCAGCTAAGGTGCTACGACCTACAGCATCACTCGCACCATAGATGGCGCGACAGCAGCATCTTCATATCGGAGTTTCGGAAAGTTCGCTTGACATTCTCTTCACGTTCGGCCTCAGGTTCGCGTGGTACCCGCATGGTGTTCGACTAGTTTTGGTGAGGATGTTACATAAATGTATTTAATGGATTAAATGACGTCACCGTGTCACGGTGTGTGCGGTGCGTGGCTCGTAAGTGTGCCGTCACCTAGCCGCTCGCGACCATGGCACAGAAGACGGGCCGCCGGAATCCGGACACAACTCGGAAGAAGAACTTCGCAAACGTCGCCGCGAACTCGTGCGTCTACTTGAATATCCGGAGTTGCGGCCCCCTGAATTGCAACGAAAGCGTCAGTGGCGATAGGACCCGGTCGTGTGACCTCGCGATGCCGCAATGAGGAAATAGCACTATATTCACCCGAATTACGTCATCACTAATTTCGTGTATGAGAACCAGCGCAAAGATGGTCTCGCCCGGAATTTAAAATGACGAGGAACATCGCTAGTGTGTGCACGAGCGAGATCGAAACGCAACCGCCAGCAAAGAGGAGACCCCGGTTAGCCCAACCACCTCCCGCCACACGGAAGTTGCAGATCTGCAGTTCACTGTTCCAACTGTCCAGAGACCAGAGCACACAAAGAACACAATCTATACTCATATAACGCTACTCATGTTGTGAAGTGCCCGGTGCACATATTCACTGAATTCTCTGATTGTAAAGCTATAAAGGCCACTCTGTATTAGTTATAAATTACCTGCTGCAATAATCTGTGTTGTCTTAATGAATATGAATTACCTTTGCGAAGACAGCTTAGAAAGCATCGTCATCATGGCATGATCATCATTTAAGCCAAGGTCAATCATACAGGTAGCGCGGAAATGCGCAGCATATTAGATGGCTGCCTAGTTTTTCTCTTACCGTTGACTCACTTAATGATGATGTCACGCTACACCAGAGCCGAGATTGAGCGGCCGTAGCTACACCAGTTCTGTACGACTTAGCTTCGCCGTTGCTCTCGCTATGTTCATGACTAAGATGTTCGCGCTTCAAGACAGACAGTTCTTTCATCAGAATTTGGGGAAAAGCTTGCAAGTCCGCACTATATTGGCTGACACGCCGAACTGATACCACGTACTCACAAAGTAACATGGCCTCTGTAGCGTCCGTGGCAGTAATAACGCTGCTCTGACGAAATGATGATAATGAGCATGATCATTACTTAGTACTGGGTGACAGGAATTCAGTGGTAATAAATTAATTCGAAGCTGCAATGTTCTGAATTACTTTTTACATTTTTATTGCCACATAAAATGCACGTACATCGAGCAGAAAATTTCGCAGGTTTTTCATAGTCAAGGAAAACACACTAACTATTGCGCAGACAAAGGATGATGATGATGACGACGATGATGATGATAGGTTTTAATGGCGCAAGGGCATCTAAGGCCCAAGAGTGCCAAACACGAGTTTTTTGTCGGCTCAGGCTAATATATGCAAAGATGATAAAATCAGCACCAGGTGTATAGTGCTTAAGAGAAGTGAGTATGTGCATGATTGCAGATTGTGAACACAGTGCATCGATCTCGTGGAATGGCCTAAAGTGACGTATAGCACCTAAAAATTGTTTTAAGGTCAGTTATATACAAAAGGCGCAGACAAAGCTCCAAAATGGAAAACGCGGCAGATCGTCGTCAGGCACTTCTCCGACTCTTGGTGGTATAGTTTTCCGAAAAAGCACCACCGACAAAGAACGAAGCCACTAAATCGCGCTTTAGAAGCAAAACTTTAAGTACTTAAAAACGAAGATAAAAGATCCCGGCCGCGAAGACTCCATGCGAAATTATCTGGATGCATTTTAATCAACCTCAAGGAAGAGAAAGAAGAATCTCGGAGCTCGCTTCACGGGCGCGCACCACGCGGCAACGTGCTCTCGAACTGCGTTCTGGATCCACCGTTCAACGAATGTGCCAGGCCTTCTGCGAACTGCTTTGAAGTCGTGAGGTTTGGGATTGCTTCTTCACTAGAAAGGCACCTGCGACTGCAGTCGGTTCATGGTGCCTCCAAGTCTTGAGCACTGCCATGGCGTTTCCGCGTGCTCTTAAACCGCAACAGGCAGCGACGGCGGGCTTCGGAGAACGACGCATCGAAACTTGGCACAGCTGCGAAGCCTTACCAGTTGGAGTCCGGCGCAGAGCTCGAGCCCAAGGCAGTGTCCGCAGGCGACGCGTTCCTGTCCTACCGAAGGCTTGCATCGCGAGTTTTGCGGCGGCCGTGCAGCCACGAAAGTTCGAGCCGAAGCAGCGACGGCCAATCAGGAAACATCTGCCAGCGCTTCGTAAGAGCTTGCCAAGGTATGAGTCGTTTGAGTTCCCCGACGGAACAGGCGCTGTTTGGAGAGCACCTGCTACAGTTCCCTTTCTCAACTCTGCACCGATTAACGCCCTGCGGTCTGTTTACATCGCCGAACACCGCCAAGAGTTGACGCAGAAGAAACACCTTCTTGTTATTCTCCACCTATGTAAACTGCTTGCCCATGATAAAGGATGCCCCAGTCAACATGAACAGCTGGTCGGGATCGGAGTCCGCTTCAGGCTCAACGTCATCATCGCCCGCACCCAGCGCATAGTGGTTGTCGCCGCAAATGGCCCGCAACATCATCGCGGTGCAGCTGACCACCTCGTGATCCTGGTCCTTGACTACGCGGCCTGTCCGCCCTATCGGCTTGCGACGCACCGGCCAGATTCACTTATGGGCGCTCCACTTGGCCCGTGCTTCGTTGAGGACGGGATAAAGCTCGGCGACCCCCATCAAAATGCACGGGTCGTGGTCGGAGTCGACTTCAGGCGCAACGTTATCATCGCCCGCACCCAGCGCATAGTGGTTGTCGCCGCAAATGGCCC
Organism: Amblyomma americanum; assembly: GCF_052857255.1. Taxonomy (NCBI): domain Eukaryota; kingdom Metazoa; phylum Arthropoda; class Arachnida; order Ixodida; family Ixodidae; genus Amblyomma; species Amblyomma americanum. The sequence goes on from NC_135497.1 coordinate 235,258,560, forward strand.
GCAACATCATCGCGGTGCAGCTGACCACCTCGTGATCCTGGTCCTTGACTACGCGACCTGTCCGACCTATCGGCTTGCGACGCACCGGCCGGATTCGCTTATCGACGCTCCACTTGGCCCATGCTTCGTTGAGGACGGGATAAAGCTCGGCGACCCCCATCAAAATGCACGGGTCGTGGTCGGAGTCGACTTCAGGTGCAACGTTATCATCGCCCGCACCCAGCGCATAGTGGTTGTCGCCGCAAATGGCCCGCAACATCATCGCGGTGCAGCTGACCACCTCGTGATCCTGGTCCTTGACTACGCGACCTGTCCGACCTATCGGCTTGCGACGCACCGGCCGGATTCGCTTATCGACGCTCCACTTGGCCCATGCTTCGTTGAGGACGGGATAAAGCTCGGCGACCCCCATCAAAATGCACGGGTCGTGGTTGGAGTCGACTTCAGGCGCAACGTTATCATCGCCCGCACCCAGCGCATAGTGGTTGTCGCCGCAAATGGCCCGCAACATCATCGCGGTGCAGCTGACCACCTCGTGATCCTGGTCCTTGACTACGCGGCCTATCCGCCCTATCGGCTTGCGACGCACCGGCCGGATTCGCTTATGGGCGCTGCACTTGGCCCGTGCTTCGTTGAGGACGGGATAAAGCTCGGCGACCCCCATCAAAATGCACGGGTCATGGTCGGAGTCGACTTCAGGCGCAACGTTATCATCGCCCGCACCCAGCGCATAGTGGTTGTCGCCGCAAATGGCCCGCAACATCATCGCGGTACAGCTGACCATCTCGTGATCCTTGTCCTTGACTACGCGGCCTGTCCGCCCTATCGGCTTGCGACGCACCGGCCGGATTCGCTTATGGGCGCTCCACTTGGCCCGTGCTTCGTTGAGGACGGGATAAAGCTCGGCGACCCCCATCAAAATGCACGGGTCGTGGTCGGAGTCGACTTCAGGCGCAACGTTATCATCGCCCGCACCCAGCGCATAGTGGCTGTCGCCGCAAATGGCCCGCAACATTACGGCGGTGCAGGTGACCACCTCGTGCTCCTGATCCTCGACGTACCGGCCTTGTGCGCTTACGGGCGCTGTGCTTTTCCCATGCTTCGCTGAGGACGGGATAAAGCTCGCCGGCGTACTCTAAGATGCTCGAGGTGATGCCGAAGACCTCCCACTCTCGGCGGACGCTGTCGCTGATGCACGGACGTTTCTGTCATCTGGCCACCAGGGATTGAAATAAGAGGAGGAGGAATTTGTGGAACAGCCGCTGGCTTTCGTCCAGGCGGAAGCTCGACTTCTGCTCCCGGCGGTAGAACGCACCGTTGCCGCACCTGCTGCACGTGAGGCACCTGGCCTTCGCGTCGTCGACGAACAATGTGATGACTTTACGAGCCACGTTATGCAGTATGATCACACCACGGATGCAGCAGGCGATGGTCACTGGGGTGGGTTTGCCGTACTGATAGAGACGGCGGCGGAATAACCCTGATTATTAGGAGAAAGTTATTGCTTCCTTCGAAATTCAGCACTGGCACAATCTTCGTTGTGGTGACGCCGCTGCCGCCCTGAATTGTGCTGTCTTTATTCGCGCTGGTCGCTGTACTGCCTCCTCTGGAACAGCCCCAATGGGATTCCAGTTGCAGTTATGTGGGAATAGCGGCGAGAAACCGCCCCAACCACAGTGATGTAAAAAAGAGTGAAAGGTTCTATTTGATACGCGAGACTTGAAATTCAAATCAGGATTTTGCCGTCGGCAAACTGCGTGTAAACGCCCAATTTTAATGTTTTCTCGTCAACTTGAACGCACTCATGCCTTACGTGTCGTGCGCTAATGTCCATTCCGCCACAACTCTTGGGTTTCAACGGTGATTCTTCTTGATGCGCATGATATCATCGGTAATGTATTAAAGCTTTAATAACCAGATATGGTAAAAATGTCTGAATTCAATCCAGTTTGATCATCTTCTGACGCATGACCGAGGCAGTCTTTCATTTTTATGAACTGAACTCAGACCTGCGTTCTGTTTTCCGAATGAGCACCAGAATCCTTCCTAACTAGAGCCAGCATTCGTACTGAGCGTAAATGGGGTTGTCTGATGCGAGGACTTGAATCACGGCCAACGAACTTGCAGCCTCAGATACCTGTCCCTGTTAGAAACCAAACACTTTTTTTTATGCAGGCTGCCTTGTGGGGTAATATAAAACAGAAGTGGCACCCATTTAACCGTGGCTTTCAAACACCGTGGCCTAATACTTGCCACTGGAGCAGTATTCGTTCGATGAAGATTGAAGCCAGTCACTGGGCACCCACTGGAGACAGCACACACATTCCCAAATCCACCAACTCCTCTCTTCCCACCCAGCTGCATCAGCTGCGCAGCTACATTTCCCTCGCTCTACCGGTATCTCTGGGTGTGCCCTCACTCAGTACATGTAATCCCTATTCGTAGCCCCAACCGTTTCTTCCGGTTTGGCCGCCCTTCTGTTTAAACGTCCAAACCATAAATGAAATACTGCCGACACTGGGATTCAAACCCGCGGCGGCACCAACAGATCAGCTTCGCTGTACCCTGCAGGAGAGCACTATAGTATCGCCGTAACCGATCACACCTTGTTGCAGTTATACTGTGAGTGTGTGAGTGAGAGTGTGTTGCAGTTAAACTGCAACTCACACTCGTGCTGTGCATAGTCTTCTTCTTCAGCTAATGCAGCTATCATACTAATATGCCCGTTATCGTGCTGTGCACTGCACAACGTCGTCTTAATCAACTAATACTACTATCGAACTTATACCGTCGCCAGACGCACGGCCGACACAGGAAAGCAAAACTATGAGCCAACCAGCCTAAACACATGGTTTGGTAAATACGTTAAAACCCTACCACTTTTTTCTTTCCCGATCCCTTACCAACTTCACAGTCCGCATACTTTATCGCTCGAGGTTTGTATTCTTACCGGTAGCTTATGGCCTCATCGGCAGGTAACTCGCATCACTGTTGTGAAAAAGCTATCACTTTGGGCAACTACCTCGAAATCAATATATATTTCCTAATTCGTTGGTATGGTTCAAAGCCAAGATGCGCCAAGCCCGGAGATGGCCGACGCGGAGCTGCAGCCCTTTCTCGCCTAGTATCCCCGATGTCGCCACCAACATAAGCGCCGCAATAGACCATGCGATTGCTTTTGGTACCTGATTTTAAAAACCCGTTATTAGTTCGGATGTTGTGCCCCAGAATTCGTAGCATGAAAGCTAAAGTGCTAACTTGTCATGGCATAAAGTGTCGATTCGTTTAGGGGAGAGCTGGCGGTCCCTAGACTGACGTGTCTACCGCCAGGTGCTTTATTGTGCCCAGCGGCGCGTAGCCGTTGTCCTAGGAAGGCGACTTCACGATGCGCTTCAGACAGAGTAGTTGCCCGAAACACACACACACAAGACAGGGTACGAGACGAGCGCAAACTGACAACTGATTTTATTCAACGAATACTTCGGGCATGCACTGCGGAAAAGTACAGCACATGACAAACTGTAGCCCACCAAGGCCGGAAATTACATCTTATCGAGGAAGGCTGCCTCAGGAAGGCTACCTAACCAAGCCGCCATTTGTCGTGCCATATTTCATTTCTTTTCACCCAACATTAAGAAGGTTGCGGAGAGCTACGTGATCCGCGTGTTTTTTTTTTTTTTTTGGTGCCATGCAAGCTGAAAAAAGTGTGTCCTTCACTGTCCAGAATAAAAAAAAAACCCACTTGCAGAAAAAACCGCTAGAGCAAGTTCACTAAGTGCATTTCACAAGTATTCAACAAAATTCCTCTTTCGTGCGGATGAATCTACGTAGTCCAAACTGGCCGATGTTTTAATGAGCGCGCTCTGGAGCACAGGCGGTCCCTACGCAGTGGCACGGGCAGCAAACTTACGCGGCACTGTAGGAGATGCGATACCAACAACTGTCATACCAATGCCAAACAAGGGCACTCAGCAGGGATCAATCATCTCTGCCCTCTTATTCAATATTGCCATGACAGGATTGGCTCGTCGGCTGCAGGAATTACCCGATATAGGATTACACTGTATGCAGACGATATAACCATACAAAAATGTCATATGGCCGGCTATAGAATTTTGGCCCAAATAGCGATAGACCTTTCCTGTTTCTGTCTATAGCTGTCTATACAGGCTGATATATTTTTCTATACAGAGCTTAAGACAATTGTATGGTTCCAAAGCTATAGCTTTAGGGGCATAGAATTTTCTATAGCTGGCAATAAGCACTTCTGTGGGTGCTTATAGACGTTCATAAAAGGCCATAGATGGACATAGCTTTTTCCATAGACGCCCCTAGGACTTTTTTGTATGGGAACTATCTGGACGACTAAGGGATCCCTTGCACAGAAGGAACAAGCCCTACAGCAAGCGGCATCGATTGTCGAAAAATTTGCCGCTAGTAGTGGCCTTCGCTGTGCACCGGAGAAGTCAGAAGTAATCAGGGTGCACGGTCAAAATTACAAAAACTCTGGACCAATAGATCTCTATGTAGAAGGCCAACCGATTCGAGAGGTCTCGGTCATTAGAATTTTCGGGCTTTGGATTCAAAGTAACCTACGCGCTGGACATACCATAAAAACTCTCAAAACAACCACCCAACAAATTACACATATGATTCGTCGTATAACACGCCACAAGAAAGGCATGCGCGAGGAAGACACTCTTCGTCTTGTACAGTCCTTGGTTATCTGCAGAATAGCATACGGCCTTCCGTATCAACATCTCACAAAGGGAGAACTTAAACAGGCCGACACTGTCATTCGCAGCGCGTACAAAAGAGCTCTCGGCCTTCCTCCAAGCACCTCGACTGAACGTCTAATCAAGCTTGGAGTCCACACCTTTGAGGAGATCAGAGATGCGGTCTTAGCATCGCAGAGAGCCCGACTCCAACAGACCACCACCGGAAGAGCCATTCTTGAGCGCATTGGTACACCACGAGATCTACAAGAGCTCTGGCGACACACTTCCCTACGTGAAAACATAAGAAGACAGATCTCGGTGGCTCCGCTCCCTAAACATATGCATCCAGAAATCCACAAAGGCAGACGGGAGGCTAGGGTCACTCATCTACGTCGGCGTCTAGAGTCAGATCACAAAGCAGTCTATGTAGACGTGGCGGCGTACACTGAACCGAGTATCTTTGTTGCAGTCGCCCTTGACCACAATTTTCAACTACTGACGAGTGTTTCACTCCAGGCTGAGGATCCTGCCGCGGCGGAAGCCTCCGCCATCGCCCTTGCCATAAGGCATTGTGATCTGGCGGACAAATCAGCTCACATAATAACTGACTCGAAGCGAGCCTGTCAATATTACATTACAGGGAGAGTCCCAAAAATGACAGCGGCTCTACTCATACCGTCGGGCCTCTCACCTACACTTCAACGCCCCCATTACATTACTTGGACCCCGGGCCATTCAGGTCTTGAAGGCAACGTGGCGGCAAACGATCTAGCTCGTGAGCTAACAAACCGAGCGGATCCTTGCCCGTACCTCACCTTTCTACCATCAAACTAAGGGGAACAGCTAGAGATGTTTAGATTAGATCGTAGAATATATCCCCCTTCCCATATTAAACTCACCAGAAAGAAGCTACATTTTGGAGGCGAATACAAACGAATACCTTCCCTAACCTGTACTTGTACAGCTTCATTCACCCTTCCAAATACCACCCCTTCTGTCCATGGTGCGGTGATAAGCCTACGCTGTTTCACATTTCCTGGAATTGTCCCCAAAAACCACCTCATCAAAAAACATTACAGACATCATACGAGGAGTGGGAGGCAGCCCTGACCAGCAATGGTCTGGAGGACCAGTGTCACATCATCAGACTGGTCCAGGCATCCGCCCAAGCCACCAGAGCCCTGAACTGAGGAGTCCGCCTACCTGACTCGTAGAACACTTCAATGAAATAATAAAAGTTTTATCTCTCTCTCTCTCTCATCCTTATCTAGAAAAAACAAAATTTATTTCAAAAGCGAAATCAAAAACCGAGAGTTATCCAGGCGTTCGTCACCTCAAAAAAAGGGTGACAACTGTGTTAGCTCGCCTTCAATTTCTCTATCAAAAAAAGAGATTGATTTCTTATATGTTCATATCCGGGCCTTCCGGGGGTTCTAATCACATGTCGTTGCTCGATACTGTCGTCGCCCTGCGCTCGCTGTTCTTTTTTTTTGCTACGCATGTACCTTGTTCGTCATGCTGTTCGCTTTCATAAGCGCCCCGTTTTCGAAAAATAAATTCTGTTGGAAGTTCTGCGCCTTGTGTGTGCGTTTTTGTGTCTCTCCTTGTCCCGTCGACTTCACGTAGTTTTTATTCGCATCAACTATGAACCGAGTAGCCCAACTTCATGTGCTACCTCACTATTGTACAGTACAAGCGAATAATCACTGATGCAGGCATGCCCTCTTTTCTTGATGAAGGAGGCTTCCATTACTTCACCTGCTATTGAATTGCGACTCTTGTCCAGAATTCTAATCTCATTCAGCCGTGGACGACAGCCATTGAGGAAGAAGCAATGCTTAGCCCAATTATGCCCTCCGCCGTTGTTTACGATAAGCCATGTCCCAGTGCACGATCGTTCACGCAGCGCAGAGTTTGGCCTACGTTCGTTTTCCCACAAGTCAGTGGTATTTCGTAGACAACTCCAAAGGCACATTCCGCAAAGGGCCTAGCGTGCTTCTTGTCGCAGCCACTTTTCTTTGTTCCTTGCTTCGTGATGGAGGGGCATAGCTTTGCCAGTTTGGACGGTGCTGTAAACACCATTGGTACATTGTACTTTCCCGCCACCTTCTTCAGGTTGTGTGAAACCTTGCGCATATACGGCATGACTACCGCTCTTCCTTTGCCACGCTTTCTCCTTCATCATTAGCAGTAGCGTCTCGGCCACAGCCGCCACGGTTCTGGTACGCCTCACGCGCCATGGTTTGCCTCTCGAGTTTAGATAAAAAGCTTGTAAATGTGTTAATGAAGGAGTGTTGTGTGATATTCTAACGTGATGCCAACCGAAGCATTTGGTATACGTACGTGACAAGGCGTGCTATTACTATGTATGCAGTTTACTAGTCTTACCTTAAAAATATATTTTTACGGGTCAACGTTCTTCATCATCATCATCATTAGACGGGCCCACGTGCATCCACTTTAGTACAAGGCTCTTTCCCATTTACTGCCAATTATCCTTGCGCTGCGCTCCTCCGTTCCTCTTGTACCCGCAGGTTTCACAAGTTTTTTTTCTACCCACCTCATTTTCTGTCGCCACCTGGTCCACTTATATGCTCTTGGAATCCACTCCGTTAATTAAAAATTCCATTCAATATCTGCTATCCACGTTATATACCCTGCTTGTGTCTCTTTCTTCTGTTTGATTTCAGCTGCGATGACGTGAACTCGTATTTGTTCCCTAATACCTTCTGCAGCATTCCCGTCTCTTACTGCTACGTTAACAAAGTGTATACTGAGGGGCCAGTTAGTCAGACATAATGCTTGAACGAAGCACGTAGCTTTAAGACAATGTCGCCACGATGGCTCAGTGGTTATGGCGCTCGACTGGTGACCCAAAAGATGCGGGTTCGATCCCGTCCGTGGCGGTCGCATTTCGATGGAGGCGAAATACTAGAGGCCCGTGTAGGGTGCGATGTCAGTGCACCTTAAGGAACCTCATTTGGTAAAATTTTCCGAAGCCCTTCACTACGGCGTTCCTTATATAGCCTGAGTCGCCTTGGGAAGTTAAACCTCCGTAAACCAAAAACCAAAGCTTAAGATAACACAGAGAATGCGAGGAAAGGAACGGCGCTGCGAAAGAGCCCGCTGAATTGTCCTCAATTTATCTCTCGAGCCTTTTCATTGTCGGCCAAGTTGCTCTCCCATAGGCGAGTGATGGCAAAATAGAATTTCTTGAGTGATATGCGCAAGCTGCTGTTCAGGACAAGAGAGTATCTCCTAAATGCATTCCATGATCCATCCCATTCTTAGTCTCCTGGTTACAGTGGAGCCCACTTATAATGGCCGCAGTTATAGCGAACACTCTCCAATTACAAACGAAGGCGAATCTACCTTCAAAATTTGTATGAGGGCAATGCATGTGCGCTTGCACGGGAAAACATCTTTCACTGCGTTGATGGTCCAAAAATAAACCAGTTTCAAAGTCTGGCGACACTGTATGTGTGCGCCTTCTCCTAGTCTTATGCCTCGGTTTTCGCTGCTTTTCTCTGGAACATGCACGTCACAGTGCCCCTAAGATATATGTTTAGAGCAAAATCCTGAGAACAACGTTTGAGAGTGCTGGCGAACTACTTCGGCAGCGGAGCAAACGGCATGTTCCGCGCGTGCCGATCGGCTACTTCGCGGCGCCTCCGCAGCGTGGAGTCCATTTCCTGAAAATCACCAATACACAGCAGCTATCTATATTCTGCACATTTTGCTATAACCTGTTTGATGTTGTGAGTGTGGCGTCTTTTACAGTGCCCTATTTCCGATAACCAGACAGTTCCCTGGGATGTGAAACGTTGGTGCGTTTTAGTGCGAATGCGCTACTTCGCACTATTGTATCTTTGCACCCGATCACGCGACGCGTGATCGGGTGCAATGGAATGAAAGAAATAGCTTTGAAACGGTTGAAACATTATCTCTCACATATGCAACAGTGCACTAGGGCTGATAGCTTTCACTCAGAAAGGCGATTTATAACTACAGGTGTGCCGCAAGGCTCCGTTTTAAGTAAATCCTCTTCCTCGACGCAAACATGTCTACGCCTGATGGGGAAACTACCCGTCACCAGGTTTGCCGTGGAGTTCCTCAGGGAAGAGTTCTTAGCCCAACCCTATTTAACGTGGTATTGATTGGACTGGTGAATGAACTTCCCACTAACATTCACATCAATCAATCAATCAATCAATCAATTTATTTAGCATTTCTTTCAATACAGAAATAAATGCAAGGATAAGAACAAAAAGCTGCTTCTCGAGCAGCTTTTTGATGATATCTGCATCTGGGCGTCGGGTTCGACACGTCCGCAAATGCGTGCGAGATTACAACGTGCCGTGTCATCTACTTCAAGGTACCTACGGCGTCAGGGTTTGCACTTGGCAGCTGAAAAATGTGCTGTGGTCGCATTCACGCGTAAGTCTGTCTGCCACTACCCGGTAACTCTTCAAGGGGTTGCAATACCATACGTCTCCCACCACAGATTTTTGGGCATTATCATTGACCGCGATCTGTCATGGTCGAGGCATATAAACATGATAAAGAAAAGACTCACTCTTTTTTGCCATGTGCTTCGCTTTGTGGCAGGCATTAAATGGGGCCCAACGGAGCGCTCCTTGCTTCAACTTTACTATACCCTCTTTATTGGCTACATTCGTTACAGCCTTCCTGTACTCTCTAACATGAGTATTTTCTGCTTGCGGACATTAGAGAGTGTCCAAGCACAGGCGCTCAAGATATGCCTCGGATTACCACGTTGTGCCTCGAACAAAGGCACGATTGAGGAATCTCGTGCGTGCCCAATATCGGTCTACCTGTCACACGAACCACTTCGTCTATATTTACGTGCGCTTACACGGCACCGCTGTCACCCGCTGACGAAGATTTTTGATGAGCGACCGGACAGCAGTTTTGCACGCGCATTGCGCTTTCATCGCTCTGAATTGCCATCAGACTATGCCCTGCCGCATTATTCCTTGCAGCTCCCATGGGTAATGGCTCAGCCTTCAGTCTGCCTGCATGTCCCTGGCATAATCAAGAAGTCTGCGATGCCGGTTAGCGGACTGAAGCAACTCGCACTTGCCTACATCTGGTCAGAATACCACAAATGTGTGCACGTCTACACGGATGGATCTGTGTCTCCAAATGCATCAACAGCAGCTTTCGCAATCCCTGCACAACAGACGACCCGCAGATTCATTTTGGGATACAAGTCTACTTCAACCGCTGCAGAGCTTGTGGGCCTTCGGAAATCGATTCGCCACATCTGCGGAGAACCGCCTCAGGAGTGGTGCATTTTCACCTAGTGTAAATCTGCGCTACACATTTTAGGATGCTTCCTACGCCACGCAGCCTACCAAGCTCTGGCTTTTGATATCAATAGTCTCGTATCATTTGCTCAGGGAAAGGGCCACCGTATAGTGTTTCAGTGGATCCCCGGACACTGCGGACTCGATGGAAATGAGACCGCCGACGCTGAAGCAAGGAGCGCCTTCAGCAGTGGCCTGCGTACAGCTGTACCGTTCTCTATAGTGGACACAACTTGTCTCCTTTCGGAATTGATGAGGAGGGCGACGGCTAGGTACTGGGCCCTGCCAGACACCCGCCACATCCGCCTTAAACGGCTAGATCCGACGATGACCTTTTCAGTTCCTCGCGGAATACCTCGCCCTATTGCATGCGTTATCCGTAGACTACGTTTAAATGTGGCATTCACGCGCAAATACTTGCACTTAATAGGACAAGCGGACTCCCCGGAATGTACCACATGTGGCGTGCTAGAGACTATAGAACATGTTTTAGTGGCGTGTCCAGCGTATGCACGTGAAAGACTCACACTCGCATCTGCTCTGAAGCCTATGGACACATCGCTCCTCTCTGAGGATCCTCGGCGCTTGGCCAGATAGTTTTAGAACTGTAAAGGCAACGCGAGCGCTCTCACGCTTTTTGAGCGACACGGACCTTGTCTCGCGTTTGTGATGTCAGAAAGTGTGCCTTTTTTTTAAGTAGTTTTTCATCTGCCTCCTCCCATCATCATCGTCCCCCATCGTGACATTCTTTTATCTCCTCTTCCCGTCCCCCAGAGCCGAGTAGCAGGCCAGATATTTATTTTTCAGGCCAACCTCTCTGCCTTTCTTATCAATAAACCCTCTCTCTCTCTCCTCTTCCTCACATGCATAAATGTATGCTAAATATTCACCATTCACCGGATGGAACCCGCGCTGCAGTGTCGCCACGTCTGGCGGATTAATTGCGCTCGTCTGCCTGCAGCGCGGAGGCTTGTCATGCTGACTGAGACATTGAAACATTGCTTAAACGAGCGGTGGGCTCATTAACGTACAAAATGCAAGTGAGCGCTACGCAGCCCGCAATACGACAAAAGTCGGGTTAGCAGCCGTCACCCGGTGCATTTGTGCTGCGCTATGTCGCTCGCCAGGCTTCAGTAGACAGGATTGCAGGTTTAACAGGACGTTGCGGATTACTGCGGGACGTTCAGCACTAGCCAGCGTGGGATTCAAAGAGGGTTCAGAGCAAGGCTAAGCGTCTGTGACTGTAGCCGGCTGTGGATATATGCGCGGCACCAGGGCGTTCACCTTTCGGAGGCTTAGCACACGCGACTTTGCTCGCCGTATATACTAGCGCAGCAGAGCGTACTTCCACTTGTTCAGCATTGGATCTTATAAATGGTGCATTTCCCCCGGCTTAGCTTGGCCATTTTGCCACCAGGGTGGCGCTATTTATAAAGTGCTAATATGCTACGTCACGCTGCCTCTTGGTCGCACAAGGCCTCGAAACTGTCGCACAGAACGAACGATTCTCAATGGTGTACAGCGGCGCTATGCAACCCTCGCCCCTAAGCACCCTACTTGCCCCGTTGCGGCGTTGCAGCTGTATTATCTCACTGCTTCGAGGAGGAACGCCGAAGCCACAAAGGACGCGTCTTCGTTTGGAGCGGACCACGAGTCGCGTCGCCCGCACATTCAAAGTAGTGCGTGACGGCAAACGGCGTGGCAAACGGCGTGGACTCCACAAACGGCCTCCGTAGACGCCAGTACTGGTGGACGGTTCGACTGCCGATTCATGCCGAATCAAGTTGCGACTAGCAGGTTTTGCGGTAGATCATACGCTGATTTGAACATAATCAGTCACGCACCTGTGCGATATTTAAGGGGCTCATTACCTTTGCTCAAGGAATCGTCTCACTTCGGCGAGGCAGCGCGTCTTTTTTCACAAGCCCTGAAATGTGTGCCATCTGAAACAGGGGTTTGAGGGGTTATCTGCCTGCTACCACATACACCGCAGTCGCTTATGCGCAGGTCGTTGCGGTGCACGTTTTAAGCAATACGGTTATCTGTAAATGCGTGACGGAATTCATTACGCAACAGTCGGTGAAAATTCAGCGCGACCCCTCTCTCCTGCCCCCGCCGTACCCCCTCCTCCTCTTACATAATGCAACCAGCAACGAAAACTGGAACACAAGAGGTACGGCAGCCCGTCACACAAGCTAGATGCAGGTATCATTCACAGACAGCACTGGCTTGTTGACAAAAACTCATAAATTCTCATACTTCGACACTGCGCCTGATCAAACGCCACAGAAAACGACACGCCTTAAAACGTCACTTTCGACACGTCACTTTCACCAAACTATGCTCGGATGGATGGATGGAAGGTAGGAGCGTCCCCTTTGAAAAGGGGTGATGGCAGTTGCCATCATGCTCAGCTTTTTTTTCGCCTTTATTTTTGTTTAGATGTGTTGCAAGCTATTAAAATTCGCCATTTTCTTTAGATGCGTCTTCGTACACTTTTAACCTTTTGTCACCTCTCTGCTTTTGAGTCACCAATCTTCCAATCGCTGTTCGCTAATTTCCACCGTGGACACATCATTGATTCCGTGGAACTCCAGCTCGCACATCCGACGCGACGCTGACCTCTGAAGCCGAAAAGCAAGCGTTTATCCCGTACGTTCCAGGGATCACTGAAACGATAACGATGGCCCTTATATTGCGAGGCTGTGGAGTGCAGTCTGCGCATGTGCCGACCGGCAAGTTTACAGATGAGTGAGAAAATGTGAAAGGCCGGCTGGGGAAGAAAAAATTCACAGATCATCTGCGAAATCCCATGAGCTCTGTGTATTTCGTGGAGGCCAGAAACCATGAAAGGAGACTGGAGGCGCGCCGAAACATCATGAAGAAGCGGCACGAGATTTCGAATACACTTGCCGAAGCGCTGATATCTGCCGGCTACAACATCGTCTGGGCACAGGCACGGGGACTTGTGAAGAAGAGGAACATGGGAACAACACGGCTCTGTCTAGAGTCGTTGTTGTTAGCCTATCAAAAGATGGCACATACCCACACTGGGGGATCGGCCAAGAATCGGGTGGCTATTCACCTGAACGCAGTTAACAAAAAGGAAAAGCACGTGGGAGCATAACACCGGTGAATTTTTCGTCATGAACAGAAAAGGGATGAGTGTTTTGATTTTAAAATTTTAAGAATAATAATAAAGAGAGTGATTAAATATTAATGATTTAGTCAAAATGTAATAATTGATAGAAAAGAAAAGGTTGAAACACTTAGCAAGGCAGTCGGTGAGATTCTATCAGGAAATTTTGAACAGCGGTGCAAACAGATCTGTGGCTGAACCCAAATGTGGTGGCGCCAAATGATAGCAAGAGCGGGCTGCTCAAACTAAGGCCAAGATACTGCAAGGGCTCCTCCAGCAACCTTTTTCTCAGTGAGTTGAATCGGCGACAATACAGCCAAAAATGTTCAATAGATTCTGGCTCACGGCAAAATGCACAAAGGGGAGAGAGCGCCAAACCCGACTTGTGTAAATAGAAATTTAGAGGGGGGATGCGGCAGCGTAGCCTCGTCAGTGATACTTCAAGCTGCCGAGAGCAACAAATTTTCCTGTTCCAATAATATTTAAGGTGCTCATAATCCGCCGATGTTAAAAGTGATGTGTCTTGCGTGCTTAAAAACGCACGTTGCCGAAATCTAGATGCTGTAATGTAGGCTGTAGCCGGGATGATTGGCAACACAGGGCCGCAGAGGGAAGCCTTTGCTAGATTATCAGCAATCTCATTTACTGTCACACTGCTGTGGCCGGGAACCCATACTAAATGAACAAGGCTCAAATGCGGAGGAAGTAGGGATAAGAAAGTTGATAAAATGGGACCGTCAACCTGTGCAGCGAGGGACGAACACAAAGATAAAGAATCAGTAATTACTGCAACTGCTGTAATAGAGGGGTCTAGCTTGCGTAGAGTAAGTACAACGGCTAGAAACTCTGCTTGAAAAATAGGGGTGAAATCTGGAAGGCGCAGAGGAAAGGACCAGTCTAAATGGGAGCAAAATATTCCCACACCTGCTTTTTCATTGCATTGCGATGCATCAGTGGCTATTGCTATATCGGTTGGTAGGGTCGTCAGATGATCTTCTAGAAGGCCATTTAGAATACTCGGTGGCAAAAATTTTGCATTTTTCGGGAATATGTCGTCGAAAACAATGTGTATAGTGGGCCCATTCCGAAGCGCAGGAAGGATATCATAAATGTTTACATCTAAAGGCTGAAGTAATCTTTGCACAAACACTACCTGAGGGGAATTGAAACGAGACCAGGGGCACCAAAAAAGGAGGTCGGCTGAGAACAGAAAATGCTTTGGGAACGGTGGAAATGGGATTCATAGATCCTGAGGTAAGTTTGCACAGTTAAAAATTGAAGTCGTGATAAGAGAGACGGAATGCGGGCTTCAAGGTACAGCACATTGATAGCCACAAATTTTGGAAGGCCGAGGCACATGCGAAGTGCTTCCCTCTCTAAAAGGACGAGAGGGCGAAGTTTATATGTAGCCGAGCCTGAAAACAACACTGATCCAAATTCTAAAATTGGCCTGACATACATTATGTCGATCATTAATAGCGCATCTCTGCGCATGCCGTACCGGTGATGACATAATCTCCGTAACATACCCACGGCACGAGCCCCTTTCGCCGCGACATGGTCAATGTGAGGTCGCCAGGTGAGTTTGTTGTCATAAATGACCCCTAGGTATTTTAGGGATTGAACCTGCGGTATTGTTTTTCAGAAGTACTTGTATTTGGGCGTGTTGGTTCATATCATTTCAGGAGGACACAGGGGCGCAACAAAAACACACGGACATAGAAGTAGACAGGGACGAGCGAAAGTATATTAACGGTCTACGTCAAATAAAGCCTGTTGATAGTAAGCGCTCGTCCCTGTCTACTTCTATGTCCGTGTGTTTTTGTTGCGCCCCTGTGTCCTCCTGAAAAGGTATTGTTATTAACTGGCAAGTGAGAGAGACCACTACAGGAGTGAATAGAGGGAAAACAAGAGTAGCGCACTTGCCAACATTTAACTTCAGGTGTAATGCGCTCAACCAGTGCTCAAGAGTATTCAAATATGACTGCAACTGACCATACAGAGAATGTATATCCGGCGCAGCAGCAAAAAACGCAATGTCGTCCGCATAGACGTAAGTGCGTACATGGCGGTGGAGGGGAATTGAGCTTAACAGAATATTAAAGAGCACAGGAGAAAGAACAGCTCCTTGCGGTACACCTCGCGTTTGTCTATACCTCTCTGAATGAACACCATTATGGACGCAAAAGAATTCCCTGTTATGAAGAAATGTAGATATCCATGCAACTATATAATCTGGAAAATGAAGAGACTGTAGCCTATGTATCAGGATGGAGTGTTCTACACTGTCGTAAGCTTTGGCGACATCTAACGTAACCAAAGCCGCGACCAGGCGTTGACGACGAACAAGAAGAATTCTGCTCTCAAGATCAGCATGTACATTCCATATCGAACACCGTGGCCGGAAACCGAGTTGGCACGGGCTGAGTATACTTTTGCGGTCCACAATGGCTGACACCCGAATTAGTAACAACCTTTCTATCAACTTTACCACGTTTGATGTTAAAGAAATTGGCCTAATATTATCCAATTCATAGCCTCCACCCTGATTTTTAAGTAAAGGGATCACCTTGGACAGCTTCCACTCAGAAGGTATCCAAGCGTGTTTGAGAGAGTAGTTTATTAGGTGCAATAAGGAGATGGGAGACTCTTCAAATAAAATCTTGAGCATCTTTGTGGTAACACCATCAGGGCCATGAGCAGCAGCTGGCAATCTCTGGACAACTTGTGAAAGCTCTGATAGATTTACTTGTGAGGCATTATCATTTGGTACGACTGGTGCAAACAACAATGGTCGCATAGGTAGTAAAGACGAGAACCGCTTTTGCAGGCCTGTGGCTATTAATTCAACCGCCTGGATAGCTTCTACAGGTGACAGAACTAATGACTGAAAATTATGAGAGGACATGAGCTGTTTCCTAGACCATAGAAAACCGAATAGTGCACGTCGGTTGCCCGCCTTTGAAAGATAATCGAAGTGTTCGGAGTCATATTTTTCCTTTGCGCGAGAAACTGTGCGTTTAAAGGTGGCTGCAATAAATTTATAATCACTCCAGTTATTCGGACATTGGTTATGAAGAAGCTTTTTCCATGCTGCCTTCCTCCGCCTGTAATCTCTTGTACAGTCCGCATTCCACCAGTTAGAAGAATTCCCTTTTACTGGCCTCACCAGGAACTCCGACTTTTTACGGCTTTCCTCAATAGCCAGACATATGCTTGCTGACTGGTGGACCTCGGCGATGTTAGACACTGGAGCAAGGGCAGAGCGCAACGCCGTCTGAAATCTGTCATAATTTACATGTGACCGCAACTGAGAAGACGCCGGAGTAACACGACATATGATATCAAAACGAATAGGTATATGATCACTTGAAGTGCCGCTATCAACTGTCGACCAATTCGTTACGCCAATTCCAGGACTAATGAACGTGAGATCTAAAACAGATTGAGTGTGTGAGCGAAGATAAGTGGCCGATCCTGAATTTAAGCACATCAGGTTGTGATCAGAAACCCAGTCCCAAAGGCGCTTGCCGCACGAATTAGTCCTAAAACCCCAAGACACATGGTGAGAATTGAAGTCCCCAGCCACGAGAACTGGGTTTTTACAGTTTACGAATAAAAAATCCAGAGGTCTAACATCCTGGACTCCATTGGGGAAATAACAATTTGCTATTGAAAATGGAGAGCACCCAGGAAGTACAAAGTCTATTGCCAAAATCTCACAGTCAGGAGACATTTGTTGAAAAGATACCACAGCCCTGTGGCAAAATTTTGAAGAGACTAAAGTTAGTAAACCCCCGCCTCTTGACTGGCGGTCTAGGCGAAATGACCGGTAATTTTTGATATGAAAATGTTTGTCGGTTGAAAGCCACGTTTCTTGCAGAATTATGACATCCGGATTAAGCTGAGTAGAAAGGCAGTGTAAATCTGTGGAAGCGGAAAGAATAGAGCGACAGTTCCACTGCAGAACTCGCAACGACGCTATGGTTGCGAAAGTCTAGCAGCAGCAACTTCCTGCTCCAAAATGGTATCCTTGGGTTTAGTGCCAAGCTGCTTCTTCTTTGATTTGGGCTGGGTGCCCTGAGAAGACAACGAATGAGACATGGGGGACCCACTGCGCTTAAGAAGCCGCGCATCAGGCTCCACCATCTCGGAATCATACATTATATCAGCATCCCTCGAAGTACCCGAGGTAGGTACAGCGGAAGTGACAGAAGTTTGTTCCTGGGGTTGTGATGCTACTGGAATTTGAGACCGGATAAGAGGAGAGGGAATTGTTGTCGAAAGAGGTGCCAAACTAGCCTGCACGGCATGTGTAATCTGAGTCGCTAGAACATTTGTAAAGCACTCCGACACACTTGCGACAATCTTTTCTACCATTTTAGACATCGAAGCCTCCACAGCAGCCGCAATTGCCTGGGACAGCGTTGAGTCTAGCATGACACCTTGCCGAGCGGTCACACCGGTATAACCGCGGGCACGTTCTTTGACCTCTGAAATAGCGTCCCGGCGCGAACAGCGTTTCCTGTCAATTATTTCCAGAATTTGAATTTCCTGAGCTCGAGAGGGACAATTTGAGTTGTTTGCAGAATGCGCACCACCGCAAAGGCAACACTTCTCATTCTTCTCAGTGCAGGTGCTTGTTGCATGACCATCCCCACAGTTGCAACACCTCAAGTTGGATTTGCAACCGCCAGCGCTATGTACATAACGCCAGCAGTTGTTACACTGCAGAGGCCGAGATGATAATGGGTCTACCCGAAAACTTAGAGGCCATGCCTTGATTTCAGAGGGGCAGGAAGTGCCGGCAAAGGTAGCAATCACTGATTCAGTGGGCATCCGCACGTTGTTTACATCCCGGCTACAGCGGTGCACAGCAACAACACCTGCAGCCGACAGAAGCTCAAGAGTCTCTGCCGGAGACAGGGAAGAGTCTACACCTCGTACAATACCTTTCGTGCACGCCAGATGAGAAGGGATGAAAGAACTTACCCGAAGGGAGGCAAAGGATGAGGAGTTTAGTAAATCTCTTACACAGGCGAGGTCTGGCGATCTGCACAGAATCCCACCGCGTCCAAACTGGCGAACCTCTGAGATTGACTCATAATGAGAAGTCGTCGACTGGAGAGCAGCCCGAACAGCACCAGGGTTGTTCATCCTGATAGCACCACCATCCTTAGCCACCAGCGCGACAGGGATACTGCCGACACCACTGCGCAAAAAAGCTTCCAACGGTAGGAGATCAGTTGACAGAGAAGCCGACCAGAGGGAACTCCCCTGGCCGGGAGACTGGGTGGACATAGTCCGGGCTTACTGCCTTACCGCGCAAAGACGCAGAGAGAAAATGCCACAATCAGCCAGCCGAAACTTAGCCGATCGTTCCCAGCAGAGCAAAGCCGTCGGGGCAGCGATGAACAGGACGAACGCCACTGGGTCGAACGATGTCCTCCTAACAGAGCCAAGCTGGCCGACTTTGCGCTAATCGAATGCCCGGCAGCGAGCTCACGTTGAATAAACAGACGACAGAGTACTGGCTAAGTCACAAGTATGGAAGTCTCTCACCACTGTACTGAAGATGTTTGGATCACGTAATGCGCAGTACATAAAAACAGTTCCATACCACTTCGCCTTCACTGGGCAAGGCACACGTGTGATAGCGGAAACGTCATTTCATTTGTGTTTTGGTCGGCGCCATTTCATGTTAATTTGTCGCTGTCATGATTTGACTGCAGTCATGCAGGCATTACAGAATCAGGTGATAAAGAGCCTTATGCAAAAATACGGGAGCATATCCATAACGGCTACACAACCACCATTGTCCTCTGAGGACTACAGCGCAGAAGCAACACGGACAACAGAGACGGACGCAAACAAAGGCGCTGACATGCAACGATCTTATTAAACGGAAAGTCCCTTGCATGACCGCGGCGACGCAACAAAACGTCAACACCCTCCGAGGCGCACTTTTCGGCCTCAGTTGTAGGGGCCAGCCTTGATATTTGTCTCATCATCGCGAGCCGTTCTGCTGCGTTATTTCTCGGCTCCACGGCAAACTATGGAGTGTGGTTGAGGAGGTGCTGCACTTATGCTGGCAACTGCACATCACGAACAATGTGCACTACATTCTTGTAAGGCGTCGCCTTTGATGGAAGGCCCTGCCGCAGCTGTCGTATCTGTTGCCACTGGAGCTCGGTGGTCCTTACGATGACACGGGAAGTGCAGCAGCTCCTCAGCCATGGTCCAAGTTTGCCGTAGAGCCGGAAAAGAACGCAGCAGAACGTCTCGCGATGGTGAGACAAATATCAAAGCTGGCGCCTACAACTAAGGCCGAAAGGTGCGCCTCGGAAAGTGTTGACGTAATGTATAGTCGCTGTGGTCATGCAAGAGGATTTCCGTGTAAAAAGGTCGTTGCATGTCAGCGCCTATGTTTGCGTCCGTCTATCTCATCCGTATTGCAACTGCTCTATGGTCCTCAGTATGATGAACCAACAAGCGAGTCATTACATATTACCATTGTCCTCCATAAACAGAGTAATAAAAACTGAATAAGGAAGGGTGTCAGGCAGAGAAACACGATCTCTATGATGCTATTCACTGCTTGTTTACAGGAGATATTCAGAGACTTCGACTGAGGACAGTCGGAGAAAAGGGCTAATGAAGAATACCTCAGTAGAGATTCGCTGATGACATTGTCTTGCTAAGTCAGGGTATGAATTGTAAAGTATGATCAAAGCTTTAGACCTTCAAACCAGAACGGTGGGTCAAGAAATTCATATACATAACTGTGACGATTCCCCAAGGCAGCAGACGCCAAGGACGCCTGTAGAGGCGGACTGTAGAGGCGTAAACAAGACACGGCTCGTCCCCAGTGCCGTGCAGCAGGCTTCATAGCAAAGAGAGGGGTGTGACGATTCCCCAAGGCAGCAGGCGCCAAGGACACCGCAGGCGCCTTCTCAGCGGCACCCAGCATCACGGGAAAAAGGGAGAGAGAAAAGATAATAAACGCTCCCCCGCTTTCAAGGAGAGGGGTCAGTCTGACTCCCGCCAGCAACGCGTACTGTCGTTTTACGGGGCGCTCTTCCCGCGCCCTCGTTAGGGCACGTTGGTGACCCGTTCCGGCATTCGCTTCTATGCTCACCCCCTTACAATACTATAACAATTCTGGCGACGAGGTAAAAGTTTTCCGGCATCGCATCATCTGCAACCATGCCGACCTACGGAGCATTGGAGCCATTCCAGGGGGAAGGAGGAGCCTGGACTGAGTACCTTGAGCGAGTCAAGCTGTTCTTCGACGCCAACAGCGTTCCAGAGGAGAATAAAAAGTCCGTGTTCCTGACTTGCTGCGGGTCCAGTACCTACTCCTTACTACGGAGCCTGCTGACGCCTAAAACTCCAGATCAAGTCTCTATCGACGAGATATTTTCCGTGCTTTCGGGTCACTACATTCCGAAGCCTTCCGTGGTGGTCTGCCGCTTCAGACTCAATAGTCACTCTCGCCAACCGGAGGAGTCTATCAGCGACTACACTGCATCACTGAAAAAGCTTTCAGCAAACTGTGAGTACGGCACCTTCCTTCCTGACATTCTGCGGGACAGACTCGTTTGCGGCATTAATGACGCGTCAATGCAACGACGCCTGCTTGAAGAGCCAAACCTGACGTTCGAGTCAGCAGTCAAGCTCCTAAATGCAATGGAGACGGCTAAAAGAGACTCAAGCATGTTGATGCAAGCTCAGGGCATGATCGAAGCGCTGACAGTTCACGGTGCGATGAGCAAGCAAATGAAACAGACGATAAGTTGTTATCGCTGTGGAGAGCCGCACTACGCAACAGTATGCCAGCACGCCAAATCCCGGTGCAACGCATGCAGCAAGATTGGGCATCTGGCCAGAGTATGCCGCTCAAAGGCTGCCGACACGAAGCAAAAGAAAGTGTCAAGGAAGCACAGTACGCAAAGGCAAACAAAGCAGCCAGTTCACAGCCTTGAGGACAGTGGAAATCTTCCTGAAATCCAGTCACAGGTCTACGAGACGTGGCAGATGAACAGCGAGAAAACAATTCCTCCGTTTGTAGCAGTTTTGCAAGTCGCAGGCAGGCCTCTTAGAATGGAGCTAGACATGGGGGCCAGTGTCTCCGTAATAGGGGAGACCGCATTCCAACAGCGGTTTCCCAAGCTCTCAGTAGATCCATCAGACGTAATTCTGAAGAGTTATTGCGGAAGACTGACAGCCGTTAGGGGCAAGGTTACCGTTTCAGTCCAATTCGGACAAAGAGAGGCAACACTGCCTTTGTTTGTAGCTCCGGACCAGTGTCCAACCCTTCTCGGACGAAACTGGATCAGTGCGCTTCAGCTCGACCTAAATGACGTCAGATCCGTTGACTCACTTGCGAGCGTTGACGAGCTGCTTACTTGCTACAAAGAAGTATTTTCGGACGGACTAGGAACATTCAAAGGTGTGAAAGCCAAAATTGTTGTCAAGGAAGATTCACCTCCAAAATTCTTCAAACCACGAACGATTCCTTTTGCATTGCAAGACAAAGTTGCAGAGGAATTGCAAAGAATGCAACGAGAAGGGGTACTTACACCCGTCAGAACGTCTGAGTGGGCAGCCCCAATTGTTCCTGTGCTCAAGCAAGACGGCCGCGTGCGCATATGTGGCGACTTCAAGGTCACAATTAACGGTGCCATAGTGCTGGAAAAATATCCTGTGCCGCGAGTCGAGGACCTATGGGCGAAACTTTCAGGTGGCAAAAAGTTTACGAGGCTGGACCTGAAAGACGCTTACCAGCAGGTAGAACTTGACACGAGCTCACAGAAGCTAGTGACCATCAATACGCCTCAGGGCCTCTTCCAGTACACCAGACTACCTTTCGGAGTAGCTTCAGCGCCGGCCATATTCCAGAGAGAAATGGAAAATTTGCTACAAGACATGCGCCATGTCACCGTGTACTTTGATGACATCTTGGTAACGGGATTGGACGACGCAGATCACTTGAGCAACGTAGCCAGTGTACTACAGCGTCTACAGGAAGCAGGCCTCAAGCTCAAGCTAGAGAAGTGTTCATTTCCAGTGACAGAAGTTGAGCACCTCGGCCATTTCATAAACGCGGACGGACTGAGGCCAACACCAAAGAAAATAGAAGCTGTCGTGATTGCTCCATGTCCCAAGGACGTCAAGCAACTTCAAAGCTACCTTGGACTCATTAATTTTTACAGGCGTTTTCTGCCTAACCTTTCGACAGTTCTCCGGCCCTTGAATCTGCTACTTACAAAAGAAACTCCTTGGAAGTGGACAAGCTTAGAGGAACAAGCTTTCAGAGAAAGTAAAGTTCTCCTGACTTCTGCGCCGGTACTGCATCATTTCGATTCTTCCAAGCAAATCGTTCCCAGTTGCGACGCTTCACCGTACGGAATCAGAGCTGTTCTCGCACACCGAGATGAAACAGGGGAACGTCCCATTGCCTTCGCATCGAGAAGCCTTCTTCCAGCAGAAAAGAATTACAGTCAGCTGGACAAAGAAGCCCTTGCCTTAATTTTCGGCGTATCGAAGTTTCATAAGTATCTCTGGGGCCAAGATTTTGAAGTGGTGACTGATCACAAACCACTTCTGGGACTTCTCGGACAGGACAAGCCTATTCCCGACAGATCATCACCGAGAATGATACGTTGGGCAATTGCCCTGTCAGCGTACAAGTACACGCTTGTGTACCGCCCTGGCACCAGCATCAGCAACGCCGACGCGCTGAGCCGACTACCGCTTCCTACAGAGCCAGGCACAGTACCAAAGCCTGCTGATATCTTCATGCTTGAAAGTACATATCCTCGACTTCTTTCACCATCCGCCATCGCCAAAGCTACAGATCGTGATCCTGTTATGTCACGCCTACGACTGGCGCTCCTTACTGGTGAAGAGCTGCCAATAGGAACTGATTGGACACTATTTCAGAAGAACCGTACAGAGTTCAGTGTTCATGAGAACTGCGTCCTGCGAGGAACACGAGTCGTCGTTCCTAAAGAACTACAAGCAGAAGTTCTTGATCTCCTTCATGAAACTCACCCAGGTGTGGAAAAGATGAAAGCAGTTGCACGGAGCCACATTTGGTGGGAAGGACTTGACAGCAGCATTGCACAGAAAGTGCAACTTTGCAAAATCTGTCAAGAACACCAGAGAATGGGACGGAAAGTACAGTCTAATCCATGGCCGTTTCCGAAGCAACCATGGTCTAGACTGCATGTTGACTTTGGTGGTCAATTTCAAGGACACTACTTTTTCGTCCTAGTTGATGCCTACTCTAAATGGGTAGAGGTGGTTCCCGTTCATGCACCTTCAGCGGACGCCACAATTCGATGCCTGCGAACCATATTTTCCACGCATGGCATTCCAGACATCATTGTCTCCGACAACGGCCCCGCATTCACCAGCGAGAAGTACGCTGACTTCCTGAGCAAGAACGGCATTCGGCGAATCCTGATCCCACCATACCACCCAGCATCGAACGGAGCAGCGGAACGCGTCGTGCAAACAATTAAGGGGAAACTCAAGAAGGCGGCGCCTGGAGATTTCCAAACAAACATCGACAGGATCCTGCTTTCCTACAGAACAACGCCGCACGCGTTTACTGGGTCCCCTCCCGCTGAGCTCCTCATGGGCAGGCAGCTGCAAACGCCCATTCAGCGAATGCACAACAGCCTAAGGGCGCATGCGGACTTCAAGCAATTGAAGCAAAAGATGCGCTGCGACAGTAACGCACGCAAAAGCTGTTTGCCTTCGCCCGGCGAGCCCATCTTTGTTAGAAACTTCCGACCAGGCCCAGCTTGGATTGCCGGAACGGTTCGCCATCCCACAAGTTCTTCGTCGCTTCAAATAGAACTCGAAGACGGAACGCTGTGGAACAGGCACGCGGACCACGTGCGACCGCGAAGGACGCCCGGCGTTCTCTCAGACGACGAGGAGCCTCCTCCTGCACTAGCAGCGACAACGGATATAGAACAGCTGTCCCTACCTCGCTGCTCATTAAGCACCGAGCCGTCTACAACAGCCTCGGCGCGGCAACAGCAGTCAAGTGCGGCCCCTTTGCACCCCCAGCTTCGTCGGTCTACCCGGGTCCGGAAGCCTGTTATCTACTACGGACTGTAGAGGCGTAAACAAGACACGGCTCGTCCCCAGTGCCGTGCAGCAGGCTTCATAGCAAAGAGAGGGGTGTGACGATTCCCCAAGGCAGCAGGCGCCAAGGACACCGCAGGCGCCTTCTCAGCGGCACCCAGCTGCACGGGGAAAAAGGGAGAGGGAAAAGATAATAAACGCTCCCCTGCTTTTCAAGGAGAGGGGCCAGTCTGACCCCCGCCAGCAACGCGTACTGTCGTTTTACGGGGCGCTCTTCCCGCGCCCTCGTTAGGGCACGTCGGTGACCCGTTCCGGCATTCGCTTCTATGCTCACCTCCTTACAATACTATAACAATAACTGAAGTAATCTTCTGCACTAGCGGAAA
The DNA here is from genome assembly GCF_052857255.1 of Amblyomma americanum. NCBI lineage: Eukaryota > Metazoa > Arthropoda > Arachnida > Ixodida > Ixodidae > Amblyomma > Amblyomma americanum. Next base: position 235,283,236 of record NC_135497.1, read on the forward strand.
GGAACAGCAGTTTACAATTTGTAGCGAGGCGCTGGAAGTGGCAAGGAAATCCTTTTAATTAAAACATGCAGTTAGTGACCGCAGATCCGGGTCGCGCGAGTGAAATAATTACAAGATGAAGGATTGGGTGGAGCTCATTTGAGAGGTACTCTCAGATCACGAACAGCTGTTTACTAGAATTCCTCAAGAAAAGCATAAAACAGCTGCATCTTACCGGTACTCAGCTATGGGGCACAGACGTGGATGCTGACGAAAAGGGTTCAGTCGCCGCGGTGGCTGAGTGGTTATGGCGCTCGGCTGCTGGCCCAAAAGACGCGGGTTCGATCCCGGCCGCGGAGGTCGAATTTCGATGGAGGCGAAATTCTAGAGGCCCGTGTGCTGTGCGATGTCAGTGCATGTTAAAGAACCCCAGGTGGTCGAAATTTCCAGAGCCCTTCACTACGGCGTCTCTCATAGCCTGAGTCGCTTTGGGACGTTAAACCCCCATAAACCAAACCAAACCAAAAGGGTTCAACTTAAATTGAAGACCACCCAGTGAGGTATGGAAAGGAGGATAACAAGTGTAATATTAAGACATATAAAGATAGCAGAGTGGCCGGATCAGTGAACAATCATGTGTTAATGATATCCTAGTCGAAAACAAGAAGAAATGGACTTGGGCAGGGTATGCAATGCGAAGGCAAGATAACAGATGATCGCTCAGGGTGACAGACTGGATTCCAAGGGATGGGAAGCCTAGCTGGGGGCGGCGAAAGTTAGGTGGGCGGATGACAGGGTGGCCGCAGCTGGCGCATGACAGGGTTAATTCCAGAAATAAGGGAGAGGCCTTTGTCCTGCAGTGGACGTAGTCAGGCTATTATGACGACGATTTTATGTTAAATTTAAGTTATTTTAACATGTTTTATAATGTCTCTACAAGCGAATCCCGTACATGGTGGTTCATGCGAACTTGTCTTCTTGCTGAAGTTTCGGTGCAAAAGCAGATTTTGAAGACCGTGTTGAACCCGCCGCGGTGGCTCAATGGTTAGGGCGCTCAGCTACTGATGCGGAGTTCCCGGGTTCGAACCCGACCGCGGCGGCTGCGTTTTTACGGACTAAAAACGCTAAGGCGCCCGTGTGCTGTGCGTTGTCAGTGCACATTAAAGATCCCCAGGTGGTCGAAATTATTCCGGAGCCCTCCACTACGGCACCAATTTCTTCCTTTCTTCTTTCACTCCCTCCTTCATCCCTTCCCTCAAGGTGTGGTTCAGGTGTCCAACGATATATGAGACACATACTGGCGCCATGTCTTTTCCCCAAAAAACCAATTATTAAAAGACTGTGTTGACGGCCTGGTCGTCTTCTTCGTGAGCATGGAGATTTCCGCGATCCCCGTCGTCTTTCACGTTTCTCTTTTAGACACTTCATCCGTTACGTCAAGAAGTACTCCGCTTAAAAAGTAATCAAGCATTTGATTTACACCGTGTTTACGCCGCCAGCCCAGTCAAGGAGTGACAGCGAGTTCTCCTGGTAGTCGTTGGACAATGCTTCTTCTAATTCCAAAGCAATCACTTTTGCCTTTTTTTTTGTGAGGGCTTCAGTGGACTTTACACCGCGAAAGAACGTATCGACTATTATTGCCCAGTAACCTACCTCTAATCAGACGCAAGCTGACCTAGTGGTTGTAAGACGGCCTTCTGAGGCCATTCCCCTTGGTTCCATTCTTCCATACAAGGCAACTGAACAAATTTTCTCCAATTTTCATTACTCTATTTGTTTTCGTTGCTTTCTATGGGTCAATCATTTAAGAAAGTTGCCACCTGCTCTTCGTATATCAACTTATTCTAGACATAGCGTGATGTAGAAAAAGAAAGATATCTTTGTGCCGCTATTGAACAATCTTTCCAGTGGTTCTAGAGTAATCCTGAATATCTCGCGACAGACACCTGCGCTTATCTGCCGCCGCGGTGGCTCAGTGGTTATGGCGCTCGGCTGCTGGCCCGAAAGACGCGGGTTCGATCCCGGCCGCGGCAGTCGAATTTCGATGGAGGCGAAATTCTAGAGGCCCGTGTACTGTGCGATGCCAGTGCACGTTAAAGAACCACAGGTGGTCGAAATTTCCAGAGCCCTTCACTACGACACCTCTTATAGCCTGAGTCGCTTTGGGACGTTAAACCCAATAAACCAATAAACCTTGCGCTTATACCACCGAGTGACGCGGAGATACGACGACTACGCGTTCTAAGTTAAAACATTTCATGGTGCCCACGCAACCGTCGTAGATCTACGACACAAACTATACTCACGCTCCTTTTCTGGCTCTTTTCTATGGCCGCTCGTTTTTGCTGCACAATACAGTTTGCATCCGTATGCTTGCGTCATGTGCCTTTTGATTGCACAGAAACTGGTTACCATATGCCTTCATCGCACGACTCTTTGTTGTGGAATCATTCAATGGTTTCTCGCTTCAAGTAATAGTTACCGGCTAGATCGAACCATAGTTTAAAAAGGCAGCTGTTGTTTTGCGCACATAAACTGCTCACAGTTCTTACGCATATTTCAAATCACTCATTCTAGAGTGCATGTACAGACAGAAAATCGATCCTAGCTTTTCCCATTGCTGAGAAGTGGGTGTTGACAACTTTCCGTGATACTGGTACTGATTACATCATAGATTGCTCCAAGCTGCTGCATGGACCAGAATTATTCACGAGGTTCTTGTGCTGAAAAGCCATATGGAACTGCGCATACAGTGCATTGGGTTGAAATCCAGGGTTCGACGGAAACCCGTCTGGTCGGGTATGTTCCTGGCGGAAAATCTTCAAGCGCCGACCAATCGTTCAAAAGATGACGTTTCGGCCCCGGCTTACGGGGACCGAAATAACGACCAGACGTGTTTCCGTCGAACCCTGGATTTCATCGCACTTCGTGAGGCGTATGGCCAACCGATCATCACTGAGATTCGCCGCTTCATTTCATTAGAAACCCGTGCATCAGCATTTCAAGGTCATCTTCAATTCAACTTAACCTGCAAGGCACGGGATGTGATTCCTCGCTCCTTACGCCTGAACAGGCCCGTTGCAAGCCGCTTTGGTGGTCACGTTGTTTCGAAAGCCGAACGCAAAAAAAAAAAATTGTGAACAAGGCCCCCGTAAGCCGGGGCCGAAACGTCATCTTTTTAACAACTGTTCGGCGTTTGAAGATTTTCCGCCAGTGCATTGCGTTGCATTCAGTGCGCGTTGATTATTTAAGCCAAAAACAGCTACAAAGTTCGCACAACTGTCTAAAATATTCAATGCAACAAACGACAAGTTATTGTGATAGTGTTACGCACCAAGAATTTTACTTCATAACACATGACATACTAGACAAAAACTGCTACAAAACAGGGCTACTGAGCGAGGCTCTGAAAGAGAAACTCGTCGTTCAGGCGCTCTGAATTATTGAGAATATTTGCACAATGCTGATCGATAAATAACATTGCACACAACCCGACTCAAAGGTTTACGAATGACTGCTGCACATAGTGCATTTAAAATTGAAGCCCTACTTTCCATTTCACGAATATTGTTCATAATCATAATCCTAACGTCCACTGCAGTACAAAGACCTCCCCATATCTCACCTCGAATTTTTTTACTTCTTAATAATCGAATCGACCACTTAATTTATTTAAGAATTTTGGGATATCCACGATCAGTTCATAAACAGAGAGCTGTCCTGAAAGAAACTAAATAGCGCGCCACGGCTTTCGCCGTGCAATAACGCTCTAAGGTGCGTAGGCAAGTCAGATAGACCATCTTTGGCAATGCTCTACCTTCCACATATTTCTTAAAATGTGTCGGTAGGCGCTCCCTGTTCCCGGTGTCTATACATGTTGAGACGAGAATAATAAATTTTTCATCACTGTTCATAAAAGAATGTTTGACTACTATCCGCATTTAATAAAATGAGCAAACATTCAGTCTTCAAGTGATGATAAGTCATGACAAATGCGATAGGTCGATTTCAACAGCACTCGGGCATCCAGTGGGTACCGCATAGCATTGGAGCTTCATGCGGCCCATGCTCATTGCCTGTGCGTGGGGCCCTGCAAGCAATCGTTAATTTGAAGTCACTGTTGCTAGAATAACACTCGAGGGGTATTCGTTAAAAGAACTGAGTATGCCGTCACCTTGGCGTGCTGCGCCGCGATTTCAGCGTTGGCGCCGCAGCCGTAAAGGCAAGAATTATCGGCGCGGAACGCAACGAAGCCATCTCCGGGGTTCTGCTTCTAATCAAGCGCCTTCCGGCGTACTTACATTCGCGGCACCAGCCTTAGTGCGGAGGCGAACGGAGCCATTTCGTTAATAAATCCGGCTTAAATGCAATAAGCACAGCGGAGATGGTAGCATGTACTTGCACGCGCAACTTAACGATTAGGCTCATTGGTACTATTGGGGGCAAAACTGTCACAGAGACGCAAACCGCTATCTAGGCGCATCAATATAATACCTGCCAATGACCACCTCCTTTGACTTTCATACTTTGGAGCAGGTTAGTTGATCATTCACCTCCACAAGGGTTGTCATGAGCCACTGGCTATTATAGCAGATCTGTTGGCTTTGGTTGCCGCTCAAGTGTCCTGGAAACTTTTGTCCCTGATAGTGCATATTAATTCCGTTTACTATTACCCGCACAGAAAGATGAGGAGGGCGAAAAGAGAGAAAAACTTAGAGAATGAGCTGTGTTCAAACGAAGGTTTATTGGGAGAGGCCTAATCTAAATTCACGATTTCCCCAAATTCCGTAGAATACCGAACAACGAATACAAGAGCGCAGAAATAAAAAAAAAATAAATGTTTTAGTCCAGGACTGGTGAAATTTGATTCAAGAGGCAAGCATTCTTCGAAGGACTTCACACGCAACCAATGCTGCCACCACAGTCCTCGCTTTCGAGAATAGATCCCCCGGACCTTAGGACTGACCACGAGCGAAGAGCTTTCCCGGAACGGAGTCCAGCAGTAACGCTTCTTCGGGGTCTGGTACCGGGCCCTACGGATGCTGGGTGGTTTTACACCCTTTTAAGGGACGATAAACGCCAGCGTACCCGCCGCCATCTCATTCATGATGGCCACGACCACTTCGCTGTCCCGGCAGGCCAGGACATCCACACGTTTCAGATGTTCCTCGGACTGCGTCACAAAGAGCAGTGGCGGTTGCACGTCGGAGCCCGCTCCGCCCAGGATGCCCGTCGAAAGCACTGCACAGTTGAGCGTGGGCTCCGGCGGCAAGGCCCGTATCAGCTCCTGGACGATTACCGAGGACATCAGAGGGCGCCTAGAGCATCGCCGTGGCACGCTTGGACGTCGTACTTGAAACGACACGCGTGGTTCGAAGGCCATGTCCAACAGTGAGTCGCCTTTGCCCAGCACGAAGAAGCAGGCCTTCTCAGATGATACCTCCTCGTTTCCTAGAAGGTCTGACGTGCGCAGTCCATGGGGAGGCGGTCGATGCTGGCACTCCCGTGAAGTGCCGGGCGCGCTGCCTTTCTCCAGCGCCTCCAACATCAGTTGCATGGCTACGGCTAACGTGCTGGAATTGGTACGGGCTCTGGCGTCAAAGTCCCTCCTTGCCAGCAGATAACTGACGACGTACATCTCGATGGGACTGGTCTCGATGTAACTGGCACCCCAGTGATCTTCGGTAGCAAGTCCCAAAGGCACACAGGTCATGAATCCACGCTGTGCGGGAGCCTGCGTTCGCTTAGTCGCACCACTGCAAAGTGTTCGTACTTGGCAGAACCGAAGCCAATAGAGACGTTACTGAAACTTCCACGTCAGTGGACCGCGATGGCAATAGTGCTACTGGCAAAACATTTTGAGTAACTAGGCATCCTCTCATATGCCTTACATTCGACAAAGTACATGAGGGACTGATGCAGACATTCCTTTTTTTCTTTTACTGGCGTGTCCTCAATAAAATGTGCATTTAATGACGCTGTCGTCCTCCTGTGTTCAGTATGAACACGCGCGGCTTTGCATTGTTCGTCAACTTTTACGTTTCCTTTAGGCACTTCTTTTTCGCTACTGTGTGCCCAATGTTGAGTGACTTCGTGTATTTCCAGGTTCACTACGCTGCTCGTTCCCGGCGCTAGTCCCTTAGACTAAAAAGTTTTACGAGCTTTTTTTCTAGTAAGCCACGTAAACCAAAAAAAAAAACATTGCTGTGGGCTGATTTCGATTCGCCAATACCCAAAGACAGTGAAGGCGAGGTGGGGGGTCTCATACCCTTCGTCAATATTAGAGGGGTGCCTGAGACCCTCCGAGATCCCCCTGACTTTAAGCCTTAGGTGACACCGAATGCATCAAACCAGGATATATCGAATTATTGTCTTTATTGAACAGCCAAAGCATCCCCAAGAAAATTCCATGCAAAAGTATTCGTGTTTGTCGAACTCGTGTTGAGCAGAAAATTCATATCGAATGGTGCGCCGCGCCCCTGCAAGCGGCAAGTTCTCCTAACGGCACTTCCGCGATCACTTTGTCCGCAGTGCCGGGTCGAATGCGCAGCCGCGGTGACCTGCTGGCAGCCCTACTCACGGGAAGACGCTGTATGACCACGTAACGATGGGAACAGTGGTGACTGGCGAGGCTGAGGGAGTACTGGCTGAGGGAAACCTTCGGTCTGACGTGCACATTTTGCACAAGACACTGCTGCCATGCGGTGAAGCAAACGTTGCGGAAATTTGCTGCAGTACTTTAATTTTTATAAGAGATTATTTGCGTTATAGTGTACTGATAACAGGATTACACCTCTTATGATAGATGGTGGCTAGCTCCAAATCACCGTTCGCTTCGGCTTAGATGCGGAGCAGGCGCGCTGGTAGTCCGCCGGCGTGCGGTGCGTCGCTGCAGCGTGTACTCAATATTCTTGTTTTTATGCTAAGCTTGTCTATTGTCATGTTTTACATTTAAGATTATGGACAGATCCAACTATTTCGCGACCGCCTTATTTATTTCGTGATTTGACGTCACGCTTGCCATTACAGAGCGCGGACCATATCTTTCACAGTGCAGGCTGGAGTAGGTGGGGATAAGAAAAAAAAACGAAAAATCGGGCAGGTTTTCGCCACGATTCTGGTCTCAAACATGGCTAAGTGCAGCCGAAGCGCGAAATAACACCCATTAATTGACGAGAGAACGACAGGACAAACATGGTAGCCACTATGTAATATATGACGTCGGTGCAGCCACAGGTGTATACAGGACCGACCGCGATTGACTCTGCCGTGTTTCAGCTATTGACTGCGCACTAACCCGGGAGTAATTTAGGACTTCTACGGCACGCACGGGTATGAGTTCAAATTCCAGCGTGTCCAAATTCCAGCGAGATCGTCAATCGCCTGCACACACGCGCGTAGGAAGCGTGACGCTCAGCTGTCTGCAATCCTACACTGAACACCGCAGGCGAAGCGTGTTTTCACGTGCTGTGTTTGTTCCTCTCTCTCTCTGCCCACGCTGACGTCCTTCTGTAAGCATCATATTCGTCCTCCACGTCCCAGAGGACGCAGAGGACAATTGTTCGGAGCAAGCTGATCCACATGTCTGCAGCATCGCGTCATCACTCCGCGAGTGTGCTACGATCCGCAGCGTGAATTCACCGCCGGGAAGTAATACGCTACTGATCCCCGAGCGCCGATTTGTGCCGGCGTGGTCCGTGTATGGGCACCTTGGTGGAAAGGGCGAAACGTCCCGAAGCGCGGCGTAGAAGGTAGAGGTCAGAGCAAACGGCGCCACTGAGGCGGTGCGTTGCGCGGCGGGCATGCGCGCGATTCGGCGCCGGATCACATTGCAGTACGGCTCGTGAGAGCGCTCTGGAGCAATTCATCTGCACGTCACCGCGCGTGCTTCAATCTGCTTTTGACGCAGCTGTAAAAATTTTCAATTTCCGCCCTTCATTCACTGAAGCAACCCTGAACGGCCGCGCTTACGGCGCGCCACCCGCAGTGTACGTTGAGTCAACACGGCTTATTTTTAACCGAATTCGCTATAATATTGGAATTAACATATACGTCACCTAACGCAGGCTGTCCCGCACATTTTACCTTACTGTATCGGTTTAATGGGAAGCTTAGCAGTTGGCTGAATATATAATTATCTGCTGATCTGCGAATTATTTCTTAATCGATTAATTAGCCGATGGTGTTTTATTTTTATGGCTCAAGGGCATCTGTGGCAAAAGAGTAAGAAGAACAAGAACAGTGGTCGACACAGATTGAGTGCGTACTTATTAATGAGGCTGAATGGCTGTGAGGCCATCTTCGTATTTCTCCGGCTTCAGTAATGAGAGCAAATTGCAGAGAACGTCCAGCATTTAGGTTTAGCTGTGCACGTGGCTTATCAGCAGACAACGGTAAGCACTACGCGAAGAAGGGGCTCTTCCTCACTTAGGAGACAGAAAAGCACATCATCCTCGGTTAGCCGAGGGTGAGGTTTGTTTTTCTATAATAATAATAATAATAATAATAATAATAATAATAATAATAATAATAATAATAATAATAATAATAATAATAATAATAATAATAATAAAGAGGAGAGGCCTTAATCATTTACAAGAAGAAAAACATTCTTGCTTGCAGGTGCAATTTATTTCTTATCGTCGTTGCAGGTCCGGTGTTCTGTAATTACCCATTCGATAATAATCATGCATGTACACTGAACTAAAGGATAGCCGGCACCAGGTCATGTTGAAAAGAAGCGCGAAAACAACAGAAATGTTTAGCGTAGTGGAGACGCTCTTGCGTAGACGTGTACTGGTTTACCGGACGCCGGCTGCGCTCGCGCAATGGCCCCGCCTGGCCGCGCCCCTACCACTGCGCGTTCGCAGCTGGCGCCCGGTAAACCAGTACACGTCTACGCAAGAGCGTCTCCACTACGCTAAAAGTCTGATAAAACACACAAAGATTTTCAGCGTCCGTGTCCGCGGGTTCCCTTTCTACTTTGGCACGGGGTGCTTGGATCGGTTCAACATAGCCAGGGTACCTAGCCAGGGCAAAGAAATAGAAGACCTCATACAAATCAAATCAGATCTTTATTTTCCATCAGGTGCTACAGATGGAGGGGCCACGGAAAAAAAGCTGCCACTTGGCAACTTGACGAGTCCGCGGACCCATATATAAGGCAGCGTCTAGACAGCACCATAGCATAAACAAGCGATAAACAAATCAAGACACTTGATCAAAGCAAAATAAAAGAAAAAGTCCTGAGCCAGATCAATCAAACACCGTAAGCACAAAAGAATGAACAAGCGATAAGCATATCAAGACACTTGATAAATGCAGAAGAAAAGAAAAAGTCCTGAGCTAGATTAAACAAACACCAGAATAGATGAAATCACGTTAGTCAAAGAGCAAACAGGTCTCTAAGTGTAACAGTGGAACAACTAAATAAATCAAAATTCAGTGACTGATAATAGTTTAAAAGAGATGGCAGAGAAAAACACAAACGCTCCATACCAGAATTCAAGCATGGTACAGCAACCTTCCAGTTTTCTACACGTCTAGTATTATAACATTTCTCATTTCTTTCTAAATGTGCCAAGGCATCGAGGCTATGAATATTTTTTTTTCACTTCATATTTAAACCTAGCACTCAAACGGTAGCGGTATAGCTTGTGAGATGTAATAACATGTGCCCTGTGAAAGAATTCTGCAGTGGTTGCATTATAACCAGCATTGCACACGTGGCGTAGATACCGTTTTTGCATATGGAATATTTTTTGTATGTTAGAGAAAGTAGTTGTGCCCCAGACAAGTTGGCAATAGTTGACGTGTGGATAGAAAAGAGAATTATAGACCAATATTTTTGTTTTAGTAGAAAGCATGTATCGGAGACGACCGACTACACCGGTTATTCTAGCAAGTTTGGCTAATACAAAATTCACGTGCGATTCCCAGGACAGATTAGCAGTGAATATAACGCCTAGACATTTAAACTGGTCAACAATGCCAACAGGAGGAGAGTTTAAAACAATATTGGCATGAGGAGAAACAGGTTTATTTTTCGGCCGGAAGGCAACTGCTTTTGTTTTATTTTCGTTAATATTCATGTAATTTCGATAAAGACCATTGCTGCAGTTTGACTATGGTATTATTGCAATCAGTGATAAGTTTATCGATGTTATTACCAGAAAAAAATGTGCTGGTATCATCTGCGTATATAATAAATTTGGCGTTCTGATTAGTGTTAACAATATCATCTATAACAGGTTAAATAGAAGGGGCCCAATAAGCTGCCTTGTGGAACACCACAAGGCAGTGGCAGCACTCGTGATCGCGAGTTGCTTATTTGGACTACTTGACATCGATGAGATAAATATGATTGCAATAACTGTACTCCACACCCTCGTATACCGTAAAAGTCCAGCTTCTGCAGCAGAACATCGTGATTCACCAGGTCGAATGTCATGGAAAAATCGACAAATAGGCTGAGTACTATTGCTTTGCGTTCAAACTGTATTAAAATATACTCTTTCTGGTGAAGCAGAGCTAATTCTGTAGACATATTCTTCCTAAACCCAAACTGGTGTTTCGTTAATATTTCACACTGATGAACAAAATTTACAAGCCTACAGTGTATTATTTTTTCAAGGGGCTTAAAAAATATAGGTAAGGTAGACACCGGACGGTAATTGCCCAATTCATTTCGGCTTCCCTTTTTAAAAAGCACTACTACTTTTGTGGTTTGCATTTGCACTGGAAATGTCGATGTCGTCAGACATTTATTAAAAATATGCGTATTATTATTATTTCGTAACCTGCTCTGACCCTTTATTATTATTATTATTATTATTATTATTATTATTATTATTATTATTATTATTATTATTATTATTAGTAGTAGTAGTAGTAGTAGTAGTAGTAGTAGTAGTAGTAGTAGTAGTAGTAGTAGTAGTAGTGTACGTGCGGCGCGGTTGGCGGCAAGCGCGCTTTGAAGGACGGTGCGAAAGAGGGGTGAAACCCTTTCCTGTCTCCATAGGTGAAAGCGAAAGAAGAAAGAGGGGAAGAGTTCCCGTAGGATTCTAGACAAATTTCGATATTCTGCGACCCTTTAACGTGCACTGACATTGCACAGTGCTTTGCCTCGTTTTTGCATCTCGCTTCCATCGAAATACGGCCGCCGCCAAACTCCCTAAACGCAATGTGAAGCCTGTTAAAGGTGGCGCTGACTACCGCACCAAACCGACAAACAAAGTAAGTGTATTGCTCCACGCTTACGCATGCCTTTTCGTCACGTGATCACTGCTGCGACCCTAGATAAAATGGCGACTGGCGGTAGTCGTCATTGTTGTCTAAAGATGAGAACGAGGTTGAAGGCTATGTTGTGGCTGCTACCTTGCGTTTCACTTGCCCTGCTGGTTGCAGAAGGTAAGTGGAAGTGTCCGTATGCATTTTATTGCTTGATATTAATTGTATTCTCTTTGATCAGGGCCATTTGAGGTTAAGATTTGACTGTTTTGAGCGGCAGTATGTTTTTCTTTTTTGCTTCACTGTTCCGACTGCTGTTTGCTTCGCTTTACGTCTGCGTTTTTGTAAATGGGTTGGGTTTTTGTGTGTGGCATTGCTGATCATTTCCTGGGTGTTTTGATCTTGATCTTGGAGAGATCATTTCACATGGTGGATACTTTGGCCTGGTAGCTGCACGGCGGAGGAGTTGCCTCCTTGTGTACTAAACTGTTTTGTTCAGAACGGAGGCACATTAGCTGCCCTGTCAAATGCAAAAGCATTTCGTAACCTTTTGTGCTTCAAAGTTCTGTCTCAAATGCTGCCACCGATTTGTGCGAAACAATTTGTGCCCCGCCATTGCGTAGTTCATCAATTATATTAAACAGGGTGTGGAATCATGCCTGCTTCAAGGTTGTTAAATAAGATTGACAAAACGTTTTTGAGTTTTTACTACTTTTTTTCTTCAAGTTTCACAAGTAGCGACAAAAATACTGTGAACTGGTCCGTGATCGCGACCACGGCATGTCTTGCTGCACAGCTGTACGACTTTGTTGTGACGAGTAAGGTGCGCGATACGCGCGGTCTTGTTGTCTCAGTACTGTAAACTGTGCTGGTAACTTTTATCACTGATATTGTCACAGACAGAGTTACTACGCAGTGCAATTTCAGTAAGGCATCTATTACTGTAAACTGCATGTGTATAGAATGTAGTAAGGTCTTCTGCTTTTGCTGGCCTTTTGAAACGCAGCGGTCGCCGCAGCTCTGGCCAAGAAGATATTGAAGATTTTCGTGCATGTCGACCCCATTCAATGCTGAGATATTAATGTGAAGCACTTATTTCATGTAATTTGAAAGTTTACTAATTTGCACAACTTCAGCAGCTTTTGTGCAGATTGGTTAACTCTTGTTTTCCCTTTTGGCAGAAACCAATGTTCTTTTAAAAGGTTGGTGCCTTACGTTCAATTTCAAGTTCCAGTTGGGTCCGTGATGCAGTGTTCAAGCATCTCTTTGAGCTGGGGCACTGCCACTTCAGTGATTTTTCAGTGCTTTCATGTTGAAGCCGAGGACAATAGGTAGCCACCATTGGCACTAGCACAGTGTTCTTCCACTAAGGCTGTGCCACCCTGAGACCTGGTCACTACTATGTACCTCTTGCACATACCTTGCTTACATAGTAGTGGCTTGCAGGCCCGGTAGTTTTTGATGACTGAAAATGTGAAGGCTTCCAGTGCCTACTTGATTTCATATAAATTTCTCTTAAAGGGACACAGGAGTAATTGAAGTTGGCTTGTATCGATAGAATACCAGCTCCTGATCACAAAAACGCCACTCTTATTGAAAACAAAGCTCTTGCAAGGTAGAAAATAGCAAGAACCAAAATACAGGTATTGCCGTCACAGGCCAATCTTGCAAGTACAAATGTGATGACGTCATAGGACAAGAGATGCCACCTTGGAGGAGTTCTCCTTCCTACGTGGAAGCCACGAATTTCTGAGGCTGGCAAAGGAAGGTTGTGCGGTTCAATATTGAAGTAAGTTTTGTTTTGAAACCGATAGTGCACTTTTATCACATAGGGAAGTAAAACAAAAGACAACCTGAATGTTGGAAGCAAAGCAAACTGATGCTTGGCAGCGCCACAGGCAGCCAGGAGAGTTTCGATTTGTTATGGCACTTCGCGTGCCCCGTGGTTTTGTTTTTGATGCGCCTCGATTTACAAGTGCCGAACAGCAGAGGAACTCCAAGTGCCACTTCAAGTGCTAGTTAACCTTTGAAGGAGCCTGTTAAGGCTGGTCAGATGATCACCACGGTCAATGAAAAACTATGATGGCACGGTGGTCGGTGATCGTACAAGGCATTTACCAGTATAAGGAGCACTTGTGTCTTCATATGCTCGCCCGGCGAAACGTTCCCGGCTGTGCCAGTCAACTTCAAACTACTTAACGGAAATCGTTTATTAGGGACGGGAGACAGGATACACGACAGTTAACAAAAAGAGATTTGGAACCTGCAGAGACCGTGACTCTGCTCTCCTCCAAATCGTTTGTTTGCGGCTCCATTCAGTAGCTTCGGCAGTTGGGCGGAGTTGGTCTATTCTAGCTCTTGGCTAATTTAATCCATTCACAGTACACATCTGAAGGTACAGGGTCGTCCACTCTTAGTTAGAATCTCGCTCCGTGCTGCCAGCGCTCCGAGAGGCGCCTTAGAAACTTGCGCAGGAGCAGTGAGAGCCGTAGGCGGGGCCTCGCGCGTCGTCTGCTACAGTGCAGGCATTTCGCTTTGTTTTCAGCACGCACAAGTGGCTTCTGTGAAGCAGTCCTGCTCTTTAGGCCACCTTCGTAAAGGTGGCGCTTGATTTTAGTGGCAGATACATGCTCCAAACATAGCTCCACTTGCAGCTCCCGTATGGAGGTCATTGTGTTACTGTTGTTGTCGTTGTTGTTGCCTCAAATACGATGGCACATACGCACGGTAGAGGATCAGCCAGGGTTTTGTGCAGATACAAACAGGAAAAAACTCAGCCAGGTTTATTTCAAGTGGCTCATAAATATAAAGGAACCTGAGAGAAAAATAAAATAGCGAATTTTGAGAGATCTTTAAGAAATCGGCATGGAAATAGAGGAAACAAAACGTTGTGAGTTGAATAACTAAATTTTAAAGATTAATCAGAAAGAAAATAATTTTGAGAGGCAAGGGAAAGCATTGAAAAGTTAACACAAAAATCTCCTGGTTTCAATAATATACTTGTGAAGAAGCTGACACACCTGCCTAATGGCATGCCCTTTGATGGCTGCATCGAAGGAGAGGAGGACGGGAAGAATAAATGGCAGCCCAAATTGAGCGAGAGGGCTCTGCAAAAACTGAATTCTCTGCCGTGCAAACCGCCGGCAGTAGAGGATGAAATGATCTATCGTTTCAACATCCCCGCACGACGCACATAGATTCGACGGCGTGAACCCAGAACAGCATAAATATAGATTAAGGCGAGGAATCCTGCAGCGCAACAGTGTCATGGAAACCTCACATTGTCTTGATGCGCAAGAACGTATCCTCCATGAGAATTTTAAATGTTCGAAATCCGCTGTACCGAGGATGGGTTCATGTCTCATGTAATGGTATATTTGGTAACGTTCATAACGGGTCCACCACAGCAGCTACTAGCTCTAAGTCTTCATCTTTTGTCAGCCTGCGGCGAGGCTGCCGAGGGCCATCCTGAAGCCTGCCCTCATTCCACTACGCATTTATTATTCTGTTCACTGTGTGAAATGCACAATTAGTTTGTGCTGCAATTCGTTGCTGCGAGTATCCCCTCAGACATAAATCTACAATTAGCTGCCTTTCGTCCTCCGGCACTCTCCAAATTTCGTTTAGTGCAGCCCACGAGCAGAAATCATTAAAGTGACCACACGCACCTGTGATCTCTGTCTAGACAGGCAGAAATCATATTTTGGGTCGCAGTTGTGATAAGGCAACGTTATTATAATCTTAATCGCTGAATGACTCGCGAAAGCAGTTGCACTCGCTGGGAGACAGCGGGGCAACCTGACCAGTTTACGTCTATAGGTAAACTTCGTCGTGGACATTTCGCAACCGGGAAGTTGCAATGCCACGGTACACCGGATAAACAGATTACGCGTGTACCGCTCATCCAAAAGCCTTGGTGAAACGGTTTGGGGTAGATTGAAAGGCGGCCGACTAAATTGTTCACATACCTGATTCAAGAGGTTCTGTTTCGATACGCCAGCCACACTTGGAATTTAGCGGGAACAAAGTTCGGCATCCTTATGCTACGGCGACCTGTGAACTGTAATAAATATGTGCTTAAAAACTACTTCAAGCGATGCGAAGATGAAGATTGAGGCCCTGGTAAGCCTTACGGATTGTTTTCAAATGCTGATGAGTCTACCTGGCCGTCTAACCCAATCTGTACAAAGCTAAAATGGGTGGCTGAAAATGTAGCTGCACCTCTACTACTATCAGTCAGCTCCGGTTAATTTTCGTTGCGCCGTGATTTCAGCAGATAAAATCAGTCGTTTGCTATCATTTATTACCAGCTGCACAGCAAGACGCCAAATATTTGAAATATTTGCTGAACCTAGTGCTGCTGCAGTAGTAGAAAGCTTCGACTATTACGTGGCACGCATTTTCTCCTCAGTGTTCTCATTTGTGGGTTTCAACCCAACCAGGCAAGCAGTAGACATTGCTACTGCTGCTGCAACAGGATAAGCTCACCTGATAGGCTTCTCAGCAGTCTTTTCTTTAGTCTAAAGTGTTTCACCAATCGGCGTTATGCGGACGCAGTGCAAAAATTGAAGCCCACTTCACCGCAATACAAGGCGCACTGTAGCAGACGATGCGCGAAGCCCCGCCTATGGCCCTCACTGCTCCTGCGCTATAGTTTCTATGGCGCCCGCCAGAGGCGCCTCGCGGATCGCCGGCAGCACGGAGCCACTATATAACTAAGAGTGGACAACCCTGTACATGCAAGTGGGCGAGATAGCCCTATCCAGTGGACCCTGTACCTCCGGAAACGCACAGAACCCGTTGAAGCGTCGTACGTCGCACTTCACTTTCAAGCCGCCAACTCCAAACGGGAGCGCCCTTGAGAACCCATTTGTTTTTAGTGCCAAAAAAAAATAAATAAATAACCTGGCCCTTGCAACCGTGGGAAACCTTCTCGACGCCGCCTGCTGCACTATGCAACAGCGCCGTTCAAGGAATCGCAATCCATTGGCCCCAAAGCCCGGCCAGCCTCCGATGGGCGCGACGCACCGACCTTGTCCTCGCCTCTCACGACTCCCTGCACTGGGGTTATGATATTTAATTAGCAACGGCTGCTCACTGAGGAATGGGGAAGCGACCCGCCGGCGCCTAACCTAACCGTGCTCCTTCAAAAGCATCGCACGCTCTGTGGGGCTGAGGTGTCTGAAATGCAGGCCGGAGTTTTTGCGAGAACTTCGTCGTCGTGTTCGGGAACGGGATCCATTGCAACCCTTGAAAGACGCCGGTGCAAACGTAAACGAAGCGACAGTAGCGACCCCCGATAGATGCCTTCAACGTTCAGCGGCAGTAGCTTTCATTTCGGCTGCTGCTAGACTGCACCGCTAGCTGCCAGAAATCACTGAGTCTGCGTTTGTCACGTTTCTCATCACTCCGTCCTATGATGTCATAAGAGTGCGCCGTGACGTCATAAGAGTGCCCAGAGTTTGAATGGGAGCGGCGAGAAAAACTTTTTCAACTTCGAATCCAAATTTTTTTTAAATAAATGCATCTTTCGCTCCCGGACAAGCGGCAACAAAGCCATGAAATGCCGAACTATCAGATTTTGCCAACAAAAAAAATTTGACAGTTCTCCTCACTGTCCCTTTAATGCGCCTGACAGCTGAAGGTAAACAAACAAGCGCATGCATTATTGTGATTCTCGTCACACTCCTCAAACAAAGGCTGAATGGACCAAGAAATCTTCCTGCCTAATGATTGTAAGAGCACAAAGCGTTGAAATAAATTGCAGGGGGCTTTAGAGCTGTACATATGTATAGGGCAGCAAGTATACATGATCTCTGCTATACACTTGTACACTTCAGTCACATGTGTTTCTCCAGAGAAAAGAATTTGCCAACTTCTGCAGTTCAGCCATTGCAGTAATGTTTGCTATCATGTCCATGTTGTGGTCGTCTTCCATTAGTGAGTGCATGCAGTAAGGGCAATGCTTCAAGCCTGTAGATTGTGACTTGACTGCATAATCGCATGACACAGGCCTGTCTGAAGCACTTGCTTATTAGGCTGTTTGCAGTGCTGTTGTGTTTTCTCAGTATTGGTTGCAGGTGCAATGGTTAGTCTTAAAGCACTCCATCGTTTTCGTTCCCAAAAAATCTTTTTTGAAATACTGTTTCTATTCCATGACTTGGTGTAGCAGGACGTAGTGATGTGTGCCCAGTTGTCGTGCTGAAATGCTGGAAGACTGATGTCAACAGGAATTTCGTAAAATGCCCACCTGTCCCACTAACTTTTTTTGCCTGATTTGTGTTAGGGCTTATTACAGTAAAATGTTTTAATGCATGGTCACTAATTCTTAAGACAAACCAGTAGATGAACTTAAGCAGCACAAGAGTGGCACATCAGGTATTTCTGTCTCTTACTGAAGTGCACAAAAGTGCATGATCTTCGAAGGGCACCGCGAACGTATCAGTAGTGCAGCATAGGGAAGCAGCTCTTGATAGCTCCGAGTAAATACCTGACATCAAATTCTAGAGTATGCAAGCTGTGTGAAGGTTCTTCACCTTTGAAGAATGCCACCACCTTATTGCCAATACAACTTAGGAAGT
This sequence comes from Amblyomma americanum, assembly GCF_052857255.1. Lineage (NCBI taxonomy): Eukaryota > Metazoa > Arthropoda > Arachnida > Ixodida > Ixodidae > Amblyomma > Amblyomma americanum. Next base: position 235,301,025 of record NC_135497.1, read on the forward strand.
GGTTTTGGTTCAGGCTGTGCATCTCATATCGATTTCTGAAGGCTACTGGACTCTATCGCTCCCAAATTTCAAAATTGGTTTTGAGGAAAGAAAGGGTGCAGTAACTGTGTCAATTCTCGGTGAACACCTCAATTTGCCTAAGGGACGGGATGAAGGAGGGAGTGAAAAATTATTGTCCTGTGCAGCCAGTCTCCCTAGTTTGAATCATATTAAACGTCTCAGCTCCCGCCTTTTTTTTTTGAGCTCAACACTGAAGGTAGGAGGAGTCAACAAACGCGTGGAATGCCTTTCAACCAGTCCCGTGGCGGCTTCGCTTTCGCTTTTTTGTTTTTAGGTTTTTTTGAATAAACAATTTTAGTCGCAGCAGACAACATAGCCGCAAATTAGGCCTACGGAAATAAAAATACACGTGGACTCTTTGATTTACGTGTCACTCCGTTGATGGCAGAGTGGCAGGCTGCCACGGGACTGGCTTAAAGGCACTCCACGCGTTGGTTGACTTTTCCTACCTTCAGCGTTGAGTTAAAAAAAAAGGCGGGAGCTAGGACGTTTAATCTGATTTAAACTAGGGAAATCGGCTGCACAGGACAATAACTAAGAATGCTCGGAACGTGTAGATCGAGTTCGCGGTAAAAAGACGAGTCCAGATTCCTCTTTAGTGCACCTTTAATGTGCACTGACATCAACACATTGGCGCCTTTTGCATTTCACCTCCATTGAAATGCGGCTGCCATGGCTGGGATTGGGCCCATATCCTTAGGCTCAGCAACCAAGAGCCCTAACCACTGAGCCACCACTGCAGGTTTGGCGCTTTGTGATAAGGAACAGCATGACTCGGCAGCCACAGCACAGCAGTGGACTGTTATTTCCTTGTGCTGACAAAGGATACTTCGGGACTTGGGTATTGCTAAGAAGGGGTTTTGAACAAACATACATAGACTTAGGGCTCTTCGTTTTTTGGATAAACTGAGGTTTGACCCACTTTTTCTACCTCGAACGGATTTTTTAAAAATTGGATAGAACCCAATTTCTCCCCAAAAATGCCCCTCCTAGCAAACCAGGTTTCCCAGTGCATAAAGTTAAAGACATCACAAGATAATTCGTGGATATCGTGTGCTTATTCCAGATGGGTGTTTTCAATTAACTGATAATTTTAAACCTCTTGCAGCTCTTGTTACGATGCAGCTTAATTTGAGGATAAGTTTGAAATGTATGTTGCTGCGATGTTAAATGAATGCAGGAGATCGTAATCTACACAGCAATATGATTTAAATAAATGAGAAAAATATCTGATTTGGTAAGCTGCTTTTCTGAATGCATCTTCCACTTTGATAGTCTTTGTGAAAATAATGAGGTCAAAATACAGTCTTAAGTTCCACGCAGAAGCAAACGCTAATAGTGCAATATCATTTCTCCAAAAGATGACATGAACAACTTGAATTATCAAGCTTTTTGCTGAATAACACAAATTGTACCCAAGTTTAAGCTGAAAATATATTGCCCAATTTTTACCCTGAATTCTAGAAACAAATAAAACCCCTGAAATTGCTACGTGGACTGCAGGTGTTTCATCATAGAGGTTTCGATACAATCTTTCAAACTGGCTAGGCACCCTAGCTTGGCTTATTGGCGGGAAATTGGTGAACGTATTTCATGTAGTGCATGAAAAAAAAAACATGGTCACAGAATAGCATGTGGCACTTGTATGATTGCTCTCTTTTTCATATGTGTTTAGCTCCTTTTCATATGTGTTTATCTGTGGTATACTCAGTATTTTGGGACTTGGCTCTCCCAGCAAGCTTCATTTAAAACGCACATCATTCAGAGTCCATCAGTGTCCTCTGTTCCTGGCGCTATTGCACAGCTGCTCTGAACAGCGCAAGAGAGAAGTAGAGACAGCCATGGAGGCACGTTTTTTGTAGGCCCTTGATGGGGCAGTGGCTGCGGTTGGCTGCTCATGTTATGTGCTTAATGTGTGGTTTTGCATTGTTCTCTTAGCACGTGAATAAATGTGCATTTAGATCATTGTGTTGAAACTATGCCATGCGTAAATCCCATGTGCATGGGATAAGCTCATTGGAAATGGCATTAGTTTTACTTAGCTGAAACATATAGTACACCATTTTTGCAGGCAATGAATGTTCCTGCAGGATTTGTGGTAATCCTTTAGACGGCTCATCTTCTTGATGCAATTGTAGCATAAGGGCTCTTGCAGGATTGTTTTGTCTGCATATAGGCAAAAGAGGCTTCCTGCTCTTCACTTATCTCATAAGGGTTGCTTTTTAGGGCTGACATCATACTTGAATGAAAACTAGATTTTTTTTTTTTTTTTCAGCTGTGTTCTGCGTAAAGTTGGTTAGATTTGATGGAGGAATCCTTGCTTTAGCTGTACCAGTTTTACATGAGTGCATTACTGTTTTATACTAGGTTAGTTTAGCCCATTTCAAGCATTAGCACCCTTTCATTTCATTTTAATGTGTAGGTCTGCTCACTCCTGCTCATGCTGCACAAACTGCTCACTTCATGTTCATAGCTTGCACTTTACTGCAGTAATGCAAAGCTGTGTACACACTGTCATGGAAATTTCTTTGGTCCCAGAGCAACTGTACTGCTCACCCACAGGTTAGCCTCTTACATTCATCATACCAGGAACATTTATTAGACAGGCACACCACAAACTACTACTCCATTAAGAACATGCACTGAATCCCCTTCATTAATATAATGTTTACTTGGTGTTGAACACATGCAGTAAAAGTGCTCTCAGTGCCACATAGCACATTTTATACAAGTCTGTAATTGCTTGACACCACCTTGACATGCCAACCACTTGAAGCACTGTTCACTTCCGTGGTTTCTTTGCAGGGAATGCTTTGGAATGCTACTGCCTCGGGAGCTGCCCTGATGGCTCCTTCAATGGTACATGTACTGCTCCACCAGATAGTGACTGCTTCAGTGCTGTTGAGGAGGTTCTCAATCCAGAAACTGGACAACTAGAACCTGAACGAACTTACGGCTGTTTACCATCTGAAGAAGGCAGCATTATGTGGGTATGTGGCTGGGCACTTAAGCCAGGAAGCTGCCGCTGTTCCTCATTTTTTTTATTCACACCTCTTGCTCTTTTGTGGAGTGGAGGGAAGGGATAGAGTGGGTGGTGACAGACGGCAAGAGGGACACCAGTCACCAATCAGTTGAGGGGTGGAGAGAATAGAGAGGGGGTACAGGGTGTTGCACTGTAATTGCTAGATTGGATCAGGAGAGTGGAGTGGGGATACGGCATGTCACATGGTGATTGATGGACTGGGTCACGTACACCACCCGCTCTCACGGTGTGAACCCATCAGCTGCAGCGGCTGCTCCGTCTGAGGGGAGCCCCAGTGTTTACGCATACTCTGCTGTGTGCATCACATTGATTGTCTGGGAATATTTGTTTGGTTATAAAATAGAAAATTACAGTTTAAATTGCAGGTAAACAGTTTGGCTATGTCGCTCCAGTTTTGGGCTGTCTTCTGCAATATTTCTTTTCTGTGGTACTTTGGCATCGCACAATGTCCACTGCATGCTGCCTTCTGCTCTTCTGCGAAGGGCATTCACAGACGTCACCGCTTTCTGCTAGCACATTTCGTCATAGGTAGCGAAGCAGTTTGTGGAATTGAGTGCTCTTCAGTTCAGATTTTGGCATCGATAGTGGCAATGGAATGCTCTTTATATTTGTCAGGCTAGCTGCACTAACAATGAGAGTATGGTTCTTATGAGCAGCTTCAATTTGAGAGCAGTTTCAGTGCATGGAAAAGTGACCGTTTAACTGTTGAGGACAAATTTGTGGTATTTGTGTCAAATTCAGCCAGTTAGCACAGTATGAACTCATTAATATGTACTGCCTCGTGGTGTTACGGCCTAACAAAGTCCTGACAAATCTCTGACTGTGCCGTTGTTCAATCTAAGGCGATTTCTACTGGTCTATTTGTAGTGGTGTGCTGAATCTGCACCAGAGCTTGTGAGGTGCACTGCATTTTGCTATGCCTAGTGGACAACAACAACCTGGGCTGAACACCAGGAATGAGTGCCCACCCTGCTAATGTGTGAATACTGCTTCTTCTGAATAGTTGTGCTCTGTTGCATAGATGTTGCTGGTGATTTTCAGAGCATTTGTGAGGCGATTCAGGAAACATTCTTTTAATAAAAACCTCTGAGGGGACATACATCCCATCGTAGTCTCTGGCACTGACCTCTGAGCTCCTTCAACTGCTTTTCTAATTACTGGGAAAGAATCATAACTCCACAATTTGATGGCACCATCACAAATGTAAAGAAGTACGCTGGGGTAACTATGTATGTCTCGAATTGCAGTAAAAATGGGCAAACATGGCCTGGCCATTCCGGAAGTGATGGCACTGCACCCTCAAAGTTCAAACTAAATCAACCATGGCAGATCAAGAGAGAGCTGCGGTTTTTAGCTAGTTACTCCAAACGACTAGAACTCCTGAGTCCAATCCAGATAGACCAGTGGAACATGCATTTGTCACCATGGAGCAAACAAAGCTGCTGCAGATCTACCAGCGGAATTCAGCATAATGTGTTCACTCTCTGCATAATCCAAGATGGCTTACTGCATACAGTGGAACCCCGCTATAGTAAACTCGGATATAGTAAAGTGAAGCTGCGGTCCCATTTCGCATTCCATAGACTGTACATTTTTTGTCGATTGTAGTAAAGTTTTCTTTTCTCGAAGAAACGGCTATATTAAAGAGCGTCTGGCCGTGGCGATGTACTTCCCGCGGAATGATAACATCACGGCACGCGGAAAGTCTGGGATCACGAGGCAGATAGATACTGAATGCTCTCTTTGAGATGGCTTCACCACCAAGCATGAGAGCTATGAGGAGAAACCAACTTTTCGGGGAAAAACTAAAGCTAGCTATTAACGTAAAAAGAAGGCTGCGCGGGTCGCTGAGTAAGGAAAGCCAGTAAAAGTGCAGCGAGGGGTAGAAAAGGGCGTGCGTTCGTAGAATGGTAGCGCAAAGCTTGGGGAAGCAGCAGCAAGAAGCAGAGGAGCAGCGGCACTGCATAGGTGGTTTTGCCGCGTCCGACTGTGTCGCGCGCGTCTTATCTACTGCCTCTTAATTGACACTGAGGCCGCGAAAGACGAGGCTGTGCTTATGAAAAACTTTGGTTTTTGCATGGAATCAAACTTGCTTTATTTTTGTAGCTATGTTGTATTCGTGTAAATGCGTTACTTCCATAATACGTAAACAATGTCAAAAACGTGATAGCATGTGATAACTGATGATAACTAATTATCACATGAAGGAACGATAAGAGCAGGATGTAAGGTATTTCTGAGTGTTTGTTTTATAAACCAGCACTTTGTGCTTAATAAGCAGCCGGAGGGCATAGTCAGAGCCATGCTATCACCAACAACTGATGTAGTAGAGACCCTGCTGTAAAAAAAAAGGTTTTTGCTGGTCCGAGCTACTTTACAGGGGTTCTGCTGTACTTGCTTTAATGTGTACCATTTTTCATTCTTCACCATGTGCAAGGTCAAAGCAATTACTTGATTTGCGGTGTCACTGGTGCCGTGCTGAAGCTACGAAATGTTTTTCAATTTTTCACAAAGTTTAGTCAGTGTAGTGGACGATGATTTTGCCGCTTTTTCTCACAGCGCAAACGATATAACAAATAAATGCATGGAAGCCACAGCACTGGCCAGAGTCTTCACTCTGAAGTAGCTGCCTCTTGCTGTGAAAACATTCGCACATAACATCCTGCAACCCTGCTCATGATTCATGGGCATTTTTCTGCTATCCAGTGTTATTGCTTTATTGTAACTGTGAGTGAGGCATGCTCTGTAAGGCAGGCATATTGACATTGGTGCTTAGTATGAAGTGTGTTATCTTCTTTGTACTGCCATATGCTCACTTCAAACCTAAAGCATTCAGATGTAGGGCCAGATGCACCTGTGCTGCATGCTACTTGATGCAAATTATATTCGTTTCAAGGTTCAGAAAAAATGCCTGCATTGAGCACACTTTTGTTTCTTCTTTTTTTTTTTTTAAACTGTCAGCAGCACTAACAAAGTGTCACCATTCCAAAAAAGCATCTTGAGATTTCTGAAACATCATGTGGGGCACTCCTGACTGGTACAGCGTGTTTAAAATGAACAGGAGAGGCACAAAACTTGTTAGCGAAGCAGTATGGAAATTCAAATTTCTGGTTGTTTCTGTTACTATAAATGCAAGCACAAAAGTTCACTACCTGGTAGAGAAGCTTTCTCCAAGCCTGACGCATGTTCGATTGTGTCATTGCTACAAGGCTGTGGAAGCAGCAAATGAACAAAAGGTTTTCTGCCCCACAGTCAGAAGTTGTACTCGCACTTTATTTTTTTTTCTTAATTATAATTGTCTTGTAATTTTTTTATATACTGTACATGAACAAGTAAAGCAGATGGCCAAGTGTATACTTTTCACATGTTCCCAAAAGCTACCAAGCAACATTATGCTGTGCACCTTTGTGTAATGAACAGCTTAGTAATGACTCTTGGATCCTTTTCAGTGCCCCCAACAGCTATATGACCTGAAAGGGTTTTTGAAAGGAAGTGTGCTGAGCCACAAATCTGTCTCATGCAGCTGTGCTGCTCTAGCTAAATAGGGCTTCCTGGAAGTGATGTCTCCAAGTGTTCTCCAAACAGGCTCATTATTGCAGCTATGCTGTGCTTGGCTCAGGGAAAAGGGAAGGTTCTGTTCTACTTTTCTTTTCTTTGTTTTCCGTCTGTTCATTGCAGTTTTCTATTACTTCAGTTATTTTTACCATTCTTTGTTTCGCATTTATTTCTGTCTTTTGTGGCCTTGCCGCTAGTACTGAGACTTGTGAAAAGATGGTTTTAGCTGGCTTTTTGTTCTCAATTTCCTTTTTCTGTTTTGTTTCAGAGAGCTTAATGTCTGAATCTTTTTGTCAACATGTTTCTTTTCGTTGCTATTAGGGTCACTCAGGAAGCAGCCATAAAACAACAGTCTGTTTTAATGCTTGTTTTTCAGTTGCATACTGCATTATTCAACTTCTTAAAAAACCTGAACGAGGCTCTCATGGGCTCTATATTTGACCTCAGTTTTGTGCTTTGAAGGTGCTACTCTGTGCGGTACTGGATTCAGCTTGACTACAGCATGACACCTGGCGTGATGGCTTAGTGGCAATGGCATTGTGCTGCTGAGCACCAAGGTTGGGGGTTCAGTCCCATTTGTGGGGGCTTCACTTTAGAGCAAGCAAGGTGCAGAAGTGCTTGTCTACCTATATTGTGGTGCTTGTTGCCAGGTGCTTGAAATTCGTCCTTGGCTCTCCACTGAGGTGTAGGTCTTGGTCTATTGGCTTTGGCATGAAGTTTTAATTGTTAACAGCAGCGTGACAGAAATTGACATTAGAATTTTGTTGACCTGACGTGAAGAGAATTTCGTGTCTGTGGGTAGCACTACTGGTAAAAGTAATATGTCAGATTTCTCCTGTTTATTCCAAGTTTATCTTAGGATCCTCATAGAAATCTTGTCATTATGACTTTCTTTCTCTTTATTCTTTTTGCTTGTACTAAATTTATCGAGAGCATCTCGTGCCCATTCACATCGTAGAAATGCACACAAGGCTTTCGAGCAAGGTGTTCTCAAGGCTAGACTATGTGAAGATGCCCCATGGTGATTCGTTCGTTAATTCTTTTCCTTTTAGTGCAAGGCTCACCTTGTGCCTCACAAGCTGCCGAAATCCATTGCGTGCTGCAGAGAGAGTGACCTATGCAACAAGTACCTGAAGCCCATGTACCGTAAAAGAACTGATGACGGTCAGTACGTTTCTTACAACCCGTTGTTTGTTGTGCACAACAAGTGTTCTGTGTGACATCTAGGTGTATAGCTGCTTGCATGCATTCGTGCTACCTTTTTACATTGATACTGTCTTGGCTTAGTTCCCTCAGTTTTACGTAGTCATTGGCACCATCAGCATCAATGTCCCATCTGTAGGTGAGGAGTAGCAAGGAAGAGAGCACACGTGGCGGCTCTTGCTGAGCACATATGCGGCAGCATGTATACAGCTGGTACCAAAGGGTAGCACTCACTCACAGCCAGTGGTGTTATATGTGCAACACGCATCTAGTGGCACTACGCGTGGACACCAGCTATGCCATCGAGGTGATGCTGGCTGTGTACATGCCTGCCAGTTGTAGTAGTTTGCTGCCACTTCATAAATAGGGGTGTAGAACTGTGGGTTTAGAACTGCAGGTGTCAGCATGGACATCAATATCATTGCCAGTGGGACGTAGACACGGTCATTCTGCGCTAGATGTTCTCATTGGTAATTTCAAAGTGGATGCCAAGCCGCATTAGCAGTTCATCGGAGTCGTGTGTTAGAAACCAACTCCATGCATCCTGCAAAACCTGTACAGTGAGCCCTCGGTATTGCAAACCTCACATTGAATTTTTTTTTCCTTGTCAGATTTACGAACTTTTCAAAAATTCCTGCCAGAATGCTTATATTTTCAATATAAAAATATTTACTACGAATTTAAATATACCGAACATTTCAGAATGATGTGCATAATTTATTTGGCCCATAGTAAAGACACCTTGTTATTACGAACTTTCCCCAGATTAACACTGCCAAAAACATTACTGAGGTGCTCGATTTACGGCGTGTCTCTCTGGCGATAACTGTCATCGTCATCAGTCTCACACCGGAAGCTGGGTGCAAGACAGTTAAGTTGCATCCGACTAGAGACTATAGGTTGATTTTCCGTTTACAAAGCTCAAGGTACCACAAGAAAAATTTGTGGACATCTAAGGCTTATTCTAGTGGAGTATCTTCGGTCAACTAGGGATCTTGACCTCTTTTAACGCTCGTTTACTAGAGGTGGGTGAATTTGACGATAAGTTCAAAAAGGACGATTTAGAGGCGAGAGGCTAAAACATGGCTACTGACTAGACATCTTATCGGAGTCACTGTATGAAGCGCTACCCACACTAACGACACCCCGATCTAAGGACCTTGCATGTTTAAAATCGTCACTGTGATTTTGAATGTTTTCGCACTATACAAATAGAGGCAGACTGGTCTTGCTCAGGTACGGGAGTACGCAGTTGGAAATTGGCATCGTACACAACGAAATATTTATAATAGATTATAAAAAAAAAAAACCTTACCACAATTTTTTTTTTTTGAACCCGCAATTTCCATATTGTTTATGAAATAATCAGCAGACAGCAGGTAATTTTATGTCTAGCAGAAAACGAACTGTTATTGTAAACTGTCTTGTGCACCAAAAAATTTCCTGAAAAACCCTAACTACAGAAATTTTTAGTGAGTATAACCTAGTTTTCACTTGAATTTTGGCTCGAAAAATATCGCCCTATTTCTTACCCGTCCTCCCCTCCTCGAATTGTGGAAAAAATAAACCTGGAAACATGGGTCTGTGTATTATTTCTTTGTGTGGCTTATGTATTTTTATTTTTGTATTTTTACTTTTCTGGTGATTTTTGCTAATATTCTAATTTTCTTTTTCTTTTTTTTTCCAACATCTTAGAATTGTGTTTGTGGTCCCCAGCATTTGTTCGCTTGTATATTGTGTGCCCGCACTGCTAAGGTCTTGTAAAAGGATCGCAGTATAATAAATGCAATTTTTTTTAAACATGCGTAGCTCAGTTTAGAAGCAAGGTATTACGAGGGAACACAGCCTATGTAATATTTCAACATAGTTTTAGTGACTGGCTGAGAAGTTCAGCACCTGGGTTTACTTGATTGGTGCACAGTGGCATTTGTGAGCTTTCGTGTTGTTCAGTGCAGAGTGTTCATGTTGGGGGACTGGCCTGCTCCCAACTGTTTTCCCTAGGTGCAAATCCATCTGCAGTACTTTGGAGGTTTGCATCACATCTTGTTAACAGGTTTGGTTTCTGGGTGTCTGTTGTCGACATTGCAAACTCGGTACTTTTCATATCCTGAATCAACATTGGTTACAAATAGTGATCATTAATTATTGGAACTACTTACATATGCTATGCCATGATTAATGAGCACATATGTGCCCATTAGAACGGGTAACATATAAGACTACCTGACTTTTCGCCCTTAGAGAAGGGACTGCCACTGCTGCATTTCTCCACAGTGTAACATTTGGTAGCTTGGGGCTGTCCTAAAAAGAATGAAAAATAATAAACCTCCGCCTACACCACAATGTAACAGTGCCCGCTTCCCATTTGCTTGGCTGACATTTTTTGGGGGCAGAAGGTTAATACAGGTGTTTTTGGCTGTAACATCGCTTGGCGTCATTACCATCGCCCTGAGGAGAGACCCCCTCCTCCTCTTTTATAGCTGTCCCAAAGGAAACTTTATGCTACTATGTGAGGGGTCCCGAGTGTCACACTTGTTCTCTCGGGGCTACACATCTTGCATTGTTGTCTTCCTGCAGAATATGGACCAACAGTGTACCTCTACAAGGATCCCTATCTGCAGATTGTCATCTTCGTTGTTGTACTGGGTGTGGCAGCATGCCTTGTCGTGATTGGCTACATATTCTACTCAAGGTAAGATGTAGATTGATACAGGGGGTGGTACTCATTCCAGTCACGCATTGTTTCTTATTGCTTTTGTTTCTTTGATTTTTTTTTTTCTTTGATCTTTTTAGGAGTGGGGAGATGGCACTGCCTACTGAGTTGCTGGTTGAAATGTTTTGGGTAAACCATGCAGCTGCTGGAACTGAAGACATTTTTTTGAGCTGTTCTCTTCCTTTTTTATTTTGTGCATAGGCGAATGCCCAGGTTCTGTAACTGATCTGTTGCAGTCTAAGAACATGGATCTTTTTGCCAGTGGTTTGCTTCAACACCTGTAGTTCTTTGTTGTTATTGAGGAGTGAAGTTTTATGTTTAAAAAGCACTACAACTTCACTATCCGTAGTCAGCAACCAATTTTTGGGACTCTCCGTGAACTGCAAGTGTTTTGAAAACTTTAATTTGAAAGAGAGCTCTTTACTTTTTTTTCTGAATGTAAAGTGGCTGGAGGAAGGGGTTTTATTTCCTGCACATTTTGATGCTTTTGGTGCATGATGATTTTGGTGCACGTCATGTACTCGGAAGCAGATAGTGACTGCTTTCGTGACATCAGTGTTTGATTGCTGGACTGCCACTGCGATGTCGCTCACGTGATGAAACAAATTCTAGTAGCAACAGTGAACGCACTGCTTCAGGAACTGTGCTCCATTTGGCATATGGCCAGCTTGAAACAGAAAGACGAGGTTGCAAAAATTGAATACAGAACCATCAAATGCCTGAGGCAGGTGAATCTTTAGTGTTGGCTTGTGGTGTTTGGAATGAAAAAGCAACCTCGAAACTAGCGATATGTTAGTGTTTACACTCTGCAATGACTTGCAGGCAAAGGTCCAGTTATGTGTAGATGTCGCAATGGAAAAGTTGGGACTGTGACACATTTTTTTTTGCTGTATGTGGTCGTGAACCACTTCAGAGTGCCCCGCCATATTGTGCTGCTCTTTGTTGTGGCATAGCTGTATGGCTGCCAAGTGCAGCGCTACTTTGGGATGAAAGGACTTGGCAGATAATAGTTCCACAAACAGCAACTACTAATCAAGCATATGCGCAAAAAGACATCCAGCGGTGACAGGAGCTCTCAGTCGCACGTGTGCAGTGCATTTGGTATGTCAACGCGTGGAAGATGCTACTTGCGCATTTAATGGGGCTTCCTTTTTGGCTCAGATGCCGCTTTATTTCAACTGATTTTCTTTCCCCGTTGAAGTTCAAATTAAAAAACGTTCTACTCTACAAATTAAATGGCAGCTAGGCTATTGGTTGCAGTGCTCCAGTGAGTGCAAATGCTGTGTGAAAAAATGTGTGATGGGTCGCAACACGTTCAGGATTTTAGTCACCATTTTAATGTTGGCCCTTATGGGTAGGTGGCCGTAATGTGAAGACCGAGAAATGGCGAGTCGGAATTTTTGGTTGACAGCTGGACCTGGATCTCATTATCAGACGTGAAAAATGCAAAAAAAAAAAAGAACCTTGCTGTGAACTCTTTCTGTAGTGGTTTAATTCTCTGATAAGCTGAGCATTTTGGCCCTTATTTAGCTTCCTGTAAGTGCAATGCAAAGAGAGAAAAAAAGTCTGGTTTAGTGTAACCATTCAAATCGTCACACTGTTTCTCACATACACTCAAAAGGATTATGCTAAGCGGAAGCATGGCTTTCCGCATGTAAGCAGTGGCACCTTTGCAAACATCATAGAGAGTCGTTTTGACATTCTTCTCCCTCTACAGGCACAAGAAGGCACTGGAGAGCCGCAGCTTTTTTGCGTCTGGATGCCATGAACCATTCCTCCCCATTGATGAAGGAGGACCATGTCTCAAAGACCTTATTGAGCACTCTATCACTTCCGGCAGCGGGTCAGGCCTGCCTCAGCTGGTGAGTGCTTTGCAAGCAGAGGGTAGCTACTCTTGCATGACCACATTTCGCAGTCACTAGTTCGTGTCTGAGAAATTTGTCCACATTTTCAGAACATAACTCTTAGGGTAAATGTGTGAGTACTCTCAATTTTTAATTGCAGTAAAACCCCGCTATAGAAAACTCGCATGCAGTAAAAACATAGTATGGTCTGAGAATGTCTGCTAATTTAGCTACTTACTAAACACATAGTTTTGGTTTAGAAAAATGTATAGAAATATATCTTCCGTCTTGCTCTAATCATTCCATTTTGTGCCAGTGATTTATTTGCAGTTGTCACATTTTATGTTGTCACCATTTTGATTTCTTCTAAATCCTGTGAAAGTACCGTGTTTGGACAAACATAACGTGGGGGAGGGGATTGAGTTCGTATGAAGACAAAGGCTTTGCATGAACACGTCGTTATCTTCCACGGCTTCATCTCATTCGTATATTCTCATTCTTACAAACTGAAATTTGCCATCAAACCCAATTTTACAGATCTTTCCTTTTCCCCAAAGATTAAAAAAAAAAAAGGTTGGAAAACAGGCTACAAGATTTGCAGTTTTTGGGCTTGTTGGTACATATTGTTGGCACTGTAGCGCAGCAGGGGACGAAGACACACAAGGAGCGCTCGTGTTGTTGATTTCTTCTTTGTCCCCTGCTGTGCTACAGTCTCGCTACAAGATTTGAGAGAAAGTCTTATGTACATGTCGATGAAGACAAACATTTGGCTCATCGTAAGCCCACTGTAAACTAAAGGAGTAATTATAGCATCTGACGATTTCACCATCTCCTCTCCCGGGCAGTTGCCCTACCAACTGAGCTAACCAGGGCAGCTAGCAGCACTGTTCTGAGATAGGCACTGATGAGTAATTACTCGCTCAGTTGGAATCTTAGGAAATTCCCCTAAATACATTGGGCTACGCCCACGTTGATGACTGAAAAAGAGATGGAGACAGCTCTTGATAGTTCAAATTTGAAGAAAAAATTTGTTTTAATTGCACAAAGTTTTAATTTAGGGAAGGGCTTTTAATTCACTTGATATGTACCGGACCAAAGCGTTATCGTTTAAATAAAATAGTGCAAATTAATTGGGCTTGAATTAACAAAAGTCCGCTGTATATAGGGCAATGGAGGTCCCTGATTTAACACTTTCCCACACAGACCTCAAGCTATCGTGGTTATCATGGCCATCATGATGGTGGTAGAAACATGCCAAGAAGCAAAGCAACTGGTTATCGTCTATTTGCTGAGACCATGCCTAGTTCAAAACATTCTGCGAAGAAGGCTTGTTTCATAACTGCAGTCTTGCTTTTATGCTTAGAGGCCTTGGGAACAGCTTCGCGAACTTGAAGCATCCACTTTTGGTGTGAACTTTGTCTCCCACTGTATCACTGGCACCACCACAAACATGAGTGCGACAAACCTCTCACGTCCAGAACATTGATGACAGCTTGTTGACAGAGAGGGACAGGAATTGTGCTTCAGTTCACAAGACTTGCTCTTATCATCAGTGCCGTACCATTTCTTCCAATTCTGTACGGCCGCACTTATTCATTATGTAATGTTCTTTTCCCCATCACGAACATGAGACAGTATTTTTTTTCCTCGTCTTTCATTAAGTTTTGACTATTGTTCGCTGTCTGAATTGTTCATGAAACTGATGGCAAGATATCAGTTGAGCACAATTATTTGTAGCAGAGTTTTCTGGCAGGCTAGTTGGTGGAAATCATTCATTTTCGAAAACTGCATGAGAAAAAGAGGATGGGAAAATGAGAAGACATACACACTGCGCTGTGTGTGTTTTCTGTGTGTGTGTGTGTGTGTGTGTGTGTGCGTGCGTGCGCATGCGTTTTTTTTTTTCATCTTCGTATCTTTTTTGCAGTTTTGGAAACTTTTGAATGGTTATGCTCTACTTCAGTGTGCCATGTTCCTTCAGAAAACTTTTATTTTTCGCTGTGATAATGCAGGTTCAACGCACCATTGCCAGGCAGATACAGATGATTGAAAGCATTGGAAAAGGGCGGTATGGAGAAGTCTGGAAAGCTCATTGGCGGGGAGAATATGTTGCCGTCAAGGTTTTCTTTACCACGGACGAAGCAAGCTGGTTGAGAGAAACCGACATTTATCAGACCATGCTTTTGCGTCACGACAATATCCTGGGTAAGCCCTTTTGCTTCTGTCTGTATGCCTCTTTTGCTACAACAGATCTCTCGTAAAGTGCTCCCTTTCCTCATTATAAAAAGTCGGTGGCATCTTCTTGGTAATAAAAGAATAGGGGTGTGCAAATATTCGAATTTTGAATACGAATTGAATATGTTTGATATTCAATGCTCATTCGTATTCGAGAAATTAATATTCGAGAATTTACGAATATTTGAAAATTCCTGAATACCCACCAGCGCAGACTCATAAATTCGACCGTGGCAAAACCACAATATCTGGGCAAATTAGCCGATGATCGAGTTAAAAATTCCAGGAAAACAATACAGAGGTCCTATTCCCTTCCTTCTCCGTCCTTTATCGCGCGGATCGATTGCAATCCGACGCCGCTAGACTTCACCTCGTGAAAAATTCAGCAAGTGGGCTTTCCCACATATCACACGTGCTGCGAATCGCGCTTTTTTAATCCTTCCGTAATGCATTACATATTTAATGCCCACATCCGAAGAATGCTTCCTGTCGCCTTCATAACTCTCCAAACGACGTGATTTCCGCCATCCTGTTTTGTTAACTTCGCGATGCGGGAAAGCCTACTTGCGGAATGTCGCAGGGCCTTCTGAAGGGGCGCGTAGAGTTGTCACAATAGGGCAAGCGATCCTATAAAAATCTTGCCTATTGCATAGTGCATTGTAACCCGTGCACCACTTTAGTGGGTGTAACGGCAGGCGTGACAATTAGAAGGCCCCTGTCGCTAGGTCAAAAAAATAGCCTGGCCGCGTAGTTTCGGTTCCTGAGCTTCGCCGCTGCTCAGCGGCAACTGCACCTGTCAGGCTGTGCATTCTCCGGTAGCCTAATACCAGCTCCGCGCGGCTTTTGGACGCTGACTGGCAACTCGCAGGTTATTTCTCTTTCCTTTTTAGAAACCGTCTTGCCGTTCCAATGCCAGTATGTGTTCCCCGGCCCCTTGCTTCCATTTTTGTTGTTGTTCCAGCACTCCAAAATGGGTGGCATGTCACGGGCTTACAGGTGTTAGCGCGATCGAGCCGCCTCATAAGGCCTTACTGAATCTTCGCATTTTCGGCAGGGTTTTTTTTTTTTTTTTTGAGGGGAGGGGGGGGGGGGGGGGTAATTTTGTAAACCGAGGCCTTCGGATGAATCGGGCATTTCTTCCGGTCCCTTGAACTCCGAATGAATGAGGTTTTACTAGTCATCATCTAATTTTTTTGTTGCCAGTCTTGTTACTTTATGGATTTTGTTCTGCATGGCCTCATTATATTTCGGATACTGTTATACAGTCGAACCCGGATATATCGAACCCGCATATTTCGAATTATTGGCTATATCGAACACACAGATTACCCCCTTGAAAATACTATGTAAAAGTATAGGACAATTGCGTAGTATATCGAACGGCGCGCTGCGCCGCGCCCCTGGAAGGTGCGCTTTTCCCAAAGACATTCGTGTCCGGTCCTGAGAGGTAAACTTTTCCGCAGAGTCAGTCAGCAGGCTCCTCCTCTGCGCATGCGCGGCCGTCGCCTAGCGACGGAGACGGAGAGCCTTTCCCCCGTTCTTGCGCCCCACCGGCGCGAGCTCTCTCGCTCCTCCTCTACCGCCGGCGTGTGCATTGGGCAAGGGCATTGGAGCTCATCGAAGAGAGCGCGCGGCATGGAGACGCGGCAACGTTTCCAAGCCACGCTTCCTGGGAAAAGGGAGAGAGAGAGAGAGAGTGAAGGGTCGGCACGGTCGCTCGTGGGCCAGGGGAGACGAGAGAGCCAGAGAGGGCTCAAAAAACGAACATAGCGCCTTCGACGGCCGATCTTTTTCCCCGCTCTCTTCTTTCTTTTCCCTTTGTCGTTCCTTCGCAGCCCCGTTGACTGTCGCTCGAACAGGCTTCGCTCGGACTGCTCCATCTGCACATCGTGCGTGTTGTTGTGCGTACCTCTGTTTCAACGTGCCGTGTGTGATTGCAGTCATCTGGTGAGCTATGGCATCTGCGGACATAAAAAAGAGGAAGAATCTGGACTTTGCAAGAAAGCTTGAAGTAATCCGGCGTGTCGAGAATGGAGAAAAGAAGTCCTCCGTGGCAGACGCATTCGGCATTCCGCGGAGTACTTTAAGTACGTTGTTAAAGAACAAGCAGGACATCAAGCTTAAAGCAGGTGAGGAAAGTCGCTCGGGAGCGTGTCGTGTGCGCCCTGCTGCTTTTGACAAAGTGGAGAAGGCACTCTACACGTGGTTTCTTGAAATCCGAGCGAAAAATATTCCCGTGGATGGCCCGACCTTAATCGAAAAGGCCAAATGGTTTGCTACGGCTCTTGGCGAAGAGAACTTTTGCGGTGGCACTGGATGGCTGCAACGGTTTAAAAACCGCCACGGCATTGTAGGAAAGGCCATTTCAGGCGAAAGTGGGGCTGTCAGCAGCCAGGAGATGCAGCAGTGGCTTTCTGAGGAGTGGCCGAAGATCACTGAGAAGTTTTCGCCTGCAGAAATCTTTAATGCAGACGAAACTGGTCTCTTTTGGCAAATGTTGCCGAATAAGACACTCGCTCTTCGTGGAACGACATGCCACGGTGGTAAAATGAGCAAAGTGCGTGTGTCGGTGCTGCTTGCAGCCAACATGGACGGCTCGTGCAAGCTACGGCCATTCGTGATCGGGAAGAGCAAGTCACCGCGCTGCTTCAAGAACTGTAAACAGCTTCCCGTCCGCTACGGCTGTAATAGGAAGGCCTGGATGACACGTCAACTTTTTGTTGAATGGCTGCAGGCTTGGGACGCTGAGTTGGGCAAGTTGGGCCGCCGAGTTTGCCTTCTGGTAGACAACTGTTCGGCCCATCAAACAACTTGCAAGCTGCAGCACATCGAATTGAAGTTTCTCCCGCCGAACACCACAGCGAGACTGCAGCCCCTCGACCAGGGTATCATAAAGGCATTCAAGGTAGGCTATCGGAAGCGACTTATTCAACGGCTCCTCATAAACCTCCGCATGGGAACCGATCTCAAGATTGACCTGCTTGGCGCGATCCAGATGATTACCGGCGCTTGGGGCGACGTGAAGCAGGCCACAGTAGCCAACTGTTTTGGCAAGGCAGGCCTTGAAGTGGCTAGAGATGAATGTCCGGAAGCTTTAGATGACGATGAGTGCTTGGAGGACGCGTTCCGCGACTTGTCCAATTTTTCCGGCACCGTCCCGCCCGAAGTTACTGTTGATGACTTCATTAACGCTGACAGCAAAGTTCAAGCGGTAGCCGACCTCGCTGATGAGGACATTGTGGCCGGAATAGCTGGCGTTCAAGACAGTGATTCCAGCGACAACGAGGGCAACTGTGTTTTTGAAGAAACGCGTCCGTGCACAGCCACTGAACTGGCGTCAGCGTTCAGCCTGATTCGGCGCTGTTGCGGCGAAATGGAAGGCACTGGGCTCTCGCACCTAGACAGTCTCGAGAAGATTGAAACTAGTGTTTTAAACTTCATTTCCCAGAGGAAAAAGCAGCCCAAAATTAGTGATTTTTTTTCCGTGAAATAAAGCGCTTTCATATTGTGTGCACATGCTATGTGATTCGCGGCTGTTCCAATTGGTAAGCCACAATTTTTTATGATCGCGAGTGCTTTTTTGGCCTATATTTGTATATCGAATTTTCGCTATATCGAACTATTTTCCGATCCCCGTCGAATTCGATATATCCGGGTTCGACTGTATGCTAATCAAGTAGTATACATTTCTGTGCACATCATGTTTTTATACGGTACTGAGGTAGTCTAGTTTTGTATATTTTAGTTGCAAAGTCCATACACTATTTTGGAAAAAAGTAAGGGTAACAAACAGTATTTGTTTGTTTATCATTTTCTGAAATTTTTTTTTGTACTGAACAGATATTCAGTATTCGAAAATTTCAATATTCTCGCACCCCTATAAAAGAGCCATGATTGTTTCCAACCTGAAAACTGCTACAGTTTAGTATTTTTGGTTCGAACCCGACTGCGACGGCTGCGTTTTTATGGAGGAAAAACGCTAAGGCGCCCGTGTGCTGTGCGATGTCAGTGCACGTTAAAAGATCCCCAGGTGGTCGAAATTATTCCGGAGCCCTCCACTACGGCGCCCCTTTCTTCCTTTCTTCTTTCACTCCCTCCTTTATCCCTTCCCTTACGGCGCGGTTCAGGTGTCCAACGATATATATGAGACAGGGCGCGGTTCAGGTGTCCAACGATATATATATGAGACAGATACTGCGCCATTTCCTTTCCCCAAAAAACCAATTATTATTATTATTATTCCCATCCAGTGCCTTACTAGAGTTAATGCTTCAAAATTCTCATTATAGTGATGAACTTTTCATATATTGCTTCATTTCGGTAAAGTTTTCACACACAAGCTGCCGCGGTGGCTCAGTGGTTATGGTGCTCGGCTGCTGACCCCAAAGACGCGTTCGATCCCGACTGCAGCGGTCGAATTTTGATGGAGGCAAAATTCCAGATGCCCGTGTACTGTGCAATGTCAGTGCACTTTAAAGAACCCCAAGTGGTCGAAATTTTCGGAGCCCTTCACTACGGTGTCCCTCATAGCCTGAGTTATGTTTTAAGCACTTTAAACTAGTCTCTTGCCAGTGCATGCATTAATAGGGATGTAGAGTAGACTGGTGATAATTAAAATTGTTAATTTGCACTTTTAATTAATTCAAACAAATTTCAAAATTTTCGTTGACCAGCTATATTTTCAATGCATTTTAAGGCCGCTTAATTCATACCTGTGTTCCTCTTAATTCATGCTTTTTGTCTGGTTTGCAACTCTCCCTGCATGGAATAGAGTGATGGCTGGGCATAGGTGCATCAGGTTAGCAGTGCCATGTGAGCTAAAAATTTGTGGGTCATACTTTGACACGGCAATCGATCGTTCAGATATCCCTCCTCAAGCTTGAATTCCATGGCACATTGTTTCCCGCGCAAGCTTTGACGTTTTGGTGCCACGGCAACCGTGGCACCAAAATCGTTCTAAAAAAACTCTACAAGGGTTATAACACCCTGTGTATGGTGTATTATTACCGCATATAAGTCGACCACACTACTCGTGCCCCCCGCTGGCCAAAAAAAAAAAAATTTATACAGTCGAGCCCACATATAACTCCCCACTTCTGACGAACTTTCGCTTATAACGAACGAGACTTATGCGACTGTCAAAATATACATTGTTTCAGTGGCACTAAATCACACGTATAACGAACGTCATTAAGCCCTGCTGATCGGTTACAGTGAACGGACTGCGCAAACCCGGCGCCGCAATGCAATATAACCTGCCTCTGACCCCTTTGTGCGCCCGGCGCGCGGCATGTTTTCCCGAGACTCATTGCAGGCCAACTGCCCGTCCCGTTTCGCCCCACTCTCGATCAAGCTACCCTTCCCCGCCGACGCACCTCCCAACATCACCCTCCTGCCCCTTCTCGCAACTCCGCTCCCCTCTCCTCACTCTTGCAAATCCACGCGTGGCCTCCGCGATCAACCGCACCGCCGCTGGTGCCGATCGCGGAGGCCACGCTCCGTGAAGCAGGCCTTCCGTGGGAGCCAAGAGGTGGCTGCACTGACGCTCACGGATGCCCCTCATTGGTCTCTCCGCTAGCGCTGTGCGTCTGTATCTTTAGCTTGATTTGCTTGATTGCAGCCTGTGCTCGTTGCTCGTCTACCCCATCGCGCGATTTGTGGCAGCACGTCGTCGACTCCAACATGGGAGGTCAAGACTTTGATTGGAATGATTTTATTTCTGTTGATGACGACACCGACACCGCGGAACTGTGCATGGATGAGGGCATCGTTTCTGAAGTGCGGGACGAGAGTAACGCAGAAGAATCGGATGAGGATGAAACTTTGGAGCCAGCACCCATAAGCGTGCCTGTAGCAATGAGCTACATAGAGAGCCTCAGGCAACTTGTCTATGCCAAGGGCCTCGACAATAGCATGTTCCTGCTTAAATAAGCTGGAAACCTTCCTCATCAGACCTGCGCTCCAGAAACAGACTTCTATCACAGACTTTTTCGTTCGAAAAAGTCTTGTGTTTTGACAAGCAACTGTCCTTAATGCTGTGGTCTACCTAATACGAACTTCGGGATATACCGTAACGAACGGACGCCGCGTGACGCTCATGTTCATTACAAGCGGGCTCGACTGTATTTAGTCAATGCATACCACCTCCCCCGGCACCTACCCCAGACCCACGTTGTGTAGTTCCGTGCGTGATGGCATGACGGCACATGCGCAGCTCAAAGCATTAAATGTGGAATGATACTATCACAAAGCTTGCATTTGGAGCCAAGCAGCGATACAAGGCGATAAAATGACGTCCTCGCATCCGGCCCGGCTGAGTAGTGGCAGACAGAACAGCCAATGGTTCGGTAGTTTCGGATTCTGGCGCAACGCATGCTTTGGAGGTTAGCGAAAGTTTGCTCTCACAGCAACTGCCAGCGTGAGCGAGCCATGTAAACAATGTGCAATTGACTTTTCTTTGAAGAAGGAAACCAGCGCAAAAGACGAAGACACAGGAACAAGGAACACAGGGCACCGCTGGACTATCGACCTTTTCTTTACTGGAACCAATTTAAAAATGAATTGCCGACTTTTTTTGTACACCACTCACTTACCTTTCGCAGCCACACATGGCAACGCGGCCGTGCTGATCTTCCCAAGCCTGCCTGCGCTCGCCCGCATGCATGCTGGTGGGCTTGCACAGCAGGGCGCACAAAATATGCAAGTTAAAAGATTTTTGTTTGTAAATCCGGGTAATAGATTAGGGGTGCACAAATTACGTGAGTAAATACAGTATTCGAGCCCACTTTTAACGAACTTGACCATCACACACCGTTTGTTTGTTATATACAGGTGTTAGCAGTAAGTAGTCTGGTCATAATATAGACAAAAACTGTAAGGTGGACTCTCGATGTGGTGTCTAGGCAGTATCTGCGAGTCATTATCGGCCTGGCCAAGTTTCGATGCCGGTTGGCACACTTTCTTTGCATTCAGTGGAGCGGTTGGGCCATGCATTTAGATCTAGTGTGTCATGCGATGAAAGGCCGCTTTTAATTATGGGACATACAATGCCAACTAGACGCGAAACCTGTACTCACAGGTGTGGTAATTTCTGCATCTGCGGCGTTTAGGTTTTGTAAGGATGCATCTTTGCTTAGTGCTATCCAGTGACAGCCTGTTGCAGATCGCACCGACGCGCTGCATGTGGGTTCACCAGCCGCCGGTTTTTGTGCACAGGTAACGTTCCACGCCATCCAAGCATCTTCTTAGCTACAGTCAATCTTTGGATCCAACAAAGTGCAGACGCCTTTGTTCAGCTTAGCAAGGACGCAGTGAGGGCCTTTTTGAAAAGCTTATATGCAGCTCTGACGTCAGTGAAGTGCTACCGCCCATCTGCTCTTGGTCGGGAGTTATACAAACGCATATATTTGAAGTAGGCACTCGAGAGCTTTCAGCTTATAACAGTTAATCTGGCCTCTAAGAAATTGGTGTTCAATGCATGAGGCCCAGACGACAACTGGCACAACTGACAAACGCACCTCAGCTTTGGATAACATCATGTCTCTTCCCATAGTTCTGTTGAAGCAGCATAAGATTTCTCTTTTTATGACCCACCATAAAAAAATTCTCAGGGTGTCCCAGGTTTGAAGGGAAGGTACCACTGACAACCCATTAGTGTGCCACTCCCCCTCTGCCACGAGGTCGTTTCCTAAAGAGGGCTAGGCTCACAGAGAAGAGTGGAAGACGGTGGTGATGTGGCGCTCCAGCGGTGGACTTTCTTTTTTTTTTTTCTTTGTGTAGCCCTACCCTTTTCATGATCTTCACGCGAAAACTGAAAGCAGTGTCAATGCTTGTGCAGGACTGCGCATGACGATCACGCAGTATGCCCCAACATGTGAATTCGTGGTGCCTGTGTGCTCGCTGTAACCAAATTTTGTGTCCGTGTACATTCACTCTATCTGAAATTCAGCGTCATGGCCCTAATTTAAACTGTGACGGCCGTGAAGTCGTCATTCATTCTAAACGGGTGTTTGCTATAAATGGACTCGACTGTATAATAGGCTTGAGTCTGCTGTACATAGTGGTGTCGGCTGAGGCAACATTCTTGTTATTTTTACAAGTCTCTCCGTATATTTCTGTTCTGTTCATCAAGCAATAGTGTTTCTCTGGCTAGTGCGTATTTGGTGTGCAGTGTAAAAGCAGTATTTGAAGCTTTTTATCTCGGACGTGTCAGCAACACATTTTCTTTTGCATCAGATCTAGAGAAGAGGGTCAGAGGTGCTTTATTTAGTTAAAGGGCTACTCCAGGATATTTTTTGTGAACATTTTAAGAATGATTAAATTACATTCTTTAGAGTTTGCTCTTTTCATCACAGTGAATCATTGTTGACATAGCAAGCATAATAATTTAAGTACAGATGAGTAAAATGTACAGGTAGCTCCAGTATGGAAGGGAACAGTCAGTTTGCACACAGGAACTAGTGCTGCTGTTCTTTCTGCACTATACAGTTGACATTTCTCATGGGCGTTATCTGCCCGGTGAAGGGCTGTTGGAAATGAAAGAAAAAGTGTGGTTTTCATTCATGCTTGTAGAGTAATCATTGTTTGGGTGTGGATAATGTGTTTTTCCTTTCATATTGGAGCTACCTGTACCATAACATCAAAAGGCAGCAAACTGAAACTCGACTTCACGGCCAGAAGCAATTCTTTGTTGGTGCTTGTGATACAGTGATGATATCACAAACATTGTTGGCAAAATTCTCATAGACCTTTGAATGGCTAAAATACCAACTGCAAGAAAGGATACCATTTGTAAAATTGCTGAACTGATTGAATACAAGCATAACATGTCTTATGCAGCAAGCTGGGAGTGTGTATCAACGCCAAGGTGCTGCTTGTGGCATTGCAAACAGCCATGCCCATAGAAATGCCTCGCGGCTGCAAAACATGCTGGAAATGGCTAGGACAGAGAGTATAATGTGTAGTAAAAGTTCGGAGTCAATACTTAAACCTTGAAAAACAATCAGTCACCTATGAGGTGCTTGCACTACAGCCCTGAGGTTAGCACACTTCGAGGCTGAAGTTCAGTGCTGTTGTCGTTCTATCTGTTACACATAAGTGCCTCTGTGCAGGCTTTGTTGCTTCGGACATCCGGGGAACGGGCTCTTGGACCCAGATGCTGCTCATTACAAACTTCCACGAGCGTGGCTCTCTTCATGACTACCTGTCCACACATGCATTGGATCCAGATGATGCTGTCCGGCTGGCCCATTCAGCTGCATGTGGCCTGTCCCACCTGCACATTGAGATCATTGGCAAGCAAGGTAGGCAGCACCAGAGGCCAGCGTGTGTTCCGCATGTAAGGTTACATTGTTGGAAGAAAGTTGGCAGTCCTGTTTTCAAAGCAGTGTTGAGATCCACCTTGATCTTTATGGAAGCTTTTCAAAGGGTCATAAACACTCATTCGTTTCAGGGCACATAATTGACTCGACTAGCTGCATACTAGTTATGTGCCTGGAACATCGGTACCTGTATCTCATGCACTGTACTAACATATGACCCAAAGGTATATGATATACCGCATAAACGCGTGTAAGAGCAGCACCCGTGTATGGGGCGCACCCTGTTTTCCCCGAAGAAAATATATTTAAAAAAATATCCCTGTAAGAGCCGCACCCAAACTTTCCAGGACCCACGTGGGAATAGCCTTCGAAATGCACACACCATGGCCTCCACGATCAGCTCCGGCTGCGAGCAACGATGCGCTTGATCGCGGAGGCGACGCATGCGCACAGGAGCTTCCAGGTGCCACCCACGGATGGCGCCTGAGGTCGTAGCTCATCATCATCGTCAACTTTTTCCTCCGCCACTAGCTCCCTCTATCGATATCAGCATCAGTATCACCAGCTCCAGCCTTTTGTGGCTGTCAAAGGCACGGGAGTTATGGTAGCGTGTTCGTTCACCGTAGTTGTGGCTTTCGCGTGCTGCCGCTGAGCACTGCAGTTTTAGCACGATGGCCAAGCACCTTAATAGCTACACAGCTGGGAGTTTGCTGTCGAACACGGCAAGCGTGCGGCTGGCAGGAAATTCAACATGGCCGAGAAGTGCGTCCGACGATGGTGCAACCAAAAGGATTCAGTGAGGAACACAAAGCTGCAAAAAGCGCGCTTTCCGAGGCAAGCCGCGCAAGTTTCCCGAACTGGAAGAAGAGCTGCTCTGCTAAGTGATGGAAGCGCGGAACAACGGCTACGCGTTGACAGCGGACATGCTCCGCCACTTCTGGTGGAATGAGCGTGCACCAGAGCACAACACGAGGTCGGAGTCGGAATACTCCGCGAGTGATGATTGAACTTAGAATAAATGCTGCTCATTCCCTGATTGGTGTGTTTTTACTTTTAAAAAAAAGTTTTTTTTTTCGTACATTGCATGTATGGGCTGCACCCCAAAAACAGGCCCACAAATCTGATTTAAAAAAAATGCGGCCCTTACATGCATTTATACGGTACATAGTTTTGGACAATGAGAGGATTTTTTAAATTTTCTTGTTATTAAGGGGTACGCGACACTTAAGAGGATTTTTTAAATTTTCTTGTTATTAAGGGGTACGCGACACTTAAATTCCAGAAAATGGCCAACAACGATGTTTTTTATAGTTGTTGTATCTGGTTTGTATGCCTTTTTATGCTGTCCCGAAGTTTCATTGCTGAAATCGTCTGGGAAGTGCTCTAAAAAAGATCATTTTGTGAACTGCAGCATCTGGGTATTGCGGGGAGATGCTCAAACAATGGGCATTTTTCTCCATTATGGTTTTATGCCTAAATACTCACTTGCGCAGCAGATTTCTTTATTACTGTTTGGTCCATTTTCACTCCATTTGCTTTGTTGCATTCCTAGGACCATATTGCAGGTCAAGACATTCTTGGTTTTTCAAATTTCTGAATTTAAAATTTCTTGCATGAAATTTTCTTCTCATGCTAGACATGTCAACGCAACTTGCATCACAAAAATTCAAAACTGAACTTTGTGCTTTGCAGAAAAAAAAAATTTCTAGGAATATGTACCTTGACCTGTAGCATGTCAGTTGGAACGTAGTGACTGTTGAGCCAGATTTCTGCCACATTTTCTTAACTCTGCAACCTTTTTACAGGATTCAAAGGAAAAATATTTATTAGAAAACAATTTAGTAGAGATATAACGATGAAATTTTGTGAGATTCAAGAAGAAGAAACAGTACTAACACATGCAACCTCAGAACAGGGATAAAACACTAGACGCAAGCACTTGTGTCTAGTGTTTCGTCCCTGTTTTGTGGCCGCATGTGTTAGCACTGTTATTTTTTTTTCTAGAATCGGGATGTACCAACTCGCCCAGAAGTTTTATGAAATTTTGTTAGAGTACTCATAAAATTATTCCTCTTATGTTTAAAAATTTCATATAAATACATTAAGAAATAGCCAGACACATTAGTGTGGTGTAGAAGAGAGTGTCAGGTTACAGAACTAACTTTACAAAGTGCCATTTATATATATATTTTTTTTACAACAAGCACTGCTTTGGCAGTATTTTACAGGAAACGGGAATACATGCTTGTTTGGTTTCTTGAGGCATTGCTGCATGTGTAACTGCTGTTCTCCTATAAGATGTGAAGTAGTGCTTTGCCCTTTGCTGTGCAGGCAAGCCTGCGATTGCTCACCGGGACATCAAGAGCAAGAACATCTTGGTCAAAAAGGATGGCACATGTGCCATAGCTGACTTTGGCTTGGCAGTGCGGTTCAGCAGGTCTGTAAAAAAGAAAAAAAAATTGATTATTGCTATGACTGTGCATGTATCTGCAGGGCATCGCCATCTGTGTTAGGAGACTGTCCTATTTTATGTACGCTCAATACAGCACGTGCACGCACACTTAGGTACACAAAGTACCCATGCTTTATCATGCTGTTTAATAACATGCCTTCAGTATCTGCTCTCCTCTCCATCTGCTAGTCTTGACTTATCATGTGGCAGCACTGTGCAGATTAAGACTCTGCTTGTTTCCAAAAGGAGCAGTGTCTACCTTTTGCGAGTATTTGCTGTACGAAGGTACTGCTATTAGCACTGATATTGTCTTCGGAAGCAGTATACAGTCAATGACAGATTTTGCGGACCCTCTAGGGACCGCGAAAATGACCGAAAAATCGGGCATTCCGGAAAATCAAATTTCGCCGAAAAAAACACGAACTTATTGCTATTATGCTGGGGGAAGAGGTCATTTGTCTTGCAGGCATTCTAAAGCTCCTAATGGCTAAATTTCGCCGCGCAACACATGCACAGACGATGGGCGGCGACCGCTTTCACGAGCTCGGCATGGCTGTGCTGCCCTCGGCATGTCGCCGGTGAACACACGGGTTGGGACAAAGTCTAAACGGGAAAGCGAACACACCGCTGCGGGAGCTGCATTGCGCCCGCAGTACGATGGGTCCAGAATGAGAACGCGAAGATGGCGAAACAGTAAGAACTGAGAAATGGCCGAAGCAAGCTCTCCGTCAGCGTTGGTCTCCGTCATTAGGCCTAGCTACTAGAGCCAAAATCGGCATTGTATTCGGCGATATGCACTCTGCAGTGTCTTACGTATAATGAGGGGCGTCTTGCCTGTCATCGAAACGCCAGTTATTTACGGTTTTACGATAGAAAAGTCAGGGTTGTGGTGCGTTTTGCCGCGGGTCCGCTGACCTCACTTTAAAATGCACCCCAATTCCTTTCGTGCTCGCCGTTTCCGTGAAGCCATATGCCTGCCACGCGCTTCGCTGCTGCCTCTATCCGTATTCAAAACGAAAGACTCGGCATAGATGAGTTCCGTGAACTCTGACTCCTTTTAAAGAAATTTGTGCGGCGGAAGGCGTTCAAGAACCATACGAATTCGAAACCACGTGGGCGCAATGTGCCGATTTTCGCAGAATTTCAGTATCAAAAGAGGTCCCCTTTAAGCTTGAATTTCGTTTTATTTGATCAAGTTTTTGATCTCTCCTGCAGTTTGAATTAATGAGGTTCCACTGGACACATTATATGGCGGCTTGGGTATTGGTGGCGAGTGCAAACGAGGTCTGAAAAATCGAGCAGTCAGTTGCGGTGCATCCGAAATTTCGGGCGCTCTTGTACATTGGCTCTATGGGCCATGTCTGTTGCGGTGCCGCGAAAAAGTCCGAATAATCATGCATGTCCGAAAAATCAGGCATCCGAATTTTCAGTCATCGACTGTATATCAGAGCCATGTGTATGGTTCCTTCATCATCATCATCTTCTTCAGCTTGACTACGCCCACTGCAGGGCAAAGGCCTCTCCCATGTCTCTCCAATTAACCCTGTCCTTTGCCAGCTGTGCCCACCCTATTCCTGCGAAGTTCTTAATCTCATCTGCCCACCTAACCTTCTGCCGCCCTCTGCTACGCTTGCCTTCTCTTGGAATCCACTCCTTAAGGACCAGCGGTTATCTTGCCTTCGCATCACATACCCTGCCCAAGTCTATTTCTTGCACTACTTGTGAATCCCACTTTGCATATTCAGTACTTATGGGTAAATGTTTTTCGCAAGAACCTCTCTGGCAAGGTAAAATTCAAAAGGCAGCAAAAGTAACATTATCCAACGTCTGAAAAGGGGAGTCTCCTCTTTGGGGACTACTGAGGCAGCCTAAGGCGGCAACTTTTTTTGTTCGGCAGTCAGAAGTGGCTGCTTTAGGCCATATCAACAATTCAGATGCAATTTACTGCAAGCATATGGGCATGGGTTTGTTTTGCGCTTTCTGATGCGCGCTGGGAAGGTTTCTGCTCAAGGAAAGCTTTTGAATAGATCTAGGGAAAGAACTTGTGCTGCTAAAATGTTTTTGAGCATCTTCGAAAGCACATGAATTTATTTCACTGTGCAAAATTTGCTTAACCTACACACTCGCACTATTGCAATTCATTTATTGACACCACTGTACTTTAGGATTACAGTAAAACCTCGGGTAATTCGAAATTCTGGATAATTCGAAGAATTTCTGCGGTCCCGTAATTTCTAATGTAAATTTGACCGGATAATTCAAAGTGGCGGCCTGCAGCAGCCTGGTTAATTCAAAGATCTGGGATGCTGTGCGGGAATGTCCAATCTCAATTTCGCGACAAACCGGACAAGTGGTGACCCCGTCGAGCAGCGAGGCGGCTCAGTTTGCGAAGCACCCAATTCCCAGTGCTTCCAGCGCAAAAACGAGTCTATGGTGCGGCTTGTGTACCGCCGAAGCACGTGCCTGCATACGCGAAGGCAGTCTTCACTGCAACACAGGTGTGGATATCAATTTCAAAGTAACATGCTCTCTGCACTCATCAAGGTACACTCAAGACACGGCCAAACTGGAGGCAGCGGTACACATGCTTATCACTCCTCTGCAGCCTGACAGTGGTCAAGGCAGCATCTAGTGGAGGCACTGGTATCGAACCCCAGCAGTGTCAATGTGTGTCCCGTGGTCCCGTGACAGATCGAATGTGTGCAACGCCAGCCTGCGCCATCTCTCTGATTGGTGGGCTGTGGTTAGCGGTTAGGTTGCTGGCATCTCTGATTACTATAGTCGCCAGCCAGAAATTCAGACCCCTGATTTTTCGGACATGCCTGATTATTTGGACTATTTCGCTGCACCGCAACATAACCCATAGAACCAATATATAAGAACACCTGAAGTTTCGAACGCACTGTAACTGACTGCTCTATTTTTCGGACCTCATTCACACTTGCCACCTAATACCCAAGCCGGCATATAACATCTACACTGGAACCTTGTTAATTCAGATTACAAGGGAGTGCGAAACTTGATCAAACAGAATGAAATCCAAGCTCAAAAGGAGCCTCTTGATTAGAATATTTTTTTGTGGTCTCAGTGACTTCGGATGAGGTTTTACTGTATTATAGCACAATTCTGTTGACGGATGGCGTCAAGGCCTATCTTCTGAATTTTGCCCTGAAGAAATGCATGCAGGCAGGGCTAGAATTTCACTTAAAAATAAATGCTGTGATTTGGTATCTTCAGTATGAAAAAGTGGATATAGCGAAGTGATCAGGTTCTTCTACCAAGTGCATTAAAACTGGGCTATCACAGTGATTATCGCAGTATTTTATCCCAAAACTGTACATAGTACTGCTTTTGAAAAGAATGGCTGTAGTAGCATACATCATTGCAGAAGTTTAAGCTGACAAGAATCTAGGAAACTAGAGGCTCCTTAAGTGAATGAGTAAACAAAAGGGGTCAGTGGTTACTGATTGCTCAGGAAGCACAAGCAAACGTTTTAAAATGGATTTGTAGAGTATTTTCTTTGTAGAAAGGGCAAGTAAGTTTTAAGAGAGTAGCAGAAGAGCTATTGTTGCCAGTGGGGGCGATACCCAGAACTTTTTCACGCCAGATGCAATGTTTTACTACATGTATTCAACAAGAGCAGTCCTTCATCTGACTTGAGCAACACTATTCATTAGTGCTTTTCTGGATGTAAATAGTCGTTGGCCTGTTTTAGATGACTGTTTTGGCAAGAAATATTGTTTTTATTATTGTGCCGGCCATTTTTCTTGCAGTGAAGCCAACGAACTCGACATTGCTGTGAATCCTCGCGTGGGCACCAAACGCTACATGGCTCCTGAAGTGCTTGACGAGACACTTGTCCCCAGCCACTTTGACTCGTACCGCATGGCTGACATGTACTCATTTGGCCTGGTGCTTTGGGAGATCACGCTGAGGTGCATTGTAGATGGTAAGTGCATTGTTGGGGGCCTAACTGTGCTCACCGGCTGGTGGGCCTACAGCAGGAGCAAAAAAAAATGCAGCTTTATAACAGGTATTGCTTACAAAATATAATGCACATGCGTCGAATACCTGTGCGAGTTTTTTGTCTCTCATAGCGAGATTGTTGTGATCTGATGGACGTTACGTTCATGGATAGAATGCACATGTTGCATGAAGTGGTGGGCCAGAGGTATTTGTTTCCAAGAGAGTTTTCGCTGGATTAGATGTTAAATGAATTATTTTTGCCTGAATTGAAATTGTCCAGCAGAACAGCCACTCCGATTACGATTGGACTTGCCGATAGAGAAATGGGGAAACTAACGATGCAGTCTTGGGACATGTTAGGTGGTATGTGCACTGAAATGATGAGGATGCCACCTTACTCGGCCAGCATGGCTGACTCCAAAGTTGTCATGCGTGTCTTATAGGTCACCAGCCCTAAAACCCCTGAATGAACTAAAAGCAGGGACTTCTCATCCCTCCTACCCTATCGTCTTCTGCAAAACGTCAAGCAGGGGTGTGTTTTTTTTTTTTTTTAATGCCAATAATCATCACCTTTAACAGCGGAAGAGGACAGGTACTATTTTTTTTCTTTGTGGTTTCATGCGTCAACCCTGTGGTGTCAGAAGCAGTGCAAGTGCTGGACGAGACAAATCTTACCTTCCTTCCCTTGTACAGTTAACGCTGTAATACAACTTCGCAAGGTGTGATATGCCAGCTGTTATAAGTTAAGCTTTCATGGGAGCTCTGTTGTGCAGGGAGGAGGATTAATGGTTCTGAACAGGTCACGGTATCCACGAGAGGCTGCACCCACCCTTAGGCCCGTTTCACATGCTGCGACTAGAACGAAAACAGTCGGCCAGTGCTTTCACATGCAACGCATACCCAGTGAATTCGCTCGGAGGGACAGGCAAGGTTGCTTGATGTTTGCATAGGCAATCCATGATTAAACGAGACAGAAATACTACACGAAATATGTTGATGATGTTATGACCAGCGTATTGTTAGATGCAAAACATTATCTCTTACGTTTTGATTAGAATAAACAGTTATGCTTCTACCACGGCAATAGCTCCCACGTTGACCACACGTCGCATGCAGTCTCGGCACTCCCCATTGGTCAGTCGCAGAGCGAACACACTGACGCTGCCACTGAATACCAGCCGAACGGAACTTTATCGCAAGCCATCTGACTAGACCGATGGAATTGGCAGTGTCGCAGGCGAAAATCGCATGCTTGTGAAACAGGCCTTACAGCTATGGTGAATGCAGTGGAAGGGTTGAATTTGTGTTTTTCTTTCAGATAGTATCCCACTGTGCTTGCACAGAGGGTTTAATATGCTCAGCTTAATTGCCAGGTGTTCAGCAAGAGCCTCGCCACTGGTTGTTTGCAGCAGTTATTAAATTTCAACTTTTTGTTGTGAGGCCATGTATAACTTTTTTGCACTTTTGGTGTGCAGCTCTGCAGGTACTCATACAAAGGTACAGTAAAACCTCGTTAATTCGAAATCGCTTAATTCGAACTTCCGGTTAATTCGAACTGACGGCCGGGTCCCGGCAAAGCCCTGTGTATTTCAATGGGTCAAAACTCCCGATAATTCGAATATGCCGGTATCCACGTCGGTTAATTCGAACTAGGCGCCGATGGCTGGCATTGCTCCTCGCATATAGAAGTCACCTCGTAGCAAATACAATGCGCTGAGAATTTTAAAAAATGCAGAATGATGAGAAAAAAAATAAGCCAGCACGCATGAGGTGAGACGTGAAATTCGTTGCCCGAACCAACCCTCCGGTGCATGCCGTAGCAGGTTTTCGCTGCCGGAGCGTCGAAGCATTGGCTTGTCTATTTTTGGCTGACGCGCGGTCACGCGGGTAGCCACCCTACCGCGGGCGCCGCCTATGCTCCGGCCACGGTGGCTCCGGCGCAAGCCGTTGCAGCAGGTCAACTAAAGGACTACCTTGCCGATTACTCGCTCAGCGATGTGTTCAATGCAGATGAAACCGCGCTTTATTTTAAGTTGCTGCCGAACAAGACTGTCAGTTACAAAGGCGACACGTGTTCAGGCGGGAAGAGAAGCAAGGAAAGAGTGACGGTGTTGGTGTGCGCAAACGCGACTGACTGGCACGGAACGGTGCCGCTTGCTAGTTATAGGCAAAGCAGCGAAGCCTCGCTGCTTTAAAGGGCTAAAAACTCTCCCTGTTGATTATACTTTCAACAGAAAGTCGTGGATGACACGAGCAATTTTCACGGATTGGCTGCGCACACTCGACAGGAAGTTCGCGGCACAGAACAGGAATGTTCTGTTGTTCGTCGACAACTGTTCAGCCCATTGCGACATCAGC
Source organism: Amblyomma americanum (assembly GCF_052857255.1). Lineage (NCBI taxonomy): Eukaryota > Metazoa > Arthropoda > Arachnida > Ixodida > Ixodidae > Amblyomma > Amblyomma americanum. The sequence continues at coordinate 235,333,771 of NC_135497.1, forward strand.
GGACTGAAGGCGATCCGTCTGGCATTTCTGCCGAAAAACACTACGGCTGTGCTGCAGCCTATGGACCTTGGGGTTATTAAAAACCTCAAAACACTGTACAGGCGCCACCTCCTAGAGCGGATTCTTGTGTGTATGGACAGCGGCAAATCGTACGACGTCAATCTCCTCGGAGCCTGCCACATGCTGGCAACATCGTGGAATGCTGTCAAGGCGGACACAGTCGCGAACTGTTATCGAAAGTGCGGCTTCATTGAAGGCCCAGAAGCCTGCAGCACGGCAGAGCTGGATGCTCAGTGTGATGACTCCGTCGCGCTGCACCCTGCCTACGCTGCTTTATCGGAGGGTGTTGACTTCCAGAGCTTCGTAGACGTTGACAGCGGTGTGGAGACATCGGGGCCGTTAAGCGATGCCGAGATTATTGAAGCGGCCTGCGGTGACCAGATGCCGCACAACTCCGGCGCGGCGAGCACAGCTGACAGCGATGACGAGTCCGACGGAGGCGACGATCCATTGCCACCCCCGAGTGCATGTGAAACAGCGTCAGCACTCGATCTGGCTGCGCGCTACTTCTCCGCCGATGATAATTCGGACGCTGCGTTGGAGCTGTTGGGCAAGTTGCAGGCGATGCTTGTCGAGTCATGGCAAAGAAAACGAAAACAAATGCGCATCACCGATTATTTTTCTCTTTGATATGCTTTGCCAATCTGCTGTTAATAAACATGTTTTTGAAGCATAGTGTCATATTTAATCATTAAGCTTGCTGATTACGCGAATGCATTTTGATGTTAGCTCCAACCGCATAAACAAATTAACTTTATTTCCTTCGACATTCGGGCTCTATGATTTTAATTCGCGCAATCGCCCGCCGCAAATGTGTAGTAGCGCGTAGTAAGAGATAACGATCTCAGATATGCCTGTTTTAGCTTCGGGCCGTGCTGCCGGGCGTGATGGCCGCTTTTTTTAGCGCCCGCTCGTTAATTCAAACTCCGCTTAATTCGAACAATTTTCCGGTCCCCCTCGAGTTCGAATTAACGAGGTTTTACTGTATTTGACTATAGTATGTAGTGCACATTCAAAAGCATGCAGCATTACCATAAAAACCCACGTGTCATACGGACCTGCATATAATACAGGGTGTAATTTGGAGATAGCAAAAACGGGAAAAAAAGTTCATCCGTGTATAATGCGAGTAAGGCAGTCAGCTCGAAGACGCTCTGGAAGTCACGAAAGCTGAACATCCTTCGATTACTTGTGTGCTCCGGATATGACTCGTGTAGCGCGGGAGCCAAATATCTGGCAAATACAGATCGGGCGCCGTGCTCGCGCCTACTCGTGTCCTTTACTGCGAACATGCGCCGACCAGCTCCGGCATACACGTGGACACACACACTTCAGAAGTGTCCGTAGTCGGTGCTTTAATGATCGTCATTGTCAGGTGTACTGCCTTCCGAAAAGCCCTTGTCAGATATATCTTTCCACTGAAACACATCTTCAGTACCGTTGAGCGCGTTTGATATCCCGCATTTGTTGAAATTACAACCGGTGAGTTCCCCGGGAGTGCTAGCCCAAGCATCCGTCATCCAACTTCACGGCGTGGCTGGAGAGGCCCGTGTCCGGCAGTAGTAACTGCAGGCTCTCCCAAGTCCCCACCTTCATCCAGACCAGGTAGCAGCGCTTGATGCGGTACCGATGCTTTCGGCAACTACAATTACTTCCCTTTTAAAAGCAGCCAAGGACTGCTTTCGCGGTCCTGACAGCGAGAGATCATGTAGCGTGCGTGGCATTGGACCATGAACTGATGCATCAGCGCACACCGGGCAACATTGGTAATCGGCATCATTGGACACCTATCTTTAGTTTTCATCGGCTGCGACTACCGTGAGCGATTCGGAAGAAAAAGCTGACAGAAAATCCATCAGATTTTCTATCAACTCCATTGTGATTACAAGGAAACGTAGGGGAGCTCTCTTTGTTGTGTTATGTAGTTGCCTCTGCCCTGTCGGCAACGTGTACTGCAGTGTTTACATGATTGTAAGTCACCCTATTATTTTTTATCTAAAAATCTGAAATGGGCGGGGGCTAAAGCATGGCACTTTACACAATGCCCTACGGGCCTGCAAGGTATTTCGAATAAATAAATAAGTAAGTAAAGGCAAGACAAACGAGATATTGAGGGTGTTACAGCTTGGTTGCAGTTTTATGTTTGCTCTGCAGCTCTCCCCAGTAGCATTCTGCTATTCTGAGCACTTTTTCAGGCTTTTTTTGTTTGTTTGTTTACTTCCAACTCTGCTGTCAGCGCTCAAGGGAATGTCAATACTTGATGGAAGGGCCGCTGTTCCAATCGCGGCGGCACTACTACTTGGAACGGCAGCACTTATGGGGAGTGCCGGTAACTGATGGAAGAGCCGATGCCGCTCGTACATAGTTTCTCTTTGGGTCTGTTTGACGAAATTGACGACTGCTGGCCAAGTTTTTTCAGTTTTCGATGTAGTGCTTCGTCAGTTGTTCTCCGGGTCCTCCAGTAAGCATCCGGCGCTCATTCATGGCTACATTCAAGATGCCTGTCGTACTTTATGCCAAAGAAACAAACATCGCGTCGGGCCGCAAGTTCCACGTCTGAATGGGTGATACAGGTGTGGCGGTTGCAGTAAGGCAGAATTTTCAGCTGTTCCACGCAATGTCGTGGTGCGGTTGTTTGCAAAGTGCAAGATTTCGCAAGATGTCATACTGTGGTTGTTTGCAAAGTGTGGGGACAACGACGTTAGAACGACATGGTATGGGACAGCAGCAGCGATGATGATAGTATTGCTAGTGGGGACAATGGCACTAGTGTGGACAAATAGTCCAGTGACTAATACATTTTCGTTTCGGAATGCGCCCACGGGCACACCTTCCTTTTTTATTTTCCTGACATGCAATGCAATATTGGGGGGGGGGGGGGTCGACTTATATTGTATTCGAGTTGACTTACAATCATGTAAATACGGTATATGGAATCACACCATCAAAATTGTCAGCTTGGCCACCACAGTGGCTGAGTGGTTATGGCGCTCAGCTGCTAGCCCGAAAGGCGCGGGTTCGATCCCGGCCACGGCGGTCGAATTTCGATGGAGGTGAAATTCTAGAAGCCCGTGTACTGTGCGATGTCAGTGCACATTAAAGAACCCCCAGGTGGTCGAAATTTCCGGAGCCCTTCACTACGGTGTCCCTCATAGCCCGAGTTGCTTTGGGACGTTAAACCCCCATAAACCAAACCAAATTATCAGCTGTGGCTGCCTTGGCTAGGTAGCCACAGCCATAGACGCGCTGTTCTGATTGGTAACACCCAGTCTCAGCACTTGGCTAGTGAAATGCTATTTCTGATCTTTTTATTTTGAATTTTTTAAGTGGAATAACTGTTTGCATGCTCCAATTGCAGAAATTTTTCTTTTGCGGTGATATTTGGAATGCATGCGATATCCCTTTATCCTGAATAATCTGCAGTGGAAAAAAAATGTTGTTGTGGTGCTCTGAACAACCTGCACATGCAACTACACTAGACATTTATCAGTTTGACCTAGTCAGAACATGCAGAATCTATTTAAACTGGCAAGCTCTATTTTTCTTGTCTTTTTTCTGAGGACTTTATATGCTCTTTCTATGTATGTGCCTGCAGGTGCAGTGGAGGAGTACCGTATTCCATACCACGATGTGGTTCCGTCAGACCCCAGCTTTGAAGATATGCGCAAAGTAGTGTGTGTCGACAATGCAAGACCACAGCTGCCTAAGCGCTGGAGTTCTTCCCAGGTGAGTTAATTTTTGGCCTTTCCCTCTGTGAACTTTCGCACCCAGTGAGCAATGTTTTTTTTTTTTTTATGTAGCATTCATACTAAACATACTAAACATGTGACTGACCTTCGTGAGGACATTGCATTAAATGTATAGTTTTACTTACCGAGTTGCCTACGCTTCTGTTTCATGCAGTGGCTTAGACTTTTCAGCTTTATTCCAACTTCCTC